>NC_091479.1:15212304-15523971 GCF_036971445.1 Narcine bancroftii | reverse complement strand
CTCAATGGCTGAGGGACATTATCTCCTGTTCAAATCTAGAAAAGATCCGTTATTCGATTGATAATTCCAAGTATAAAGTTTCAAATGTTGTGGGGACCTTCCCCGGATTACTTGCGTAACCTCCAGGCTAGCGGTTCCCAACCTTTGTCTTCCCACTCACCTCCCACTTTAAGTAATCCCTACACCATCGGTGCTCTGTGATTCTTAAGAGATCGCTTAAGGTGTGTGAGTAGAAAGAAAAAAAGTTTTGAAAAGCCCTGCTTTAATCGTCCCTCGTTGACTCGTTATGTGCAGGGTTTCAGAACTCCAAGGGAAATGGGCCAGTGACCATTTTTCTCCAGCAGAGTATTTCATCAATTTTCCCTACCCCCTCCCATCCCTCCTTAAGCAATCCCAGAGCATTGAGGGCAGAGGGATGACTTAAAGTGGGATATGAGTGGAAAGGAAAAGGTTGAGAACCACGGCTCTTGGCATAATATTATTTTTGGATTTTGAAACTTGCCACTTTATATCATGAATGAAGTTCACTTTTTCTTTAGTCCTACATCTTGGGTTAGGGGATGGGGTTTAGAATCAGTGCTATATGTGATTAAAACAATTCTTTCTTGATGTAATTTTGTATTATGGTTGCATGTGTTTTATAGTTTGCTGAGTTATCCGTTTTATCATTAATATTATGCATTCTATAAATGCTTTGTCAGGGCACTGAGGGGTGCAAAGGAGCAGAGAGATCTGGGAATACAGATACATTGTTCCCTGAAGATGGCATTACAAGATCACAAGATAAAGGATTAGAAGTAGGCCATTTGGCCCATCAAATCTCTGCAAATCCTGAGCTAAATTGTTCTAGTTCCAATTTCAGGCCTTTTCCCCATATCCCAGACTAATTAAATACCTGTCAATCTCTGCTTAAACTCCCCCAATGATCGGGCCTGCACAGCTGTATGTGGCAACGAATTCCACAACCTTCTGGCTGAAGAAATTTCTCATCACAGGTGGACTGGGTTGCAAAGAAAGCTTTTGGCATCTTAGCCTTGAGAAGTCGAAGTATTGAGTTGGGATTTTACGATGAAGTTGTTTAAGAGATTGGTGAGGCCAGATTTGGAACATTGTGTGGAGTTCTGGGTACCCAACTGCAGGAAAGGATATCAATAAGATCAAAAAAGTCCCAAGAAGATTTACTAGGATGTTGCCGGGTCTTCAGGAGTTGAGTTACAGGGAAAGATTAAACAGGTTAGGACTTTATTCCTTGGAGCGGAGAAGAATGAGGGGAGATGGATGGAGGTTTACAAGGTTGTGAGGCATCGACAGAATGGATGTGAGTAGCCTTTTTCCACTGAGATTGGGTGAGATAAATAGTTTTTAAGCTGAAAGGGCGAAGGTTCGGGGGAAGTTCTTCACTCCGATGGTGTTGAGAATATGGAATGGGCTGCCATCTGATCTTGTATTTTAAGAATAAATTGAGTAGTACTTGGATGGGAGAGGTCTGGAGGGTTATGGAATGGGAACAGGTCAGTGGGACCAGCGAGATGATGGTCAGCACAGACTGAAGGGGCCGAATGGCCTGTTTTCTGTGCTGCAGCGTTTTATGCTTACTTGTGAAAATCAATAAAAATTCTTCAAAAAGAAAAGATCGCGATTTGAAGTGAACTATCTCATCCAAACTGGAAACTCAGCGGTCTGAAATGTTGGCCAGGTTCTTCTTTCCGCGGATGCTGTCTGACCTGCAGAGAATTGCTGGCTTCCCTTCAGATTTCTAGCACTGTTTTGCCTTTACCTTCTATCCATTTGGTGCTTTGCACATTCGAAGGAGTCCCAGAGCACCTCTCTTCCAGCAAAGCGCCGGTGGTAACATTTAATATTTTTTTCACTTTTCGGGACAAAAACAAAATTCCCTCTATTTCAGGGTAATTGGTTTGGTCGGAACACACCAAGGATGTTATCACAGATCAAAGCGATTCAGTCAGCTGGCTGTTGACATCAGCAAACAGCCTTTGCAAAGCCAATTCCAAAAATGTTCCTCACATATTTCAGCATGGAAATGCTCCATGCATTGAGGATGAGTTGCCACACATCACTGTAGATCTGATTTGGAGCACATCTTTCCCCCCTCCACCCCCCTCGATGAATTCTTGTTGTCAAGAGGTGCAAAAAAATCTTTTTATCCAAGTTTTCCAAACTGCAGGCCTGTTTCCATCCACATATCTAATGAATAAAGGTTGACTTTGATACCTTAAGTGATTCCTTGGCTATTAATGCATTCAACTTTTTCTCACTCATTCCATCGACTCAGCTGGATAAGGCAATATCAGCGTTCCTTCTCCACCATTAATTAGCTCGGCAGAGTGGAGGAGGGAGGGGGGGGTGGGTGGGGGTCGCGGGCAAAGGGATGATTGAACAAAGCCGGCAGCTGGTGGAAATCAGAAACAAAATCTAAAAACGCTGGCGACAGATCAGGGCACAGCTGCGGAAGGGTTGACGTTTCAATTGTTTGGGGTGGTACGGTTAGCGCGACGCCATCACAGGGTTCGAATCCGGCGCTGTCTGTTAGGAGTTTCTACGTTCTCCCCGTGTCTGTGCGGGTTTCCTCAGGGTGGTCTGGTTTCCTACCGTTCAACAAACGTACAGGTGTTGTAGGTAAATGGGTGTATTTGCAGGACACGTGCTCGTGAGCTGGAAGGGCCTGTTACCATGATGTAGGCCTGTAAGGTTGGATCCTGGGATCAGAACAGATGCAGGGCCATTATATTTACAGATTTCAGATTTATTGTCAGAGTACATACATGACATCACATACAACCCTGAGTTTCTTTTTCCTGCCTGGTGCACTTTCCCATCCAGGGAGCTGTGGTGGGCATTTTGGGTACAGGAGGGGCACAGGGTTGGTTGATGGGGTGCACTGTTTCTTTCCCATTGAGTTTGTACCACACGGCGAACAGGGAGGGGGTAGATGGTCCATGTAGGAGAGAGTGTTCTACGCCCGCCTGCAACAGGGTGCAGAACAGTTCCTTGCTGACTAGTTGGTTCCCGGGCTTCACCTTTCCTGGGTTCCCTGGGTCAGATCTCCACGGGTTTCCCTGCCAAGTGCTCTCACTCCAGGTACTCCAAACCCTCTAATAAAACAATGACTTCACGGGTAGTTCTCCCGGAAGCCATTCACATCAGGGACAAGAGCACCCCCTTGAGATCCGGGCAGATGGTAGAGACCAGATGGCAGCCAGGGCAGGGGATACTAGGGCATCTTCAGAGGAGCTGCTGTCAGGAATCCCGTGGTACAGGCTGGTAACAAGGGCCCATTCCTGGATCCCTCCTGTGCCCTCGCAGATGGTGTGCCACTGTGGTCGGGGTGATAGGTCCCACTCCACCAACGGGGAATGTGGTCACACCTCAACGTGGTCCCAGAGAGTACTTCCTTCCACTATTCTCTAGGGGCGCACCGCATGCAGCATGGACAGACTCCACAGGGTGCTGGCCTCCAAGATGGGAGAGGCAGACATGGGGAGCTCTGCCATCTGAAAGCCGGAGTAGCTAGGTAGGAAAATACTCGCCTGCCCGCTGGCGGACCAGGACTGCCAGCGCAGCCAACTCCTTGGCGGAGTACTCCTGCTCGATGACCTCGCACTGGCTCTGCGCCTGCCCAGTCAAACCCTCGCCCTGATCGGCGCTCTCCCCATTGGGGGAAGCCAGTGGGGTGTCCTCGTGGTGGACCTGTGTCCGCTTGGTCACAGGCCGGGCTTGGACTTGGGGAGAGTGAAGCATATACTTGGACAGTCTCCACAGGGCCATCGTTGTCCATCCAAATGTCCCCGGGCCCGGTCCATGGGTCGACCTCCTCGCTGTGCATCACCAAGGCCGTGACCCTAATTGGGTCAACCTCCTCGCTGTGCATCACCAAGGACCCAATCAGCTCATATGAGGCTTTGGTACATTTGGCCTCCATGTGATCTGCTCAGGCGATGGCATTCTCCAGCACATCTGCGCAGGTCTGCGCTCTGTGCCCAGGGACAATCCTCTCAGCATCCTGGACCCTGCATCGATTGGCCTCTGCTAAGGCACTGCATTTGTGCCTGAGCATCGACACTAAAATCCATGGGGCTTGTCTGCCACTCCCCCGGTCCCAAGGAACCCCAAATCATCCAGAAGGGAGGCCACCTGAGGGCCCAATTTCTGCGCATAGGGTGACCAGTCGACCGGTCTGTTGCGTTCCGCCAGCTATGCTGCTAACTGGCCAAATCCCTCAGCATCGTCAGGCCACCTGGGAACGGCGAACCCGGACTTCAGAGTCCCTTGCCTGCGGGCGGACTGTTTAAGTCTCCTCCGCTGAGCGCAGAGACAGCCCACAGCCCACACACCCGCTGCAGCAACCAGGGTAGCAAGTAGCTCGTAAACATTGTAGCGCAGCTCCCCACTCCCACATAGTGAACTGGTCCGTATCCGGTCGTGGTCTCCTGAACCCTGCTCGCAGCCCCAATTGTGTTGAGATTCGTTTGGGGGTCGGAAGGAAATGAGTCCAGACACAGGGAATGGACAACGAAAAGGATTTATGAACACAGAAACAAGCAGGCTGGCTACCCCAGCAACACAGTGGCAGATCAAGAGCAATTAACAGCACAAAGCAAAGTAATTAGTAATTAACCTAAACCCAGTAGCAGAATGCAATCAGAAGCAGTTCAAGGAAGGGGTTGGGTGGTAGGCTTCCGACCCCGGAATACACCCGTAAGGAAAGGGGGAATTCCGACTACAGAGGGTACCTTAACATGTGGGCTACCTACAGGAGTATCCCTGATCATTGGGAGTGTTGGGCGCTATCTGTAGCCCTAATAATGACACAGACAAAAGGCTGAGGGGAACGATAGGCTTTGTTGTATTAAAGACTGCTGGCCCGGGTCCAGGCTGGGAAATGAGCGGGAAGGAAAGGGGACTCGACCTTTATGGCCCGGAGTCACATGGGCAGGACCAGGAAGGAGTCAAGGACAGGAAGACACCCGGAGCGTGGGCCAGCCAGTGCACACAATCATATCACCCCAGGGAGCATGGCTACAATGGAGGCATTGGCTGTGTTTACAGCAACACGTTGGTTAGCTTAAGGGGTTGCAACTCCCTTACCTGTGACCACATGGCGAAGAGAGAATAAAACTGAGGTGGTGCATTTTTATAATCTTAGGGGCTGTGAGGCAGGGGACTGGCCAATAGGAGAGTGACTTCCAGCTGGTGGGCGGGCTCACACCTTTTTGGCAGGCCGGAGAGGCTGGGTGGTGCCTCGACATTGATGGACACCTGGATGTGGCTTCAGCCATAAAAGGAAATGGTGACTGTCTATGCAGCACTATCTAACAGAGCCGGTCTCTCAAGAGTGCAGCCTCTATCCTTGAGGACCCCCACCACCCAGGCCATGCCCTCTTCACATTGTTACCATCAGGAAGGAGGCACAGGTGTGACAGAGTATTTGGAGGTGGTTTGGGAGGAATTGCTAGAGCAGGTTGCTCAAACACATTTTAAAACACAAAATCTTTGCAGGACTTTTGCAGAATGCTTTTGGCAGGAAGAGCAACCAAGTTGCAGCATACAGCTTGCCTGGGAGAGCATGTGATCTTTGCAGGCGGAGACAGGACAGCTTTGCTCTCAGAGAGGGAGGGAGAGTCACAGAAATCAGATGGCAAACTTTGGAAGGCTGCCTGGTCAAAGGAGAAGACTGGTGGTCTGAAAGGTGACCTGAAAGAAAGTGGATCATCTGGAGAACCCTGAAGAGGGCAAGTTTCGTCAGAAAGACTGATTGAGAAGGAATCAGTTGCGGATGTCCTGGAAAAGGAATCTCTCTCTCTGAAAACCAGCAAGAACCCTCCTGAGTGGTAACCATTTGCCTGTTAAGCACCAAAGACTGGTGAACTTTGTTAATGCTAACTTCTGTGCACAGTACAAGAATTGCCTCCAACCAGTGAGATTGGACTTTGATCCAAAGAACTTTTCTAAGCTTAAATATACATTACACACACCTGCGCCTAGTATTAGAGGGGGGATTAAGTAGGTTAGGTAGATTAAGTAATAAGTTAAAGTTTAATTCTGTTTTCTTGTTCAAATATAATTAAAAACTACTTTTGTTTAAGTCACTCTGTGTTGTGGTGCGTATCTATTGCTACTGGTTTTTGGGGTCCTCTGGACTCCGTAACACAGGAGCCTGAAGATGAGCACCCAACGGTACAGAAACAGTTTATTCCCCTCCGCCATCTGATTCCTGAATGGACAATAAACTTATTCTACTTTTCCACTAATTCCTTTATTTTTAAAAGCGTAATTTATAGCAATTTTCAGTTTTGCCGCAAAACAACGTATTCGGTGATATTTTCAGGACTATAAATTCTGATTCTGAATCTGACCCCGCCAACACCTGTTCTTGATATAGCAAGTCTAATTTCTATCTGTTCGGTTTGAAGTGGAATTAAGCGGAACCAGATTGCGATCATTGCTTCTCTTTTCTGGTAAGCCATAAAGATGAGCGGGAAAGAGGGTCGGAATGATGAGAGAGAAAATGAAATCATGAATAAACATTACTTTATACTTCGATTGCAGATAAAGATAAGCACTGCTGAAGTTAACTTTTGGTGGTTCAACTCGATAATTGTGCAGTATATCAAGTTCAAATTTATGGTGCAGTGAGATCGTTCATTTTTGCAACCCATCTAGTTCATGAGCTCACACATGGTACAGCAGTTAAAACTGCACTCCAGAGCTTGGTGTTGAATTGTGACCTATTCCCCCCCCACCGCCTCATCAATGTCGATTGACATATTCTGGGTAAATAGAGTCAGAGCCATGCCGCAAGCAAATAGAGGGGATCACTGGAGTCTCCCTCCTCCCCCCCTCCTATCGACGTGATCCACCGGGGTCATTGACTGAAGCAAAATCACTGAGGACCCCTTCCACCCCGCACACTGCATCTACCGCTGCTCCTGTCGAGAGGAGAGATACAGGAGGATCAGAGCCAGCACCACCAGGGTGAGGAGCAGCTTCCTCCCGCGGGCGGTGAGAACACTGAACGACCCAATGATCTGCTCGCACTGACCCTCCGAGGCTCTCATATTCATGAAACAATATTTATTTATTTATAGGAACACTGGTCCTGCGTGTGTTTTGTTTGCCTGTATGTGTGTTATATATGGTTGTGTGTCTGCGTGTTTTGCACCCAGGAACGGGTTACACTGTGCGACCGAGTTGTACTTGTACAATCAGATGACAATAAACTCGACTGGACCTCATGCACTACCAATCAACCACAATCAGATGGAGAACTGTGGATTAATAGGCTTTAATCCACTTAAGACGTCAGCACAGTTTGCACGTTGCTAGCCCGGTTCCAAGGCAGGTACTGGGGGAAGGGTTTGGGTCTAACGGCCTTTATGGGGATTTCCAAAGGGGAGGAGTCACAGGTTCAGGGGGTGGGCCAGCCCATCTAGTACATACATACATACATATGTATACATAATGGTAGCATCACACCACTCTTGACTTGAAACAGGTCCTTTCGCCCAACTTGCCCACACTGACCAAAATGTTCCATCCCCGCCAGTTCCACCTGCTGACGTTTGACCAATATCCCATAAAAACCAAACACGTTTTGACCTGAAATGCCAACAGTTCCGTTTCCCTCTGCAGGTGCTCATCAACCTGCAGAGTTCTTCCAGCAGATGGAGTTCCTTTTTCTTGATCCAGATTCCGGCACATGCAGTCTCTTGTGTACAGATGCACCTCATTTATTTTGGACTGCACCATTTCCTGGGGAAGCCACACAGATTTCAGATTTATTGTCAAAGTATGTACAACCCTGAGATTCTTTTTCCTGTGGGCGAGGCAAAATTATCACTTATACAAAGAAAAATTGTATTTAATGTAAACAAATGGGATCAATTGCACAGAGAGAAAAAGGTTAATAAAGAGCAAAAGAGTCCCTGATTGAGTTTGTCGTTGAGGAGTCCGATGGTGGAGGGGGAGCTGCTGTTCCTAAACCTGGTGGGGTGTCTTGTGGCACCGATACCTCTTTCCTGAAGGCAACAGCGAGAACAGAGAGTGTGCTGGGTGGGGTGGGTCTTTGATGGTCGCTACTGCTCTCTGACGGCAGCGCTCCCTATAGATGTTCTCGATGGAGGGGATGTCCTGGGCTGTGTCCACTACCCTTGTGGGGCTTTATGTTCAGGGGTATTGGTTACCCCATACAAGACCGTGATCTTCCACCACACATTTGTAGAAATTTGACTGGGTTTCTGATATCATATCAGACCTCCAGAAACTCCTGAGGAAGTCAAGGTGCTGACGTGCTTTCTTCACAATGCCATGATTGTGTTGGATCCAGGAAAGATCCTCCGAGACAGTGACTCCCCAAAATTTTAAATTTGTTTACTCTCTCCACCTCTGATCCACCAATATGATCACTGGATCTTTCACCTTTGGCTCTCCCTTCCCGGTCAAAAATCAGCTCCTTGGATTTGGTGACATTGAGTGTAAGGTTCTTGATGGTGCACCATTCAGCCAATGGTGCATTGGGAGTCACAAGGTAAATGCAAACACAAGCATCCAGCAGGAGGTGTCAATGAGGCAGGGTTGGGTCTTGTGTAGTATTCCCAACTATCAGTGCTCAGTTGTTGGAACTATTATAAAGAGACATGATTTTGAGAGGAGCTGAGGCCTGTGTGGGTTCATCAGCTCGAGCTGCCACCGACCCACCGCCTGTGTGGGTTCATCGGCTCGAGCTGCCACCGACCCACCGCCTGTGTGGGTGCATCGGCTCGAGTCACCACAGCCCACTGCCCGTCTGTTCTTCAGGCTCATAACCCCTCACTGGTTGAGCTGGTCAATAACATATTTTTGGCCCCATCCGGCCACCCGCAAGCTCCTGATGCCCCGAACATGGATGTACTTCCTGGCTGCCCGCCTCCTCATCTGAGTTCCTGATGCCCCTGAACGTGGACTTACCACCCTGTCCCAGACACCTGCCCGCCCCATGCGAGCTCCTGATGCCCTGAGCGACGCAGGCAATTATCGTGGTGAAAAGTGGCGCGCGTTCAAGTGGACCCTCTAAATTTTACCCTCGAAATTGGTCCACCAAATTCGACGATTACACGCCTATATGCAATAATTATGATCTGCAACTCACTGGTTGCTGGGTTGATGGAAACAGATCAATCAACGGGAATAGGATCGGCAGTCGATGGAGAAGATCAAGGAATTAAAACTAATGAGATTGCGCTTCCAGGACTTATCACAAGTTTGATGAGTGGACTGGGCTCTTTCTGTATGATAATAATTCTATGGTTCAGAGATTCTGCATTAGTTGCCAAAAATATCGCTATTCAACAATATCCTCAATGAATGAGATCCATGTTTGTTCAATGCCAATCTCTTCTCGGCTCAAAACATAACCTGTTTGCCGCCACTGCTGCAGGTGACATGTTTTTTTCCTATCCCTGCTATTTCTCTCCTAGCCTTTCACTCTATTTATTTCTCTTTGTGTGTCTAAATTGAGATAATGCTCCCAGTTTCCACTTCAGTCATGGCCATGCTACTTTCCCAATTGAATTGTTAATTTAAATTTTAAATTTAGACCGACAGCACAGTAACAGGCCATTTCGGCCCATGAGCCGGACTGTCCAATTTACACCTAATTAACCTACATCCCTGCTAAGTTTTGAACGGTGGGAGGAAACCTGAGCCCCTATCGGGAGAATGTACATGCTCCTTACGGACAGCCTGGGATTTGAACCCCGGTCCTGATCCCTGATGCTGTAAAGGCGTTGCTAAGCTAACCGTGCACCCATAAGCCATCCAGATTCCACAGTTCCTCTCGTTACTCCTTCCAATGCAGGCTGACCCACGTTAAATATCAAAGTATTTTACGGTGGAACACGATTCAAAATGCTAACTGGTGCCTCAGAGTTACAAATCCTGTCTTGCTGTTCCACAAAAGTGGGGTTGGTATTATTAGCTTTCCAGCAACCTTTGTCAAACCTGATGGGTGGCGATCTCACTATTCAGTCACCATTCACCAGATAAGACATTCCCAGAAATGTTTTTTAATTCACGCTGCCAAGCTGGGCGGCACATTTATTGCAATGCTGCCACACCACTAGCGAACGGGACCAGGGTTCAAATCCAGTGCTGTCTGTAAGGACAGTTTGTACGTCCTCCCCCTGACCTGCTTGGGTTTCCTCCAGGTGCTCCACCCTTCAAAACGTACCAGTGTTGTAGCTTAATTGGGATATTTCGGCGGCACGGGCTCATGGGCCAGAAGGGCCTGTCACCGTGCTGTACGTCTAAATTTAAAAAAAAATTATATCTACAAGGATTTTTCCAATAATATTTGTCAGTCTATAGAAATTTTTACTAATTACCCATCCATTGCATTCTTGTTCACTTATAATTTTGACTATTATAAAAGAAACATCACATGCAAACCTAGCTCCGAAATCTAACATGCAGCAACGTGGCCGGTTCCCCTGAGAATCGCACGCAAAACCTCCCACCTGATGCAGCTCCTCTGTTAACCATCAGTGTCACCGTCGAGCACTCAATCACAACAGCGACCGAGATGGACAAAGTTGGAACTTAATTGTCTCGGTCAATTTTTGGAGGCTGCAGACGCTGGCGCTTGAATCTTGACACAATCTGCTGGAGGCGCTCATGGGTCTGGACCTCCACCTTCCCCAGTCTCGACCAGTCTTTTTCTCCCTCTGATGCCACTTGACCTGCTGTGTTCCTCCAGCGGATTGTGTGTTGAGTTTTTCTCTCTTCTGCACTGTTTGCCAGTGTGTTTAGAATTACTCGTCCGCATGGAGTCTTAGATCTTTTTCTGTTACGTTCGCAATGAAATGAAAATGAATATTCCGGTGACAATGGAGTAAAATACTAAAGTCTGCAGATGCTGTGATTGAAATTAAAACACGTTGCTGGAGAAATTTACCTTGATGAAGGGCTCAAGCCCGAAACGTTGGTTATGTATGATTATCTTTCCTAGATAAAGAACACTGTTTGACCTGCTGAGTTTCTCCAGCTTTGTGTTTTTAATTCAAGCAACAATGTTCTGTCGACCAGCATGACTTCCTGGTTGCTTGGCATTTTATAAAGTTCAGATTTCTTGTCAGAGTGTATACATAGCATCACATACAACACTGAGATTCTTTTTTTCCTGAGGGCATGGCAGAATTTCTACTTCGCGGCTGTAGAAAAAAACGATGCTAAAGAAAGAGACGCTGATACAAAAGAGAAATATAAATGAAGAAAGAAATGTAAACAAACTGAAAAATAAATATTCCGTAATGAATAATGTGTGAAGTTAGAGTCCATAAACGAATCCCTGATTGAGTTTGTTGTTGAGGGGTCTGATGGCGGAGGGGGAGCCGCTGATCCTGAACCCGGTGGTGCGAGTCTCGTGGCACCGATACCTATTTCCTGATGACCGTCCAGGAACACCAGGTCCTCTAGGTTTCTGTGAGGGGCGGTGGACAAAGAGGCGACTCTCTGTCAGCCTTACGGTAGACCAGTGGTTCTCAACCTTTTCCTTTCCACTCATAAACCACTTTAAGTATTCCCGATGCCATCGGTGCTCTGTGATTAGTAAGGGCTGGCTTAAAGTGGGATGTGAGTGGAAAGAAAAAGTTTCAAAACCACTGTTTTAATCGTACCTCATTGACCCGTTATGTGCACGGTTTCAGAACTCCAAAGGAAATGGCCCAATGACAATTTTTCTCAAGCCAAATATTTCAGTAACAGTTAGGTCTAGAGCAGTGATTCTCAACCTTCCCACTCACATCCTACCTTAAGCCATCCCTTACAGAGCACTGATGGCATAGTGGGATGTGAGTGGAAAGAAAAAGGTTGAGAACTTCTGCGGTTGACAAAAGTTAAAGAATTTCATGTATGTTACATTCTAAATGTAGTATTACATGACAAAAATGGAATCTTTACCTTTACCAGATCCACACTTCATGTGAGGGATCCTGACGCTGTTCGTGATGCTGTTTAAATGTTCTTTCGTGGACACATTTTTCGAATTCTGGCTGCTTTATGACCTTTAGTCAAAGGTTCTGTCCTGTTGGCTAAACTGATAGAATGCTTGGTGCCCTGGTGTTGCGTGCGATCCCTGGTCATTTATCACAGATTGTCCTAGGTCTATTTATCACACAATCAGAATGGCAAGGACATCCAGTTTCATCAGTCAAGTGACCAAGAGGTAGACAGCAATTTACTTTGATTTATTCTGCCTATTGCACAAGGGTTCAATGTTCTATTTACATTTGCTATTCTCCCAGTAACGTACTATTGAAGTTCAGTGATAAATCTAGCAATCTGCATCATGCGGTCTCAAAGGAGACAACTGATGCCTTGTTTAATACTGCATTGAAAAACACTGGAGAACGATTTAATGAGGAATAAACTTGCATTCAAAGTCGTTTCACTTAGTTCATTTTGGAAAGGAATGGAAAGGAAAAGCTGAGCAGGTTGGACCTAGACTCAGTGGAGTTGTTGTTCAGACCTATTGTCAGAGCACATACCTGACATCACATACTACCCTGAGATTCTGGGTCAGGCAGGATTACCACTTGTGAGTAGCGCAAAATAAAAATTTGACTCAAGAAGAAACGTAAACGTGTAAACAAATAAAGAAATTCACAGAGAATTTGTGGAAGCCCCTTCACCTGTTCTCAGAGAGTAGGCATCAATTGTGGGTTCATGCCTCGTGGCAGTGCTGGGATGGGTGTTTGAGTGGGCGAGGGACTCACCAGGAAGAGGCAAGAAATAACATTCTCACTGGCAAAATGGAGGTACATGGATGAGAGACTGAGTCGTCTGGGACTGTACTCATTGGAATGTGGAAGAATGAGAGGGGATCTTATAGAAACATATAAAGTTATCATAAGGTAGAGGTAGGTAAGTTGTTAAATTGGTGGGAGAGCCCAGAACTAGGGGACATAGCCTCAAGGTTCAGGGTCGTAGATTTGGGACGGAGATGAGGAGGAACTGCTGTTCACAGAGGGCGGCGAATCTGAGGAATTCCCATTGAAGCAGTGGAGGCGACCACAGTAAATATATTTAAGGAAGGGTTGGATAGATTTTTACATAGTTGGGGAATTAAGGGATATGGGGAAAAGGCAGGTCGGTGGAGATCAGCCCTGATCTCATTAAATGGTGGAGCAGGCTTGACGGGCCGGATGGTTCTTAATAATTAAGAATTCTTAAGAATTTTGTGTAGACAGTAAAATCCCTGGTACCTGGCACCTCCAGGGATTGGCAGATGCCGGATAAGTGAATTTCTCAGCTGCTTGAGAATGGAGAACTAACGGCAAGGCATGCCAATTTTATACAACTATATTTTATACCCATTTATTTTCTGCAATTTATTATTGCCAGTTGCTTGAAGCTGTTAGTTGCTTGGATTCTGGATTTTACAGTATTACATTTTTTTTATATTATTACATGACAATAAAGGATCCTTGAACCTTGAATAATAAACACAATGACGTGAATATTCTTTTTCCCAATTTTTGCAAATAATTCTGACGTCAAGTCCACAGACAGGCTTTAATTAGCTTAAACTTGTACACACCAGTATACACCTGGCTCCACGTGTCTGACTACTCCTAAAGGGGCCAGCTCGAGTCTTTATACGGGCCGGTGATTGACAGCAGGCAGGTGGGGCCGGCCTCCCAGGTGCAGTGGCTGCCCCCTGCAGTTGGCTGGTAGGAGAGCGGCCAGTGTACTGGTTGTATCACCACAGCCTCCATCTGCTTCCATTAGTTCCATCTCTTCTTCAACCACTCCCCTTCTGACGTCTTTCTCAATCTTCCCCGCCCCCACCAGCAGCCTCTCCCCTCTACACGTCTCTCCACCTCTCCCTTCTTCTGTGCAAAACCCCCTCACCTCAGCCCCTCCACAGCTTCTTTCCCCCACCCTCTCTCTGCGCCACCCCGGTTTCCAAGGAATGCTCCTCCTGTGCCCCTGGAAGGAGCACTCTGACACAGCGCAGAGCAGGTAAATTGTGGGTGACGGTATCCCATTTCGAGGCTGTCTCACGTCTCCGTTGTTCTTCAGAATCGCCCTCTCCAACTTCACTTCGGAAATATTCTGCCACCTCCTTTCTCCGCCCCACGTTTTATTGCTCTATTGTCTCTTGTTGGGCTACCTTTTAAAAAAACCCAAGAAATTATGTATTACAAAATTTTTAAAAATGCTTTCTCTATATTCATGCTTTACTTTGTCAGATCTCTACATTTATCTCTACAGTTAATGCATTTTATGTACAAATAAAATGTAATCTCTTCCAACAATACACTCTCCCAGTTTCTTTTTCAAAAATAATCTTTATTCATTAAAATATGTACAGGGCATGGTAGCCATGCCAGAGGACATCTGTTTAAGGTGAGTAGAGGCGAATTTAGAGGAGACATTTATTTTCTACCTAGAGAGTGGTGGGTTTCTGGAAATGCATGGCTGGGGGTGGTGGTGATGGAGCTGGGTACAATAGGGAGATTTAACAGACCCTCAGACAGGCTCATGAATGTGTGAAAAATGGAGTATTGTGGGCCGTGGTGGAGGTTTAGATTGATGGGTGAGTAGGTTTAATCAAGGTCGGCACAACATCATGGGCCAAAGGGCCTGTGTTGTTCTGTAATGTTCTCAATATAAAAATCATTGCATGGTTTCCTTTACATTCAGTTTATACAATCATGGTCTTGTTAGTTCAATACATTTGTGGCGTAAGCATGTTCTGTATCAAGAGCACCATTACCACCCTTTAGATGATCCAAAACCACTGATATTTGAGGGGCTGTTATTTGGGGCTTGGTACTTCAGTGGGCAGTGGCAAGACCATAGACTGCAGCCCTTCTTGACAAATCCTCCACATTGATACATTGTGTGCAATTTTGATCACCCCCATGGCAGGAAAAATGTGGAGGCTTTCAAATGGGTGTGTAAGAGATTTACTCGTTAGTTGCCGCGCGCTTGTGTGTGTGTATGCGTGTGGAGTGTGTGTGCATGTGCATGTGTGTGTGTCTGTGTGTTTGTGTTTGTGGAAGTGTGGAGTGTGTCTATGTGTGTGCGTGTGTGTGTCTGTGGAAGTGTGGAGTGTATGCGTGTGTGTGTGTGTGTGTGTGTGGAAGTGTAGAGTGTATGCGCGTGTGTGTGTGTTTGCGGAAGTGTGGAGTGTGTTTGTGTGTGTGTAAGTGTGTGTCTGGAAGTGTGGAGTGTGTGTCTGTCTGTCTGGAAGTGTGGAGTGTGTGTGTCTGAGTGAGCATGTGTGTATGTGCTTGCAGAAGTGTGGAGTGTGTGTGTGTGTGTGTGTGACTGTGGAAGTGTGGAGTGTGTGTGCATGTATGTGTGCGTTTGTGGAAGTGTGAATTGTGTGTGTGTGTGTGTGTGTGTGTGTGTGTGTTTGCAGAAGTGTGGAGTGTGTCTGTGTGTGTGCGTGCGTGTGTGTCTGTGGAACTGTGGAGTCTGTGTCTGTGTGTGCATGTGTCTGTGAGTTTGCGGAAGTGTGGAGTGTATCTGTCTGTGTGCGTATGAGTGTGTCTGGAAGTGTGGAGTGTGTGTGTGTGTGTGTGCATGTGTGTTTAAAACAATAAAATTATGCCTAAACACAGTGAGACAAAGGACCAGTGGCGCAGATTGAAGATATCAGGATGTGAGGAAGAAATAACCTTTTATAGGGAGGCAACTAAAAAAAAACAAAAAAGAGACACAAATGCTGGATCGTCAACAAAGGAACGAGACGGGACAGATGATAGGTGTGTATGTGTATGTATGGGAACATAGAGGGGGGGGAGAAAGAGAGAGAGAGTGAGGGAGGGGGAGTAAGAGAGGGAGAGAGTGAGAAAGGTGAGAGAAGGGAGTGAGAGAGAGAGAGAATGAGGTGAGAGAAGGGAGGGAGTGAGGGAGAGGGGAGAGAGAGAATGAGGTGAGAGAAAGGAGGAGTGAGAGAGAGAGAATGAGGTGAGAGAAGGGAGGGAGTGAGAGAGAGGGGAGAGAGAGAATGAGGTGAGAGAAAGGAGGAGTGAGAGAGAGAGAATGAGGTGAGAGAAGGGAGGGAGTGAGAGAGAGGGGAGAGAGAGAATGAGGTGAGAGAAAGGAGGAGTGAGAGAGAGAGAGAGAGAGAGAGAAAGAATAATTTGTAAGGCCAAGGGGAAAGAGCAAATAAATGAAACTTCCCATGATACTTAATTTGAAATTGGCACAGTACCAATGGGCTGAATAATCTCCTTCCGTGAATTAAGAATTCAAAGATCCAAACCACTCTCATTAAAATGCTGCCCATTATCCCAAACTACACAAATACCACCCTCAACCACTGGATCACAGTGGAAGCATTTGTTTCAGAATATCATTTCATTATTGGGAAAAAAAACTGTTTGCGTCAATAAAAATAAAACCTGTGTTTAAATCTTTCTCAGAAATTAGTTCTCATACTGATCCCTTCATAATCCTTTTCTCTAAAACTGGAACGCATCCCACCTTACAAGGTGCTTTGTAGATGCAGTCGTTGTTGGACCATGGAGAATGCAGCACTTAATTTAGATGCAACAAACTCCTACAACCGTGACTGGAAAATCTCATAATTCTTTGTGACACAGATGGGGCTATTGAGCCCACTGATCCTACACCAGCTGTCTGAGCACTCCCAGCAAGGAATCATCGATCTTCCCATGACTTTTCTGGCCCACGCCTATGCTAGGGGTCATGTCTGCCACCCAAAATGACCAGCCAACACATCTTTGAAACTGCAGTAGCCAAAGGAAACCAAGATGGTTGCTAGGAGAAAGCCAACAAGCATCCGTGGTCAGAATCGAACCCTAGGTCACAACCTTTTTTTTGCATTCAAAGTTCAGATTTATTGCCAGAACCACATAACGACCCTGAGATTTGTTTCCCTGCAGGCGAGGCAGAATTGCCAAGAATGGGTCATGCAAAAAACGGTAAAGCAGATATGTACACGTGCAAACAGATAAAGAAATGTAAACAAACCACAATAAAGAGAGAACAAAATTTAATAATATGTATGTGTCCTTAAATGAGTCTCTGTTGTGGAGAGGTGGAGGGGGAGCAGCTGTTCGTGAGCCTGGTGGTGTGAATCCTGTGGCCCCTACACCTCTTTCCCGATGGCAGCAGCGAGAACAGAGTGTGTGCTGGGCGGTGTGGGTCCTTGATGATCGCTGCTGCTCTCCGACGTCAGTGTTCCCTGTAAATGTTCTCGATGGTGGGGAGGGTTTTCCCTGTGATGTCCTGGGCTGTGTCCACTACCTTTTGCAAGGCTTTATGCTCATGGCTATTGGTGTCCCCAGACCAGACCATTATGCAGCCCACTCTCCACCACACATGTACTAACTCTTCATCCTGAATCCAAGAGGATTCAACTGCACTTGGAGTTGGGACCCTCGGTTAAGAGGCCATAGAGAATTGAATTCCACAACCCAAAACCAGGCCCTTTGACCAAATTCGTCCATGCCAACCAAGCCCATTTACCTGTGTTCGGTCCATGTCTCATGACCTTTTCCACCCATGTTCCTGTCTAAAGGCCTTTTGAACCTTGAAACGTGCCCCGTTTCTACCATTAAGGGTGGCCCAGTTAGCCTAGCGGTTAGCACAGATCTGTTACAGGGCCAGCGACCTGGGTTCGAAACCGGCACTGCCTGAAACAATTTTGCACATTCTCCCCCTGACCGCTTGGGGTTTGCAGGAAATTGCCTCTTACAGTCAGAGAAAGAGAAGCAATAGAGAGCCCCCTCACCGTGGATCCATCCTTTCTGTTCCTGCAGACGCAAGGGTCCAGTCCAAACCATCAGCAGCCCGAGTTCCAGGTCTGATCGCGTCCCCTTCAGCGCCCTCAGCATCCTTTTGATCCCCAGCTCCTTGAGTCAGTCTCCAGCAGTCCCGCAGTGAAACCCTCAACCGCAGTCACCAGCAGCCCATGGGTTTCTTTGCCTCGAGTCGCCAAACCGCCCGCCACCTCATGGTCACCGTCCCGTGGGTCGTCTCCTCTGCTTCTCCTTCTCAAATGTGGGGGGGGGGAGGGGCGTGGGGGGGGTGGTTTCCTAATTTTCCAGTGCCCTCCGGCAGTTCTCTGCTTCCTCAGAGCTTGTAACCTCTTGTAGCCTGCTGCTGTTCACAGCCATCTTGGCCTGTTACCGTGGTGTATGTCTAAATTTAAAATTTAAAAATTGAAACCAGTACAACCTGCACACAGTGTGTTTAAATAAAACCACTAGTGGTTCCACTTACAGGCCGTTTAAAGCCTGTACGGAAGTCGGACTGGGTGGTCGAACCCCATGGGAGCACTGTGGCTCCGCTGGCCACTCATCGTAGGACTGCACCAACCCCAGCGCTGCCATTACACCAACACTGCCATTTTCAAATACTCTGGAAGCACAATCCACACATCCAAGGCCCTCTGTGTGAAGAAGGTTCCCCTCAACTCCCTTTGAAATATTTCCTTTCTCACCTTTAATCTATGTCCTCTAGCTGCAGATCTCTCTACTCGGGTAAAAGGCTCAGACGATTTACCTTCTCGATGACTCACGTGACGCAGTGCAGTGTCAGACCGAATCTTAAACATTCCTGCCTCTGCAGTTGAATTTGCAACCATTAGCTCAGGCAATCCGCAGATATCACCTCTGAAACTTGGACTGCATTTCAAATTTCAACTCAAATCACCTGATTGCACAAGTATAACCAAAGCATTCTCTGGTCCTCGGTGCAAAAAGCACGCAGACAGATTTAAATTTTTTCAAATAAATTTAGACCTACAGCGCGCTAACAGGCCCTTTCGGCCCACCAGCCCATTCTGCCCAATTGGCCTACAACCGCCAGGTCACTTTTGAAGGGTGGGAGGAAACTGGAAGCTCCAACTCTATAGGTAGACTTAGCTGAAGTCGAATTCTCTGATTAAAAACAATGTTTTTCTTCAGGCAATATTTTGATTTGTTTTATTTAAATTGAGTTCTCAAACGTGCACATAATTAGGGGTGTGGGTCAGATTAATTATCAATGGATGTATCATTAATTACCTGTCATATTTTGAAATGAGTTCATGTATAAATCAACCATATAAACCTTATCTGTTCTAGATCATTTGGCCTTTGCATTACATTTATAAGAAAAATATAATTGAAAAGTACAAATGTAATCACCTTGAGATCTCTGCTAGATTTTAAAATCTATTCTGATTATGGAACATACCTTGACACAATTATTCAGCTACCCCTCAGTCATTTGTTGCAGTAGGGTTCCAGTGCAGTTTGTCATGGGGAGTCTAACCCATTCCTTGCAGTTTAAGGCACAGTCCTGGGCAGCTTGGTCTCAATGGGCAGCTTGGCTGCTCTCCCACGACGACTCCAACAGCCAGCTAGACCCTGCCGTCAACTCCCAGGCCATGAACGTCATTATAACATTTAGGATCCCTTCACATCATTATAACATTTAGGATCCCTTCACATCCAACCTGGGCGGCATGGTGGACGTAGTGGTGAGCGCAACGCCTTTACAGCGCCAGTGGGGTTCAAACTCCGCGCTGTCTGAAAGGAGTTTGTGCGTTCTCTCTCTGTGCCTGCATGAGTTTTCTCCAGGGCTCTGGTTTCCTCCCACCATTTAAAACCTATCAGGGGTGTCGGTTAATGGGGTGAAAATTGGGCGGCATGGACTTGTGGCAGAAATGGCCTGTTACCGTGGTGTAGGTCTAAATTTAAAATTTAAAAATTGAAACAGGTTCTTTAATCCGCAATGTGTGCACTGAACATGGCGTCCAAGTTAAACTAAGTCTCTTCTGCCTGCACACATTTTCTCAATTTAATTTTTAATTTAGGGATGCAGAATGGTAACAGGTTTCTTCTTTGGCTTGGCTTCGCGGACGAAGATTTATGGAGGGGGTAAAAAGTCCACGTCAGCTGCAGACTCGTTTGTGGCTGACAAGTCCGATGCGGGACAGGCAGACACGATTGCAGCGGTTGCAGGGGAAAATTGGTTGGTTGGGGATGGGTGTTGGGTTTTTCCTCCTTTGCCTTTTGTCAGTGAGGTGGGCTCTGCGGTCTTCTTCAAAGGAGGTTGCTGCCCGCCAAACTGTGAGGCGCCAAGATGCACGGTTTGAGGCGTTATCAGCCCACTGGCGGTGGTCAATGTGGCAGGCACCAAGAGATTTCTTTAGGCAGTCCTTGTACCTTTTCTTTGGTGCACCTCTGTCACGGTGGCCAGTGGAGAGCTCGCCATATAACACGATCTTGGGAAGGCGATGGTCCTCCATTCTGGAGACGTGACCCATCCAGCGCAGCTGGATCTTCAGCAGCGTGGACTCGATGCTGTCGACCTCTGCCATCTCGAGTACTTCGACGTTAGGGATGTAAGCGCTCCAATGGATGTTGAGGATGGAGCGGAGACAACGCTGGTGGAAGCGTTCTAGGAGCCGTAGGTGGTGCCGGTAGAGGACCCATGATTCGGAGCCGAACAGGAGTGTGGGTATGACAACGGCTCTGTATACGCTTATCTTTGTGAGGTTTTTCAGTTGGTTGTTTTTCCAGACTCTTTTGTGTAGTCTTCCAAAGGCGCTATTTGCCTTGGCGAGTCTGTTGTCTATCTCATTGTCGATCCTTGCATCTGATGAAATGGTGCAGCCGAGATAGGTAAACTGGTTGACCGTTTTGAGTTTTGTGTGCCCGATGGAGATGTGGGGGGGCTGTTAATCATGGTGGGGAGCTGGCTGATGGAGGACCTCAGTTTTCTTCAGGCTGACTTCCAGGCCAAACATTTTGGCAGTTTCCGCAAAGCAGGACGTCAAGCGCTGAAGAGCTGGCTCTGAATGGGCAACTAAAGCGGCATCGTCTGCAAAGAGTAGTTCACGGACAAGTTTCTCTTGTGTCTTGGTGTGAGCTTGCAGGCACCTCAGATTGAAGAGACTGCCATCCGTGCGGTACCGGATGTAAACAGCGTCTTCATTGTTGGGGTCTTTCATGGCTTGGTTCAGCATCATGCTGAAGAAGATTGAAAAGAGGGTTGGTGCCAGAACACAGCCTTGCTTCACGCCATTGTTAATGGAGAAGGGTTCAGAGAGCTCAATGCAGAATGGTAACAGGTACTTCCAGCCCAAATACACAAATTAATGTACAAACCCTGAACATTTTTTGGGGGTGGGGAGAAAAAGAAAAGGCGGCTCACGTGATTGCAGCAGCCACTTTGTCTCACCGAGGACCGGAGAATGCTGCTTCCTCGGGTTCTATTTGGGTAGATGACAATAAACTTGACTTCAGTCTGGAGCACCCAGGAAGAACCCATGGAGATCAAGGTGAGAATGTACAAACTCCTTGTGGACAGCGCCGGATTCAAACTCAGTTTGCTGTCTCTGTAATGATACTGCGCTAACCGTTATGTTATCCCCTTCCATCCCTTGTCTGTCTGGGTGTCTGTCTTAATTATTCCTCCTGCGCCTGCTTCAAACCACTATCCCTGGCAGCCTATTTCAGTCACTTACATCTATGTATAAAACTTGTCCCCTGCATTTCCTTTCAACTAACCCCCAATCTCTACCTTGGGAGAAAGATTCTGACTGTCTACCTGTCATGAGCGAGAAGGATGCAGTTGGAAAAATGATCCGGTCGGCCTCATCAGCACCAATGATAAGTCGCATGACAGAGAAGAGGTGATATGGTGCGAGAGTAACAGCCTGAGTCTCAACGTGGGCAAGACGAAGGAGATCTCTGTGAAGCTTCAGGAGGACCGGAACGACCACCCTCTACTACACAACAGCAACTCTGTGGTAGAGAGAGGGGAGAGCACCAAGTTCCTTGGAGTTCACTTAACTACTAACCTATCGTGGACACACAACATCTCCTCACTTGTCTGGAAGGTGCAACATTGACCGCACTTCCTGAGAAGACCGAAGCAGGCAAGGCTACCGGGCACCGTCACGTCAACCAACTACATCAGCTCTATCGAGAATGGGCTGGGTGCATTACGGTGGCTGCAGTGTCTGTGTGGGTTTACTGTGGGGGCTCTGCTTTCCTCCCACCATTTGAAACGTACCAGGGGTGTAGGTTAATTGGGTGGCACGGACTCATGGGCCGAAATAGGCTGTTACTGTGCTGTATGTTTAAAAAAGATGGACCATAAGAGTGGCAGAGATGTTCACTAGAGATTCCACCCCCTCACCCCATTGACATGATCTGCCAGGATCGTTGCCCGAAAAGGGCACACACAATCATCGAGGACCCCTTCCATCCCGCACACAACATCTTTCATCTGCTTCCGTTGGGGAAGAGATATAGGAGGATCGGACCCAGCACCACCAGGCTGAGGAACAGCCTCTTCCCACGGGCAGCGAGAATGCACGGTTGGCACAATGCCTTTACAGCGCCAGCATGAAGTGCCAGTTGATGAAGGAGAGAAAGACGATGCGGTCAAACAATATTCATGGCTTATATTAGCAGAAACTTCTGGTACAATAATGAAAGACAGTGGGTGCATATACAGTTATACCCAAGGGGAGTGTCCTTAATGGTAGAGATAACACACGGCCAATGTTAGCACAGTAAGGCTCACCAGAGAGGAGACAGGCAGTTTGGCAGAGATTCAGCACACAGCAATCATGACCAGATCGGGGTTCGAATCCAGTGCTGTCTTTAAGGAGTTTTTACACCCTCCTCATGTCTGCCACCTCTGGGGCAGACATAGATTTTAAAATCTAGCAGAGATCTCAAGGTGATTACATTTGTACTTTTCAATTATTTTTTTCTTATAAATGTAATGCAAAGGCCAAATGATCTGGAACAGATAAGGTTTATATGGATTTTCTCTGGGGGCTCTTGATCCATATCTTGAGCAAATTATGTACCCAGAAGATGGTGGAATTCATTGCCGCCAACAGCCGTGGAAGACATGTCACTGGGTAAATTTAAGATAGAGGTAGATAGGTTTTTGATGAGGAATTAAGGGTAATGGGGAGAAGGCAGGAGAAAGGGGTTGAAAGGGATAATAAATCAGCCATGACTGAATGGTGGGGCAGACCTAATGGGCTGAATGGCCCAATTCCACTGCTATGCCTTGTGTTCTTATGGATATAAGGACCAATGAAATCACATGGGTTCCATATACTCTCCATGGATATGCTAGACCTTGGGGTGGCACGGTTAGGTAGCAGGTAGCACGACGCTATTACAATGCCAGTGAGCTGGATTCGTCTGGCACTGTCTTTAAGGGGTTTGCACATTCTCCCCGTTTCTGCGTGGGTTTCCCCCGAGTGCCCCGGTTTCCTCCCACCCTCTAAATGGGTGGCACGGGTTTAACTGGCCGGAATCCACTTATACTTTGGTGTAAATAAATAAAATCAATAATAAAGAAATAAAATTCTGGGTTGTGAGGGTGTAAGGAAAGTCCTGACACTCAACACAAGCTCACAAGATGTCGAGATGATTGTGATTCAGCTGGGATGGAGGCTGGATCGATCTGTTTGATCATGTTTCCGTCGACAGAAGGGAGGCTTCTGCGGCAGATTGATGTTGCAGACACTTTGGGAGCCAACAGGCAGCTGCCAGGAGGAGGTTGACCCATCTTGAGCTTACGTGAACTGGCAGCTTGTATGTACAGCAGAGGTGGTAGATGGACAAATATAGGCGAGTTAATAATGGCACTCATTGATTTTACACAAAACTCAGCATTTCACGCAGAGAGTCATGAGTGATTAATCGTGGCTGTCGAAGGCAGATGAAAAATGATGTGGGAAGAACAGAAAGTGGAAAGTTTCGGAACTTAATTCTCCCCAGCGCTTTGCAAGGATGGCACTGAAGGATCTCAATGACATCAGGAAGGAGGCTGTGACAATCTGCCAGCAGGTTTTAGGCCAATAGGGGCCATTGGCGTCCAGCAGCTGTGACATCATCAAACCTGTTGAGCAGTCAACCATGTTCATGGATTGCAAACCAGGAAGCGGGGTGGCTCAGGAACGTACTCGTCGGGTGGCTGAATTCTGTGTGCGATCTGAAACCAGCTGGTTCTCGATGCTTTTCCTTGGCTGTGGCCCCCCCCCACCCTTCTTCTCAAAATTTATTGGCTCCCTTTCCTGTGAGAGGGAAATAGATGCTGTGATTATAGCAAAACTATACCTTTATACCTTGAAGAAAGGCTCAGGCCCTTAAGTTTGGTTATATATTTTTACCTCCTATGGACGCTGTGAAATGTGGTGATACACCACCAGCCGACTGCAGGGGGCGACCACCGTACCTGCAGGAAGAGCACAGGAGGACAAGGCAACACCTGGCCGGCTGTCAATCAGCCGACCTGAATGGACCTAGCCTCACCCGGTCGGCTGCCAATCACCCTCCGGGATACAAGCTACAGCCGGCCCCTCGAGGTCAATCTCAGAGCCAGCACGGCTACTCTCACAGCCAGTTTGCGTCAAATAAAGCGTGTTGAACAGTCTTTATGTTTCGTGTCTGCTTGATAGCGCATCACAGATACCAGCTGAGTCGCTCCAGCATTTCTGCATTTTTACCCTTTCTGTGAAGGGGTCATGGTTTGGTTTCTCCCAAACCTCTCCCCTATCAATTACATAAAAACCATCAAAAATATTTACTGTATATACTCGTTTAAAAATCAAGTTTTAAGACAATTTTTTAAATGTTATGGGGTTTACAATTGCATGCATACAATTTTTGACTGTGGTAAGTGCCTGTGTAGCTCGAGGCTTTGGTAGTTCCGATGGGGAGTTGGGCAGCTGGAGTAGGGTGGTACGTCCGCGTTCGATGTGTCGGGAATTCTGAAGGGTGGGTGGCCAGGACGCAGTCGAGAGTCCGTGGGCAAGGCATCTGTAACTCCAATGGGCGGGTGACTGGGCCAAAAATAGACTTTTACATGGTATCGATTCTTATACGAGTATTCACTGCATGTAACGTGAGGTGAAAAGAAAACAAAGAATTTAGATTAGGAAAGAAAATCCTGGTCACTTGGCACCTTAAAGGAATCAAGTGCATTGAAGATTTTTATGAAAAAGGACAATTTAAGACATTAGAATAGCTAAAAATAAAATAGATCTGATATATCAAACGATTATGATCTTTTTAAAGAGATAGTTTGGGACCAGCCACGACCCCACCGATGGGTACTTTAGGACCAGCCACGACCCCGCCGATGGGCAGTTTAGGACCAGCCATGACCCCACCGATGGGTAATTTAGGACCAGCCACGACCCCGCCGATGGGTAATTTAAGACCAGCCACGACCCCGCCGATGGGTAGTTTAGGACCAGCCAAGACCCCGCCGATGGGTAGTTTAGGACCAGCCACAACCCTGCCGATGGGTAGTGATGTGGAGACTTCTTTGAAAGGGGGATCACAAGTAAATTTCTATTTATTTCCTATTGCAGTCAACAGCTCAAAATTGGCCGTGCACAAATCGAGGGGAAAGTGGGAGATGGACTCGGGGAAAAGGATTCAAGAGCGGTATTGGTCAAAACTGTGCTCTGATAATATGACATCATTTATTAACGTCAGATTATAGATTGGTACAATACAATTTTATGGACCAATCATACCTGATACTGCAAAAAAATTACACGGTTTAAAATCTGAAATTCTGGTTTAGGTGTGGAATAGAGATTAGAATATTTATACATTCAACCTTGCTCTGCAAGAAAGCAAGATCTTTTTGTACGACTCGGCAGAAATGTTGACAAAAATTGTAGAAGCAGATTTTCCATTGGAACCAGAACTGTATTTATTGAACAATCTGATGGTCTTTGGCACTAAATTATCCAAATATCAAATCCAGTTCGTGAGGATTGTACTAGTGGTGGCCAGGAGATATATTGCTGTTACATGGAAGTCTGACCCCCGCCCCCATTTATTACACGCTGGAATGTGGAAAAGCAAAGCTGTCCCTTCCCCCTGGAAAAGATCACATAATCTGAGAAAGAAGTATGACATATTTGTTAAAATATGGGAACTTTATCTGAATCATACTGGCTTAAGGATGTAATTAACTTCCCCAAAAATGTTTAAATAATAATTAGATTAATAGTGGTGAATTCCTGAAGATCAAGATATGGACTAGTTAATGAAGGCAGCTCAAACACCCCTTTTTTTGGACCTTTTTGTTATGTTAGCAGTTGAGGGGATGGGGGTGAGATTTGGGCAATCGTATGAGACTGTAGTGTGATGGATAAATATTGGGAGGAATTTTGCAAGATTAGAGTGGGTTACATACATACACATATTTTAAAACAGATCTTATTTGAAATACTAAGAATTCATATTCAGGAACTTTGCAGAACCTTGGGAGAACGTTAAGCACATTTCACAAGTGGGTGCTAATTGAAATGACGTCATGAAATTAATAGACCATTGTCTTGGAGGAGACAAACTGGCTGTTTGCAAGTATCTATAGAGTGCTCACAGAAAGGTCACTTCTGGGTTTTGTTTACCTAAAACAACAGCTTGAACAAGAAGGATAACTCCTGTTATTTGCCGAAGAAGATGAGGGGTTTTTGCAAGTGAGAGATCACATGGGCTTCCTGGCAGTTGGAAGTTGGAGAGAGAGAGAGAAAGAGAAGTTAACAAGCTCTCTCAGCCAGTGTGTATGACGCTGAAAACAGCTGAACAGGGCAAGCCAGGAGAAGCTGGTGGGAAACAGAAAGATCCAGAGTGGTGGATGGCTGGAAGTGCTATCTGTCTGATGTTTCTCTTGGAATAAGTGGAACAGAAAGGAACTCTGTGGTAGCCTGAAAGAAAGAGGTTACCATCTGGAGAACCCTGATGGGGCAAGTTTCATCAGTGAGACATTGAGGTGACTAATGGTGGTCCCTCAGTTGTGGAAATCCTGGAAAAACAAATATCTCTCTGAAAACCTCCAAAGAACCTTCCTGAGTGGTAAACATTGACCTTTCAAGCACCAAACCTGGTGAACTTTATACATGTTAAATTCTGTGCACAGTATAAGAATTGCCTGCAACTAGTGAACTTGGAAGAATGAGTAGTGAGATTGAACTGTGAACCAGTTTTCTTAAATTTACACACACATTATATGCATGTGCGCTTAGAATTAGAAGGGAATTAATTTGGGTTAGTTAAGTATAGAGATAAGTTAAAGTTTGATTCTGTTTTTAATTTTGAAGATAATTAAAAACAACGTTTGCTTAAGTAACCATTTGTCATGGTGAATATCTATTGCTGTTGGGTTTTGGGGTCCTTTGGTCTCGTAACAGTAGTTTTAAAATACTAATTACATGATGTATGTAATGTTCTATATGAGTCTTGGAAAAAGTTTAAAAAAATTCAAAAAACCCCAAGGAATTTACTGAAATGTGCTGTGGTCCTCAATGGGGGTGGGGGGCGGGGGCATCGAAAACCCATTGAGAATGGCTGTTTTCAAGAAAAATAGACAAATTTTCCCTGGTGTTTCATCTGACATTACTCAACGCAAAAAAAAACAAACGCAGGAAGCATCTAGCAAGTCAGGTGGCATCTATGAAGAGGGAAATGGGGAATGTTTTTTTTAAGTCCGGGACCTTCATCAGTTCCGTTGCCCACCCCCTCTGCCTGTGATCTGTTGCTCAAAAGCAAGATTGACGAACATCTCATCTATGTAGTAAACCACTACAACTATATGTTTGGATGTACTAGGACACACCCCTTTGCAGATTGTGCCTGAAGCCCCTCCCACTGACCCCTGAATAAAGATGACTGCACCACAGCTCCCTTCTCAGTCCGGGACAGTCGACCCGCATGGATGGACGTCCATTCTGTCGTAAATAAAAGCCTATCGGTTTCTCTACATCTTCTAGTCTTTGAAGTTATTGATGGAGCATCAATCTAAAAGGATGTTTTGTGCCAATATAGGAAGCAACGTTGAGTGTGAATGTCAACACCCCTCACTATGTCCATTTAAGCCCTCCATTTCTTCAGCCATCTCCAGAGCACATGTTAGGTTTGTTTAGTCTCTGGGAAGTTTAAAGGAGATGTGCGGGGCTAGTTTTCTTCATGCACAGTGAGCAGTAGGTTCCTGGAACAGGCTGCCAGGAGTAATGGCGGAAGAAGAGAATTAATTTGGGTTAGTTAAGTATAGAGATAAGTTAAAGTTTGATTCGAGTGGTTAGCGCAACACAGGGCCAGTGACCTGGGTTCGAATCCAGAGCTGTCTTTAAGGAGTTTCTACATTCTCTCTCTTACCTGTGTGGGTTTCTTCTGGGGGGGGGTTATGGTTTCCTCTCACTCTCCAAAATCATACAGGGTTTGTAGGTTAATTGGTGTATTTTGGCACCATGGACTACCATGCTGTAACACTAAATTAAAAAAATTAAAATTGCATTAATAGCTGCATTTAAGAGGAATCCGCAATCAAACGTGAAATGTGCGGTGGAAAGCATGATGACCTGCAGCACAGTCTGGTATGGGGACACCAATACCCCAGAGTGTAAAGCCCTGTAAACATAGTGGACACAGGCTGGGACATCATGCGCAATACCCTCCCCACCGTCAAGAACATCTACAGCGAATGCTGTCTGCAGTGACCACCCAGCACGCAATCTAGTCTCGCTGCTGCCATCAGGAAAGAGGTGTCGGTGCCACAAGACTCGCACCACCAGGTTCAGAAACAGTGCTACCCTCCACCCTCAGACCCCTCAACAACAAGCTCAATCAGGGACTCATTTAAGGACTCTTTCTTTTGCACCTTACTGATTTTTTTCTCTCTGTACAGTATTGCACAGTCAGTTTATTTAGATGTCTTTATTTGTTTATAATTGTACATTGAATACAGGTTTTTTTATAAGCAGATATTCTGCCTCACCCGCAGGGAAAAGAATCTCAGGGTTGTATGTGATGTCATGTATGTGCTCTTAACAATAAATCTGAAACCTTAAATATTCAGGTTTCAAATATATCAATTTGGGCTTCAGAGCAGAAACTTGGCAGCATTCCCTCACCGTCATCTCAGTTTGCTGGAAAACCAACAAGGTTCGGGTAGAACAATGGGGGCCTTTCACCGAGGTGTCGATCTTCCAGTAGCTCTGGGTGCCTGTCTCTGCATGCGTCCTCGGGAACAAACCGTAAATCAGATTGTTCTCTGTCATGCTGCAGCTGGGGACGATCCGTGCCAAGGACCTGTGCATTTTTCTCCTCAAACTCTTTGATGTTCCAAATGATCACATCTTTTAATTAACGGAAGCTCTCTCTGTGCGTTTCCAAGCGCTTCGGATATTTTCCCTGCTCCTTGATGATGTTTGGTAGTGAGAAAGTTAATTTACCCTCAGGGGTGTGCTTTGAAAAAAAATACCTAAAGGGATTGGTTGTGAAATACAGAAGTCTGCAGATGCTGTGGTTGTATTCTTTGAAAAAGGGATCAGGCCTGAAACATTGGTTATATGTCTTTATCTCCCGTGGATGCTACGAATCAGCTGAGTCCTTCCAACAGAGAGGATCAGATAGCTCAGAGCTTAGAGCATTGATCTTGTAAACCAGGGGTTGCATTCACTCCTTGCTGGGGCCTAGGGGCGCTGGACAAAGTGGTGACTCTCTATCCTCCTTACAGGAGACAAACGTCTTTTACATTCTAAATGTAGTATTACTTTCCAATAATGGAAACTTTACATTACTGTGTTTTAAATGAGGGGATTGTCGTATCTCCTTCTTCCTTCTGATTGACCACATCTTGTTTCCTAGTTCATCCTCACCCCCTCTCTCTGACCTCCGTGCCTTGGAAATTTCCTTTCCCCCCAACTCCCAAGGTTCCTTGGAGATCAGCATGATGGGTGTCAAGACAATGATATTTCAGGAGATATCAGAATCTATTTTGCGAGCCTTGGGCAGGGCCCTTCAGAAAGATAGGTGGTGAAAAGGCATACAGTGTTAAACAGAGGCCCCAGTGAGATAATGTGAATTAAATAATCCTCTCAACCTAAGCTCTCTTAGGCAATATAAACCAGAGGGTACAATTCATTAATGATAAATTAGAGAGTATTATTCAGCTAATATTAATTAAAAATAGAAATTCAAAGATACACTTGGATACACATAGATGTCCATTTACGGTAATATAAACTCGAGGGGATGGCTCAAGCAATACAAATAAAAGGGTAGAATTAACTCAATACAAAAAGAAGGTACAAAAGATGCAATGTAAATTAGAGGAGAGTTTGGATTATATAGTTTTCAAGTTTATTATCATCCGATTTTACAAGTACAACCTGACGAAACGGTGTTTTCCAGTCCTCGGTGCAAAACACGCAGTCATAACAGACATACAGACAAACATAAGCAGGACAGATATACATATGTAAAAATGAATATTGTTTTAGATATATGAGAGTCTTGGAAGGTTAGTCTGAGCTGTTCCTTTGGTCGTTCAGCGTTCTCACAGGAAGAAGTTATTTGGAGCAGTAGAAATATGCTGTGATTTTGTCCGCACTCTTCAGACAACGATCCTGATGGATCATGTCGTTGGAGAGAGGTAGACACCAGCCATACTCTTGTGGTACTGTGGATTGACCTCCAGTCCAGTTCTCTAGAGCAATCGTACCACACTGTACCCAGCAAGGAAAAGAGAGGGTAGGATTCAGGTACAGGTACTCCTCTACCAACAATGGGGCTGTGTTCTGACAAACCCATCGTAAGTCAAAACAAATTGTCAGTCGAATAAGAATACAGGTATACAGTACTTGTATGACATTAACAGCACTGGATCAGTCCCCACACTGATTCCTGTGTCCCTCTCTCTCAAGGCAGCGCTGTATCAGTCTCCACACTGATCTCACTGCCCTGGTCTCTTCCCCTGGCCTTGTATCAATGACTTAGATGTGGGAATAGATAGTAGCAACTCGAAATTTGCAGACGATATGAAGTTGGGTGGCAGGGTTAGCCGTGTGGAGGATGCTAGGAGAGTGCAGGGTGATTTGGACAAGTTAGGCGAGTGGTCCAGGATGTGGCAGATGCAGTTTAATGTGGATAAATGCGAGGTTATCCACTTTGGGAGGTAAGAACAGGAAAGAGGATTATTATTTAAATGGTATCTGTTTAGGAAAAGGGGAGATGCAGCGAGACTTGGGTGTTGCTGTGCATCAGTCGTTGAAAGTGGGCGTGCAGGGGCAGCAGGCGGTGAGGAGGGCGAATGGTATGTTGGCGTTCATAGCAAGAGGATTTGAGTCCAGGAGTACGGAGATCCTGCAGCAGCTGTACAGGGCCTTGGTGAGACCCCACCTGGAGTGCTGCATGCAGTTTTGAGGCCTTATCTGAGGAAGGACATCTTTGCCATGGAGTGGGTGCAGAGAAAGTTCACTAGGCTGATACCGGGGATGGAGGGACTCAGATATGAAGAAAAGTTGGATAGACAAGGCTTGCATTGTCTGGAATTTAGAAGATTGAGGGGAGATCTCATTGAAACATAAAATTCTTAAGGGTTTAGACAGACTAGACGCAGGAAGGTTGTTTCCAATGCTGGGAAAAACCAGAACCAAGGGTCTCAGTTTAAGGATAAGGGGGAATTTTGTTAGGACTAAGATGAGGAAACATTTCTTCTCTTAGAGAGTGGTAAATGTGTGGAATTGTTTGCCATAGGAAATAGTTGAGACCAGTTCCCTGTCAATATTTAAGTGTAGGTTAGATTTGGCCCTTGTGGCCAAGGGGATTAGCGGGTATGGGAAGAAGGCAGGATCCGGGTACTGATCAACCATGATCCTAATGAATGGCGGTGTAGGCTTGAAGGGCCAAATGGCCTCCTCCTACACCTATTTTCAATGTTTCTATTAGCCACACATTCATTGCAATGCCCAGCTCTCCACTGACAGTCCCCACTCTGATCCCATTGCCCTGTTCTCTCCCGACAGTGCTGTATCGGTCCCTGTGAGCTCTCCGACTGAACTAAAAGAACTGATTGATCAAGGAGGCTACAAAGAATCAACATGCTATTGTACCATCATAATTTTGAAAAATTGTAAGTCGGACCATCGTAAAAGGCAGGGGAGCACCTGTATTATAAACTGGAGGGTACTGCAGAGAGAATCAACTCAAATTGGGAGTTGTACGATCAAATATATTAAATTGTAAGAACCATTCTTCAGACTACTGAATGTAATTTTTAGTAACAGTTTTAAAATTGCAATATAGCGACAAAATCTATACATAAGCTTGGGGGAGATACGGTTAGTGTAGTGGTTACCACAATGCAGTTACAGTGCCCACGACCCAGATTCGAATTCAGTCTGTAAGAAGTTTCTCCCCCAGTCTCCTCTAGGTGCTCTGGTTTCAACCAACCCTTCAAAATGTACCAGGTTGTGGGTCAATTGGGTAGCCTGGGCTCATAGGTTGAAAGGGCCTGTTATCGTGCCCTTATGCCTAAATTTTCAAAAATTTAAGAAAACAGAGGTCACTGTGAGAGGTCATCATGGGAGACCACTTAAGGTATGGTTTGGAAATGGGCATGTGCATGTGGCACTGGCCAAACTATAGGGTGGCCTTTACAGCGCCAGCGATCGGGACCGGGATTCGAATCCTGTGCTGCCCTGTTGAACATCCTCCCTATTTCTCCCACTATTCAAAAATGTACTGGGGGTGTAGGTTGGGTGGCATGGAGTAGTAGGCCAAAATGGTGCTGTAGGTCTAAACGAAAATTAAAATTTAATTGAACAAAATCAGTCCAGGCACCAGGTATCTTCTGCCAAGATATTTTGTGCCATTTGTGACAGAGATCAAGGAAGGTTCCTGTCTTGTACATTTAACATAAATCAGAGGGCCTGTTTGTTCTGTCACTCAATGTCAGTGCATTTGTGTATCCAGCAAGCTAATGTTTTTTTTTTTCTGTCTGAATTCCCAAGAAGGGCATTTGATGCTCTTGTTGTTGAGCTGTAGGACCATTGTAGATCTATAATTCCACAGAACCCTTTGTCATCTGAAATAGGAGCCGAAGTTGGCTATCTGGCCCGTCAAGCCTGTTCCTCCATTCAATAAGATAATGGCTGGCTGATCTGTTGATGGGCTCATCTTCACCTACCTTCAGTTTCCCCATATCCCTTAATTACTCTACTATGTAAAAATTTATCCAACCTTATCTTAAATATATTGTTATGGACCATGGACTGACCTTTTGGACTGTGGACTATTATAAAGGATGGATTTCTGCTAAGAAATCTGTGCAACTCATGGTCCAGCTGAGTGCTGACTTGCCAAATGGCTTGGAACTTCCGAGAGCAAAGGGAGAATCCAGCTGTGAATTTGAGAGAGGAAGTTGGAGCGGCGGAACGGCAGATGGAACGGTTGGAGCGGAAGAACGGCAGATGGAGCAGCAGAACGGGAGTTGGAATGGCAGTCGGAGTGGCAGAGGGCAGCTGGAGAGCTGTGTGAAATGCACATGCCTCATAAGTGAGGATTCGTAAGTTTACTGCAACACAACAGTCATTTATCTCTCCAACGTTCAATACAGTGTCCTTTGTCATCAGTTGAAGAACTGAACTTGGACATTGAACTTTGAGATTAAATTCTGTGGATGGTGTTTTTTGAACTGACTGACCTAGGATTTTGGGGGAATTTTCCTTTTTGAGAACTGGACACAGACTGTAATGGTTGCGATTTTTCCACATACACACTATTTATGACATCTGCATATTTTCTAATAGATATTTACGGAGGGGTTAATTGTGTTAAGACATTAAATCATTAATAGTTATTCATAAATATAGAGTTAAATTTAATCCTTTTGAATTATGACCTTCTGTTGTTGCTGGTTTCAGGTGTAAAAATATTTACTGAAGTCGCCTCCACTGCTTTAAACAGCAGTGAATTCACCTCCCCTCTGGGATAAGCAGTTTCTCCTAATCTCTGTCCCAAATCTTCAATCCTGAGGCTGTGTCCCCTAGTTCTCCCACCAATGGAAGCAACTTCTCTGCCTCTATCTTATACATTATCTCCCCTCTTTCTCCTAAGCTCCAGCAAGTCCAGTCCAGACGACTCAATCTCTCCTCATACGCCAACCCCCTCATCTCTGGAATCAACCTGTCGACACCCAAAATTATTGAACTATGCAATTGTAACGGCTGAAATCGCATTCACTCATCTGCGGTTTTCTTTGAGTTTAAATCAGATAAAAGCTTGAAGTTTTAATGCCTGTGCTGAACTATAAGGCACATTTCATCTCCCCCACCACCCCCCCCGCTCATTCAAAGTCTTGACAAGTGATAATAAAAATTAGAGAGTACCATTCAGCGATAATAAAGAGAGGACATAAATCAGGTAATATAAATTGGAGGGCACAGTTTGGAAAATATAAATTAAAGGGAGCTATTCAGGTAAAACAAATCAGAAGGTACCATTCTGTTAATATAAAACATCAATCGAATAATGTAAATTAGAGTGTACAATCGGGCAATATAAACTAGAAGGTGCAGTTCAAAAGAAGGCATGGAGACATTTGGCGGCACAGTATATAAATTATTGCTGGATGGGCTGTGAATGTGATTGATCATGGATTTCAAGAGCCGATGTGTTGGGCACAAGAGCTAGAAAGTCATGATGAACCTTGAATAGCATTCAGTTCGGATATGGATCTCTTCGACCCTCCCTCCTGCATCCAGCTATGACCTCTTTACCTGTTACCCAGTGGCTCTTGAATCACATCCAGTTCAGGCACAGATCGCTTCGACCCTTCCTCCTGCATCCAGCTATGAACTCTTTACCTGTTGCCCAGTGGCTCTTGAATAACATCCAGTTTAGGCACAGATCGCTTTGACCCTCCCTCCAGCTATGAACTCTTTTCCTGTTACCCAGTGGCTCTTGAATAACATCCAGTTCAGGCACAGATCGCTTTGACCCTCCCTCCAGCTATGAACTCTTTTCCTGTTACCCAGTGGCTCTTGAATAACATCCAGTTCAGGCACAGATCGCTTTGACCCTCCCTCCTTTATCCAGCTATGTCCTCTTTACCTGTTACCCAGTGGCTCTTGAATAACATCCAGTTCAGGCACAGATCGCTTCGACCCTCCTTCCTGCATCCAGCTATGACCTCTTTACCTGTTACCCAGTGGCTCTTGAATAACATCCAGTTCAGGCACAGATCGCTTCGACCCTCCCTCCTGCATCCAGCTATGACCTCTTTACCTGTTACCCAGTGGCTCTTGAATAACATCCAGTTTAGGCACAGATCGCTTTGACCCTCCCTCCAGCTATGAACTCTTTTCCTGTTACCCAGCGGCTCTTGAATAACATCCAGTTCAGGCACAGATCGCTTTGACCCTCCCTCCTGCATCCAGCTATGACCTCTTTACCTGTTACCCAGTGGCTCTTGAATAACATCCAGTTCAGGCACAGATCGCTTCGACCCTCCCTCCTGCATCCAGCTATGACCTCTTTACCTGTTACCCAGTGGCTCTTGAATAACATCCAGTTTAGGCACAGATCGCTTTGACCCTCCCTCCAGCTATGAACTCTTTTCCTGTTACCCAGTGGCTCTTGAATAACATCCAGTTCAGGCACAGATCGCTTTGACCCTCCCTCCTTTATCCAGCTATGTCCTCTTTACCTGTTACCCAGTGGCTCTTGAATAACATCCAGTTCAGGCACAGATCGCTTTGACCCTCCCTCCTGCATCCAGCTATGAACTCTTTACCTGTTACCCAGTGGCTCTTGAATAACATCCAGTTCAGGCACAGATCGCTTCGACCCTCCCTCCTGCATCCAGCTATGAACTCTTTTCCTGTTACCCAGTGGCTCTTGAATAACATTCAGTTCAGGCACAGATCGCTTCGACCCTCCCTCCTGCATCCAGCTATGAACTCTTTTCCTGTTACCCAGTGGCTCTTGAATAACATCCAGTTCAGGCACAGATCGCTTTGACCCTCCCTCCTGCATCCAGCCATGAACTCTTTTCCTGTTACCCAGTGGTTCTCAACCTTCTTCCCACTCACGTACCACTTTAAGTCATCCCTCTGCCGTCGGTGCTCTGCGGTTAGTAAGGGATTGCTTAAAGTGGGATGTGAGAGGGATGGGAATGTTGAGAACCACTGCTCTAGACCCAATTGTTGCTGAAATATTTTGCTTGAGAAAAATCGTCATCGGCCCATTACTTTTGGAGTTCTGAAACCATGCACATAACGAGTCAATGAGGTACAATTAAGACAGGTGCATTCAAACTTTTTCTGGGTGTATGCATCGAAGTCCCTGATTAGTGAGAGTGTGCTAGTCACTGAATATTACTACACGCGTGTGTGTGTGTGTGTGAGAGAGAGAGAGGGGGAGAGAGAGAGAGAGAGAGAGAGAGAGAGAGAGAGAGAGAGAGAGAGAGAGAGAGAGGGGGGGGGGGAGGGGGAGACTAGGTGGCCAGTGGTTTCGGACATCGTTGTATCCTATGTGAATGCTTACATTGTTATAGTGCTGAGTGTTGCTTTGTGTCTTCCCTGTTATAATTTCCCCGTGTGTGAAATAATATCATCCTTTGTTTCATTTAATTTAATTTAGACATACAGCACAGTAACAGGCCTGTGCCACCTAATTACATCCAATTGACCTAGACCCCTAGTATGTTTTGAATGGGTGGAGGAAACCGGAGCACCTGGGGAAAGCTCATGCAGATATGGAGAGAGCGTCCAGCTCCTTACCGAGAGCGTGGGATTTGAACCCTAGTCCCGAAGGCTGGCACTGTAATAGCATTGCACTAACCACTTCGCTAAATGTGCTGTTCATGTAGCCTGTGTCTGGACTGGATTCTCTATCAACCCACCAGACCTGACTTGATCACACGTAACAGTGACCCACGCAAGGAGCAAATTTATGTCAAATATCCACAATATTTTTGACCTTTTCTTTCCAAAATTAACCCTAATATTCAATAATGCAAGCTGGAATTTCTTGGAGGAGAGGTTGAATCAGTTTTATTCACCAGTTGTCGACAAGCTGAACGCACCCGTGCTGCGAATGGACCACTTACCTCCAACTTGCTCATTGAAATTGGCTCTAATACCATTCATGAGGTGGTTGTTAACTGATTGTAATCTTCACAGAAACTCTTTGAAAGCCAGCTAAGCTGTTGCCTGGAGCTTGACCAGCTGTCAAACATCTTGAATGTTTGGGAACGTTTCCAACATTTGTAAATATTCCGAGCCTATTTAAAATTAAGAATATTATTAAACATTTAAAGAGACAATTATATTAACGTAAATTCACCATTAAGGCAATAGAATTTGGGTTTCTCCTTCATAACCATTCCTTCTCTTTGAAATATCTGGAGATACTGAATCTTTGCCAGGGCGGTTCAAACCTTAAATTGCCCCAGTGCCACTGGGGCTTTGCCCGACTGGTGCTCAAGGAGGCTTCATCGTTGGGGGTCATTGGAAAAACGGCAGGTATCGGATGTGAAGAAGTTTGGGACTTGTGTATTTATGCATTTTGTCTCCGACTTCTGACAGCTGAAAAGGGGAACAGCAGAAAATCTACATGTTCGCTTTTTCCAAGGAAAAGTGAACGTTCTGCTCCCATATGCAGTCACTGTAAAACCCCTGTTATCTGGAATTCTAGCAACTGGCAGCCTTAAACAACCGGAAAAAAAAAACCGAGGAAAATAAATTTAAGAAATATAATAAAATAAGGGATAAAAAAATGCATGTTTAAAATTGTAAATGTTCTCTGTAGTAACACATAAACCTTTGGTGAAGATGGGAGCAAATATTCAGCCAGTGGAGAGCCTTGCTTGTAGCAGCTGTTTGAATAAAGTTGTCTTTGAATAAAATGGTTTCACTCAGGATGAAGAGCTGGTCGATGCCGCTCGCCGTTGGGGTGACTCTCTTCAAATGTCTCCTTATCCCTGCTTAGTAAGAGCTTTTGTCATTAAGTATATTAGTGAAGCTTTATCTGTAAACTTGGGGGGGGGGTTAATTATGGGGGCAACATTTTGCGTAGAGGTTAGCGCAACCCTGTTACAGCGCCAGCGATCCAGATTCAAATTTAAATTTTAAATTTTGTTTTGTAGGTTACACGAGTTCCCTAATTAAAGTGAACTTTGGATAATTAAGGACAATACTGATTTTTTTTTCAAATTACTTTACATTTTCCGCTGTATTTTATCTTTTAACCTGTTCATTTTTAATGCGGGTGTATTAGTCAGCCTTTGTAAGAGTGAGTCTCCAGCAACCGGAAAACTCACTTATCCAGCATCCACCAATTCCCCCAAGTGCCGGCTGCCGGGGGTTTTTACTGCAAATGCAGTCAATGGCTTTTGCTGTTGATTTGTTTTCAACCAAGTAAACTTAAACGCTGGCTTTTCTCGTCTTTGGTGGCAAGGGGGAAAGTGGATGGTTCCATGGTTGGTGTAAAGAATTACTTCCCTGGCTAACAATGCAAACAATAGTTTGGGAGGGTGCAGTGATAAGCGGAGTGTTTATTGCTGGAGATAAAAGAGGGTACAATCCTGTAGCATGGACAGACAGCCAGACTATTGACTTAGAGGTGTGAGTTCGAATCTCACCCACGGCAGCAGGGGAAATAAATTCAAGTTATGAAATAAATCAGGAATGTAAGAAAGAAATCAGTCTTGGTAATAGTAAACAACAAAAAAATAAGTAGGCTGCCATTAAAAATCCATCTGGTTCACTAATAACATTCACAGAAGGAAGTCTGTCATCTTTACCAATGCCAGGCTCACCAATTTGATGGTAACTCGTGACAGATGATAAATGTAAGTATTGCCTGAAAATTAGCAAAGAAAATAAAGAGAACGAGGTCATTCTTGATCGGCAACATCCCATTATGTAGGATTACAAAGATTTTGTTTCCTGAACACTTATGGGTGTATTTTGCCAGTTGATTATGAAAATCGCCTTAAGAATTTTCTATCACATATCCTTTTTTTTAGGTATTTTAAGTCTACTTCAAACGTACAAGACCGCGGAGTGCAACATGTCATTGAAAATTCATTTTCTGCATTCGCCCTTGGACTCCTTCCCTGCCGAACTTGGTGCCGTCATTGACGAACACGGTGAAAGGTTTCACCAGGACATTTGTGACCATGGAAAAGCAGTATCAAGGCAAATGGAAGCCACCAATGCTGGCCAACTATTGTTGGACACTGACTCAAGAGCTGCTGAGGACAAACAAAAATTGGCAGCAATACATTTTTAGGTCATTTGAACTAATGCAATGTGTCAGCGTCACGGTGCGATTGAACAAGCTAAATTCAATTCAGCAAATCTGAAATTATCTTTGTGTTCAGCTGAAGTTGTCTATCGTAATCCCCAATTCTTTTTCAGGAAGCAGATATTTTGATAAAAAAATTGTTGCCCAGTGTTATTCATTGGTGAAATTGAAGCTTGGTGGGGTCAACGCAGGTTGTTCTCACTTGCCAAATTGTATTCAATTCAGTACAGCTTCCTGAGAAAACTAATGTCCGTTATTTGATCAGACAAAGGCTATCACACCTAGGTTCACAAGGTGGGAATGAAAGGGTTATCATATGAGGAACATTTATCTGCTTTTGGCCTATACTCATGGGAATTTAAGAGAATGGTGGAGGGGGAGGTCTTATTGAAGCACCTCGAAAGTTGAAAGGCGTGGACAGAGTAGATGTAGAAATGTTGGGAGAGTCAAGAACAAGAGGGCACAACTTCAGGATTGAAGGATGTCCACTTAAAAAAGGGACGTGGATAACTTTCTCTGGCCAGAGGGTGATGAATCTGTGGCATTTGTTGCCACAGGGGGCTGCAGAGGCCAATTCACTGGGTGTACTTAAGGCAGTGATTGATGGGTTCTCGATTAGCCAGGGGATCAAAGGTTATGTGGAGATGGTCAGGCAATGGGGCTAAGTGGGAAGAGGGATTGGCTTATGATTGAATGGCGGGGCAGTCTCGGTGGAATGAGTAGGCAATTTCTGCTCAAAGAAAAAGGTGAAGACACCTGGGTTTTTCACCAGATGAGAGAAAATATTGGCCGTTTATTTTTTTGTTCCTCAGATTCCATCTTAGCCAATTAAAAAAGCAATCCTTTGCTTAATGAGGTGGATACTTCAAGGCACCCGGATAGATTTGCAATTAGCTGTTCAAAGCATTGCTACTTACGATGCACACATATTTGTTGTCAGAAAGCATTGAAGGAATTCCCATCACCTAGTTCGGTGTCAAGTCTTTGTTACAGCTCTCAAAGAATCGGCATGAACTCCCTCCACCTCTCTCATTAGTGTGTGAACTTCATTTTGATCCTGAAGTGAACTGAAAAGCAAAGCCTCTTGCATTCAACTCTGCTCCATGGCTTATCACTTTCAGGGTGAGTTAGCCTGAGAATAGAAACCTTTGCAGCAGCAGGCAAGGGAATTAAATATAAAAATCCAATTGTCAGTGTGGGAGGTGTTAAATCAAGTGCATTTGAATCATTCTATCAGATGTTTATTTTTTGGTGAAGCACCTGCCCCAGTGAAGATTCCGCCTCAGTGTCGCCCCCATCTCAGTGTAACAAATCATATTTTAAGTCTGCTTCAAACATACAAAACCATGAAGGGCAACATATTGAAAATTCGTTTTATGCACTTCCCTGCTGGTCTTGGTGATGAACGTGGTGGAAGGTTTCACCAGGACATTGTGACCTTGGAAAAGCAGTATCAGGGCTACTGGAATGCGCCAACGTTGGCTGACTATTGATGGACACTGACCTGAGAGGCATCAGATGCTGAGTACAAACGAAAATCAGCGGCAAAACTTTTTTAGGTCAGTTGAACTAACGCAACGTGTCAGCGTCACGATGCAATTAAACTTGCTAAATTCAATTTAATGTTTCTCCAACTTCTTACGGGCTACAGCAAATTGAGAATTACCTTTGTGTTCAGCTTGAAGTTGTCTATTGTAATTTCAGGAAGCAAATCTTTTGTCAAAATTTGATGCCCTGTGTTGTTGTTTACTGTGTAAGAGAGAGTAAATTGCTCACTGCACTTCCTGAATGGGATGCAAATTTCTGTGTCGGGGTTTGACACTTCGAAGGGTAGATAGAATAACATTTATTTTTTTTCTCTCTTCTTCTCATTCTCCTGTGGTTCCCCCACCCTCCCTCCCTCGCTCTCCTCAGGTTTAATGCCTGAAGACTGATAGAGAAGGTTGTGCAAGGGATGCCTTGTGTTCAATCGTTCAACCGTATCACTGGCAGGGAGCAAATTTCAGTCAGCAGATCACTCATCCCTTCAGTTCTGCTCGTCTCCCCGTGAGAACCATCTGCAACATCTTTCATTACACTGCTCACTGAAGCATCATGCGGTTGGATGAAAAAGAAAACCTCTCCATTTAGTGATGGCCAATCAACAGGAGAAAGTGAATGTAATTTCTTTTTCCCCTGAAGCGACTGATCACTGCTATCCTCCTGGTACCCCAAATCAATATCGCAATTAACATAAGAACCATGGGCATCTAATATATTAACTTTAGATAGGTGGTACTTGGAGATGAAGTTCTGTTTGACTATGGAAAGGAGATCTTTTTCAATTCAGGATAAGATGTCTTTTTATAGGTTGAAGTGGACTCCGTTTGCTAAATATATGCATTTAAGTTTGATTTAAATATGTTTTTAAGTTTGATATTTTAGTATTGATAATTTTTTTATATTTTTTTTCTTTTTTTTGATGTTAGTATCTTTATTTGTTATGTTTTATCTTTTTTTTGTGTAAGGGTTTTTTTTTATATATAATTATTGTTCATTTTATTAACTCTTCACTCTTTATTTTGGGGGGGTTGGACTAACTTTAAGCTAGGTCATTAATGTTGGGTACTAATTTGGGGGGGGGGTTTAGTTTATTTAGTCTGCCGATGTAGTATTGTAATTTTTATTATCTTATGTTTAATCTTTTTACTGTAACTTTCTATTTTATTCATGTTATAAAAATCTTAAATAAAGTTTTTAAAAAACAAAAGAACCATGGGCATCTGCGACAAGTGTAGGAATGGAGTTACGACGGGCTGTCATTGTTTCCGGCTATGCAGGTCCCAAGAGATTTTCTTGAGCCAGCATAGCCCCCCCACCCCCCCATCTCAGTGTGACTGCTGTCAGCGTAGCTCCTGTTCTACTGAAATATCTGTCTGGGCACCCTCCAACCAGACGGCATTAACATCGACTTCTCTGGTTTCCATTAAACCCCACCCCCCCCCCTTCTCCCTGCATCCCTCTTCCTGCCATCTGTTTCCTTTCAAACACCCAAAATCAATTCTCCTCTTACATCTTCAGTTGGTCTGGACTCCTCTGGCCAGCCTTCACCCTTTATTCTTTGCTTATTCCTTGAAGAAGGGCTCAGGCTAATCCATCTTTAACTCGAGATAATGCGTGGTTCTGGGTGTTTTTACTGCTATAACTCCTGTCTGACTGCATCTGCCACCCCTGCCCCAATCTCTTCTCTTGGGGAGTGATGTTCCCTTCTCCTGATTGGAATTCATGCCCTGACATCAGACCCCCATCCTGACCACAACCTGTGTTCTGATTCATACCTTGACGAAGGGCTCAAGCCCAAAATGTTGGTTATGCACCTTTTCATTTGCTAATATAAAGTAGTGTTTGACCTGCTGAGTCACTCCAGCGTTGTGCGTTTTTCGTTCAGTCAGGGTGTCTGCAGAATTTTGTGTTTTATTTCACTTTCCTGCAAAATTCTGTGAAATCTCTTCAAGGGATGTTTACCCTGAATATGTCTCTTTGTAGGATTTTCCCTCTGCTCCCATCCCTGCTGCTCTCAAGTGGTTCGTACCTTAATGAACGACTCAAGCCAGAAGCACTGTTCATGTATCTTTGCCAATATAAAGTGGTAGGGGTGTGGAATGAGCTTCCAGCTTAAGTGGGGAATGCGATTCATTGTTAACATTTGCCCAGGTACATGGATGGGAGGGGTGTGGAGGGCTATGGACCTGGTGTAGGTCAGGCGGACAGGGTAAAAACTAGAAGGGCTGCTGTCGGTAATGCTCTGAGTTCTACACTGCTTCTTTCTTAGCCCCTCTGCTCACTTTACATCTACGACTATGTGGCTCAGTACAAAAATACAAATTTGCCGGTCATGGGTTGAATTTTTTAAAAAAGCGATGAATCAGCATTCAGGAGGAAGATTGAAGACTCCTCTCATTCTTCCAGATTTCAGAGAATGACCTGTTTCACCTTTCCCTGCAACTCAGTTCCTGAAGTTTGGGCAACGTCCAAGTAAATCTTCTCTGCACTCTTTCATTCGCGTTGATATGTTTCCTGTAGTTAAATGACCAAAACTGCACACAATACTCCAAATTTGGCCTCACCAATATCTTGTATAACATTCCAAATTCTATACTCCACACAATTCATGGTTCGCTATCATTTTGCCGCTAATATTTGCTCCAAACGCATTTTTTCACCTCCTCTCCGGTTGAGTTAGGAGCGGTTCGATAAAGTTTGGATATTATTTGAAAATAGGCTCAAGGGAAAGATTAGTTTCCCTGTGATCTCACAAGTTGGATTGGATTAGTCTTAAGCAAGCAGACATTGGTGTTTAAAATGGCAACATATGAGGCGCGACTGGATCAATCTCTATTTTGAACACGTGGCCTGTAGCAAAGTTATATTAAACAAAAGGCCAGTTTTAATCTAAATCTGAATGACCATTGATCTAAGTAGTCCCTCCTTAATATTGACATTGTTACTCATTTAATTAGGAAGAGAGACTTGACGGGCAATTAACAGTTAAGAACTCCAAAGCTGACAGTGGTCTCAAATGCAATTGCAATAGCTCTGTTAACATATGTCCTTGCTGCACAGAAGGAAGCCATTTGGCCCACCGAGTCCATGTTGCCTCACAGAGTATTGGAAAGGGTGCAGAGGAGATTCATAGGATGTGGAGGGAGGTTTCTCGATCACTGGGTTCTGTTCCAGGGAAGGTGGGGTGCGTACCGACGGGACGGATTGCATCTGATCTGGAAGTGGATTAATATCCTTGCGGGTAGGTTTGTTAGTCTGGTCCCGATGGGTTGAATCGAGATTTGGAGGGGAAGGGGAATCAGAATGTTAGAGCAGTTAGTGAGGGGTGTGGGAGGATAAAGGTTGTGTGAGGACTGCATGAATAGGCAGAAATCAAAGGTTTGTACGCGATAGAAATGTTCTCAGGTGTATTTATTTTAATGCAAGGAGTATTGTTAGAAAGGTTGACGAGCTTAGGGCGTGGATTGACACATGGAATTATGACATTTATTGCTATTAGTGAGACTTGGTTGCAGGAGGGGCAAGACTGGCATCTCACCGTTCAGATGTGATAGGGGTGGAGTGAAAGGGGGAGGAGTGGGATTGCTAGTTAGGGAAAATACCTCAGCTGTGCAAAGTCAGGACAGCTAGAAGGGTTTGTCACCAGAGGCCATGTGGGTGGAGTTGAGGAACAGGAAAGATGGATTTGTATTATAGACTGCCCAATAGTCAGAGAGATTTGGAGGAACAAATCTGTAGAGAGATAACAGACCAATGTAAGAGGCATGATAGTAGATTTTAACTTTCCAAATATTGATTAGGACTATCACAACATCAGTCTGCTATCTTTCTGCAGATTTGCTCCTCCCATATTGGATGACTTGGAGTTTGTGAAATGTGTTCAGGAAAGTTTTCTAAATCAATATACAGAGGCACCGATGAGAGAGGATGAAGTACTTGATCTCCTATTAGGGAACAAGGCAGGTCAGGTGACAGAAGACTGTGTGGGCGAACATTTTGGATCCAGTGACCATAATGTCTTCGGCTTCAAGTTAATTCTGGAAAAGGATAAGTCTGGTCCTCATGTTGGGATTCCAAATTGGAGGACGTGTGGCCTCATCAGAGATTTATAGAGCTGCAGCATTACCTCACAACTCTTCTGTGTGTGAAACCAGTTCGATGGGTCCCAAGGGAAGCAAATCTGAATACGGGCTGGTTGATCAATAGTTTTTTTTAATTTACATGTGTAAGAAAGCTATGCAATCAAGATACACACAATACCCCCCACACCTTGATATCTCTAGCAGATACGACTCTTATCCAAAACCAAATGAGAGAATTTCTAGACATCCAGCTCCAACCCTTTGCCTGCGCACACCTTATCAATAACTCTCCAGCATGACCACCTGGACTAGAGCTCAGGTTCACCCCAGTGGAGAAAAAGGCAGATGGCTCACATGTGGTGGGCTTTATAGTACCATCAGCTGGACAGTCCAGCCCAGGTATCGATGAGGCAATTAAAGGGGCAAGTGACCTGGTGTGTGCTGACATGCGGACAAGGTTTAAACTTGGTGAGGTGACTTCCGACTAGTTTCTGGACAGAGAGGTCACATGACCCTCCACAATCCACATACCCACCAGGTACCAGAGGGAGAGGCCACATGCCCCACCACAATCAACATTCCCACCAGGTGCCAGATGGAGGGGATCACATGACTCTTCACAGTCCCCACAAGAATGACACTTGAACTCAATTCCCCAACTAATGAAGTCCAGCATACCATAGGCCTTCTTAACAGTCCTCTCAACCTATGTGGCAACCGTAAGAGTCCAATGTGTTTGGGCCCCAAGGGCCCCATTCACCAGGATACTGCCTTGGATGAGACATCAATCTTAAGGCAAGACTGCTACTTTTCCCCATGAGCAGAGGACGGTGGGGGGGGGGGGGGGTCCTGATTGAGGCATACAAAATTATGAAGAGGCATGGACCTACTGGTTATGAGGAAACTTTAATACTGTATTACAAAGTATCTACGGGTTTTGGGCAGTCATTTTCAACCTCTTTCTTTCCACTCACAAAGTACTCCCTATATCACAGGTGCTCTGTGATTAGTGAGGGAGTGGAAAGAAAAAGGTTGAAAACCACTGTTTTAATTGTCCCTCATTGACTCGTTATGTGCAGGGTTTCAGAACTCCAAAGGAAATGGGCCAATGACCATTTTTCTCAAGCAAAATGTTTCATTCACAATTGGGTCTAGAGCAGCGGTCTCAACCTTCCCTTCCCACCCACATCCCACCTTACGTAACCCCTTACCAATCACAGAGCACTGACAGCCTAGGAAATGCGAGTTTGAAAACCACTGCATGAAACACTGGGCCTCGTGGAAGAGAGGCTCAAGGGTTATTGTCAGTCGGGCGGGAGATCTGGAGGCCTGATTAACCTTGTGGAAATTTTCAGTCGATGTGGCAGAGTTTGGGCTCAATGTCGAGGAGAAACAACGTGAAAGGTGTTTTTTTTTAAACCAGCGGAGACAGAAATCAAACTGTGCCTGCAATATCGTCATATCCATATAAAATCTATTAAATTACCAGGTCTAAAAATATTTTCTGCTTGTGAAATTTCTTTATTACAATCACTGCAAAGCTCACCACATTCATCCATCATACTCCATACAATATGAAAATTATTATGAAAAATAGTGGATGATCCATCATTGCTAAGATGTTATTACACAGTTCAGAACATAACACAACCAGTACACAATACAAAACAGGGCAGGATCGTTTACCTCAATGAGCTTCAATTGATGTTGCCTCACCTCCTGTTATGATCTTTAAAAGTCAATTTAATAAATCACCATTAGAAATAAAAGGGATTCACTCAATTACTTGTCAAAACATCCATTGTTCTGGCATGGTACACACCATGAAATATTTATGTATCTAAAACTCAGCTCCTAATACAGGAAATGTAATTCTAATGGTATAATAACAGAATAATTTTACAAATATAGAGTCTTGGAAAACCAGCCAAAGCGAAGGTTGAATAATCTCCAGGAATTGATGCAACTCTTCATTAAAAGCGCAGAAATGCCGCAGGAACTCGACAGGTCTCGCGGCGTCCACAGGAGGTAAAGATATATATCCACCTGTCCTCACCATCAATTACAGACTTTCGTGTTTTAATCTTTGCACCAGGAGTGGGCAACCGTTTTTTTTTAAACCTCACATTCCACCTTAAGTAATCCCTATGCCATAAGTTCCCTGTAATTTGTAAGGGATTGCTTATGTGAGTGGAAAGAAAAAGTTTGAAAACAACTGTTTTAATCATCCCTCATTGACTCGTTATGTGCAGGGTTTCAGAACTCCAAAGGAAATGGGCCGATGACAATTTTTCTCAAGCCAAATATTTCAGTAACAATTGAGCAGTGGTCCTCAACCTCCCCTTCCCACCCACATCCCACCTTAAGTAATCCCTTTCTAATCACAGAGCATTTACTTAAGGTGGGATGTGAGTTTTAAATAAAAGGTTGCCCAATCCTGCTTTACACCAATAAGATTGCATTCTTAATTGATTTTTAACTGAATAATTAGGGTGGTGATACTTTGTTGGTTATTTATTTGCTATTAAAATGATTTTGTCATTTTTACGCTGTTCTACTAACTTAATAAAATGCTCAAACTTTTGAAAGTCAGGAACATTGAGAAACATCAAGAGGTTTTGATTGTTTTTTTAACAGTATTGTAATTGTAATATTCCATTTATTATCTTAATGTCACTTCAGTAAAACCTGTAGCCTGACATCCAGATGTAAAACACAAACCTCTGCAGACACCGTGTTTTTAAAAATAATTTATTTTTCACACTATGAACCATATTAATCAAAATTCACACAAACATTTCCCTCTTGAATATACACAGTGTCATTTTCTCCCCTTTTCCCCCCTCCCTTCCCTCCCTCCTTCCCACCCCCCTCCCCACCCACTCAACTTTCAACATATTCGATACATTAAACCATGTCATCACACAATGAAAAACAACAGGAAAATTGTGTCATCTACTTTTACACACTGGGTCAGTTCATTTCGTCTTCTTCCCATTCTATCATTTTAGGGGGTGGAGGTCCGTGGTAGGATTTCTCTGTTGTGTTCCATGTACGGTTCCCAAATTTGTTCAAATACTGTGACATTTTTTATATTATATATTATTTTTTCCAATGGAATACATTTATTCATTTCCATGTCCCATTGCTGTATTCTCAGGCTCTCTTCTGATTTCCAGGTTGACATTATACATTTTTTTGCTACAGCTAAGGCTATCATTATAAATCTTTTTTGTGCTCCATCCAAATCGAGTCCAAGTTCTTTACTTCTTATATTACTTAGAAGAAAGATCTCTGGGTTTTTTGGTATATTGCTTTTTGTGATTTTATTTAATATCTGGTTTAGATCTTCCCAAAATTTTTTCACTTTCTCACATGCCCAACTTGCATGTACTGTTGTTCCCGTTTCCTTCTTGCAGCAAAAACATCTGTCTGATACTGTTGGGTCCCATTTATTTAACTTTTGGGGTGTGATGTATAGCCTGTGTAACCAATTATATTGTATCATGCGTAACCTCGTGTTTATTGTATTTCTCATAGTTCCGGAGCATAGCTTTTCCCATGTTTCACTCTTTATCTTCATGTTTAGATCTTGTTCCCACTTTTATTTGGGTTTATAGCTTATTTCATCATTTTCTTTCTCTTGTAGCTTGATGTACATGTTTGTTATAAATCTTTCAATTATCATTGTGTCTGTAATCACATATTCAAAGCTGCTTCCTTCTGGTAACCTCAGACTGTTTCCCAATTTGTCCTTTAAGTAGGTTTTCAGTTGGTGGTATGCAAACATTGTACCGTGAGTTATTCCATATTTGTCCTTCATTTGTTCAAAAGATAATAAATTATTTCCCAAAAAACAATTTTCTATTCTTTTGATCCCTTTTCTCTCCCATTCCCTAAAGGAAAGGTTATCTATTGTGAAAGGGATTAGTCGATTTTGCATTAATAATAATTTTGTAGTTGGTAATTTGTTTTTTTTCCTTTCTACGTGAATCTTCTTTCAAATGTTGAGCAGATGGTGCAGTACTGGTGAACTTCTGTATTGCACCAGCTTTTCATCCCACTTATAAAGTATATGTTCTGGTACCTTCTCCCCTATTTTATCTAGCTCTAATCTGATCCAATCTGGTTTTTCTTTTGTTTGATAAAAATCTGATAGATATCTTATTTGTCCTGCTCTATAATAATTCTAAAAGTCTGGTAGCTGTAAGCCCCCTTGTTTGCACCATTCTGTTAATTTATCTAGCGCTATCCTCAGTTTCCCCCCTTTCCATAAGAATTTCCTTATTATTTTCTTTAGCTCATTGAAGAATTTCTCTGTTAGGTGAATTGGTAACGATTGGAATAGGTATTGTATCCTTGGGATGATATTTATTTTAATGCAATTTATCCTTCCTGTCAGTGTTAGTGGTAAATCTTTCCAATGTTCTGTCATCTTGTAATTTCTTCATTAATGGCTGATAATTTAATTTGTATAGATGGCCTAGATTATTATCTAGTCTAATACCTAGGTATTGGATTGCTTGTGTTTGGTATTTAAATGGTGATTCTTTCTTAAACATTGTGAAATCTGCATTATTCATTGGCGTCGCTTCACTTTTATTTGCGTTGATCTTGTACCCCAATACTTCTCCATATTCCTTCAATTTCTTATGTAATTCTTTTATTGATAATTCTGGTTCTGATATGTATACTATAACGTCATCTGCAAATAAACTGATTTTATATTCCTTCTCTTTTATTTTTATTCCTTTTATTTTATTTTCTGTTCTTCTCAGTTCTGCCAAGGGTTCCATAGCTAAAGTGAACAGTGAGGGAGATAGTGGACATCCCTGCCTAGTTGACCTGCTTAATTTAAATTGGTTCAATATATATCCATTTACTGTCACCTTTGCCAGTGGTCCCTTACGTAATGCTTTAATCCAATTAATAAATAATTCCATTCTACCCTGTCAAAGGATTTCTCTGCATCTAAAGCAACCGCCACTGTTGGCATCTTATTTCCTTGTACTGCTTGGATTAAGTTAATGAACTTACAGATATTGTCTGTTGTTCGTCTTTTCTTAATAAATCCAGTTTGATCTAGTTTTACTATTTTTGGTACATAGTCAGCCAATCTGTTTGCTAATAGTTTAGCTATTATCTTACAATCTGTGTTAAGTAGAGATATTGGTCTATACGATACTGGTGTTGGTGGATCTTTCCCCGTCTTTGGTATTACTGTAATTATTCCAGTTTTACATGAATCTGGCATGTTTTGTGTTTCTTCAATCTGGTTCATTACTTCCAGGAGAGGAGGAATTAATAACTCTAAATGTTTTATAGAATTCTATTGGGAGTCCGACCTTTCCCGGCGTTTTATTGTTCGGTAGTTTTTTTAATATATCCTGTATTTCCTCCATTTCAAATGGTTTTATCAATTTGTTTTGCTCCTCTTCTTGCAATTTCTCATTCAATTTTAGCTAGAAACTCATCTATTTTGTCTTCTTTCCCTTCGTTCTCAGTTCGACATAATTGCTCGTAGAATTCCTTGAAGTTTTCATTAATCTCTGTTGGGTTATATGTCATTTTTTTGTCCTTTTTCCTTGATGCCAATATCGTTCTTTTAGTTTGTTCCATCTTAAGCTGCCAAGCTAGTATTTTGTGCATTTTTCTCCTCGCTCATAATACTTCTGCTTTGTCTTCATTATGTTCTTCTCCACCTTATACGTTTGTAGTGTTTCGTATTTTATTTTTTTGTCCGCCAATTCTCCTCTTTTTGTTGTGTCTTCCCTTGTTGCTAGTTCTTTTTCTGTACTTGCTATTTCCCTTTCCAACTGTTTTACTTCCCAATTGTAGTCCTTCTTCATCTTAGTTACATAACTTATTATCTGCCCTCTAATGAAGGCTTTCATTGCATCCCATAATATAAATTTATCTTTCACTGATTCTGTATTTATTTCAAAGTACATTTTAATATGGCGCTCAATTAATTCTCTAAAATCCTGTCTTTTAAGTAGCATGGAGTTTAATCTCCATCTATATGTTCTTGGTGGGATGTCCTCCAGCTCTATTGCTAATAACGGGGGTGAGTGATCAGATAACAATCTAGCTTTATATTCCGTTTTCCTTACTCTCCCTTGAATATGGGCCGTCAACAAAAACATATCAATCCTGGAGTATGTTTTATGTCTACTCAAATAATATGAATATTCCTTCTCTTTTGGGTGTTGCCTCCTCCATATATCCATAAGTTTCATTTCCTGCATTGGTTTAACCATAAATTTGGCCACTTTATTCTTTTTGCTAGTCTTTTGTCCAGTTTTATCCATCTTTGAATCCAAATTAAGGTTAAAGTCCCCTCCCATCAATATATTCCCCTTCGTATCTACAATCTTCAAAAAGATATCTTTCATAAACTTTTGATCCTCTTCATTAGGTGCAAAGATATTGACCAAATTCCAGAATTCTGAATATATCTGACACTTTATCATTACATATCTCCCTGCTGGATCTATTATTTCCTCCTCTATTTTGATTGGTACATTTTTATTGAATAATATAGCTACTCCTCTGGCTTTTGAATTATACGATGCTGCCGTTACGTGCCCTACCCAATCTCTCTTTAATTTGTAGACACTGTGTGTTGAAGTAAAAACACAACACTGGAGAATCTCAGCAGGTCAAGAGCGTCTTTTATACAGCAAAGATAAAGATAGAGAGCTGACGTTTCAGGCTTGAGCCCTTCGTTAAGGTATGGAAAAATGTGAGCAGTCACCTCAACAAAACAGTAGAGGGGGAAGGAGCAAAGTCCCGCAGGCCCGAAGAAATGGGTGGATAAGGGAGGGAGGGCACAGCAGCAAACAGGGGGAAGGGGTTGGCTCTGTGAATGGAGAGGGAAGCGGGTGGAGAGCTGGAGGAAGAAGACAAAGGGAATGTAAAGGAGGGGGAACAAAGAAGCCGGAAAAGTTGGTGTTAATGCCATCTAGCTGGAGAGTGTCCAGATGAAATCATGTGTTGTTCCTCCAATTTCTGGTGGGATAGTACTTGAGGCAACGGACAGACATGTCAGCATCGGAGTGGGGGTGGGGGAGGTGGAATTGATCATTGGGAGATCCCTGTCTCCGATGCAGACCGAGAGAAAGTGCCCAGCGAAGCTGCATCCATTCTCTTCAACGTAGAGAAGGCCACGATGGGAGCAACGGATGAAACAGGTCACTCCCACAGTTACACAACTGAAGTGTTGGAAGGACAATTTGGGCCCCCAATGGTGGTGAGGTAGGAGGTTGAGGCGCAAGTGTAGCATCTTCTGCAGCCACAGGCAATTAGTTGGGAGGGAGGAGTGGACCTAGAGGGAGCAGACCCTAGGGAAGGCGGAGAGGGGAGGGGAAGATGTAGGCGGCAGAAATTACGGAGGTTAAATGAGTTGGATGCAGAGGCTGCCGGGGTGGTAGGTGAGGACAAGGGGGAGTCCTGTTTTTGTTATGTCTGGGGGTAGAGGGGACCAGGGCAGGTAAGCAGGAAATGGAGGAGATGCGTGTGACTGCTGAGTTGACGGTGGTGGAGCAGAAGCTGTGTTTGTGGTGAAAGGCAGCCATTTCAGATGACTGGAAGACGTCATTTAAGGAACAGATGTAACAGAGTCAGAAAAATTATGAGAAAGGAATAGAATCCTTGCAGGGGACTGGGTGGGAAGAAGCCTCTCATCCAAGTTAGATGCTGGATTCCATCCCCAACACATCACAAATTCCCAGGCAGAATTATGCCAAATTCTTGTGGGATCGTCTAGGTAATTGAATTGATCCAAGAATAATTCTTTAAAGCAAATGCCTAATACACAGATTGTAATAATACCTGCTCAGAAAGAAATCTCAGTTTCAATCCCCTTGTGGTTCCAGTTATTTTCAAAGATTTAATAACCTATCCTTGAATGTTTGAATGAATATCTTGAAGCATGATACAATGACAGAGGTTATTAAATGTTAAAAGAGGTACAGGAGTTAAACAAGGTACTGTGTTTGTTCTTGTGTAACAATAATATTTTATCATTCCAACAAATAAATAGCAAATCTAATGATTCTTTTTTTCGTGGAAAGGCAAACTGGGGTTTTGTACTTTGGAAATGATTGAAATTTATTGCACATTTCCAATCCCCGCTAAGTTAGACCCACTTCCTGACACATTTCCCAAAATGCTTCACTCTTCCAGCCAGACGGACTTCCCATCACATTTCCTGTGTTATATTTGCAATCATGTTTTCAATTTAAATGTTAAATTTCGATATGCAGTGCAATTTCAGGCACTTCCAACCCATGAACCTGTGCAGCCCAATTACACCCACTGGATCTACAACCCCCAGTTCGTTTTGAAGGGAGGAAGGAAACTGGAGCCCCCTGGGGAAAACCCATACAGATGTGGGGAGAACATACAGGCAACGTGGGGATTCAAACCCAGGACATTGGCTCTGTTACCACTTTGCGCTCACCGCTATACGAATCGTGCCACCTGCCACCCTCACTTCCTTCCTGATCTGTTTCCCAGCTGGGTTCACATTCCCTGTAGTATTTCCCATCAGGTTATACATTTCCTGACATTTTCTAGTAGTCTTGCAATATCGTCATATCCATATAAAATCTATTAAATTACCAGGTCTAAAAATATTTTCTGTCACTCTAGATGGACATGTACCGGATCTTCCAACACATGTCATGAAAAAGTGGCACGATTTTTTTCGTAGATCCAAAGAGCCATATTTGAAATCTTCAAACCTCAATACAAGCAACGATATAGATATTCACCTTGAACCTAGGTTGGAATCCAACAATAGTGAACCTATTCTCGACATGCTCATATGCTTGAGTATATACACACGACAAACAAGGATTCTTACACACAATCACTTTCCTTACCGATAGCTCTCTGCAAGTATTGATCTATTGCAATACAACAGCTCATCTTCAGGGTAGCGCACGCCTTATCCACGACATTTCCAGTGATGTCCAGACTAGTGACTTGGCACGGAGCGGTTTCTGGGGCCTAGACCACGAGGCAGAGAGGAAGATTGTGCTGTGCATTGGTGTTACATACAATGTTAATCTAGCCAATAATGACCCTAAGTAATTTAAATTAGCCAATGGCTAATGGGTGGCCGGACTCCAATCTTGATTGACAGGTGATGTGACCTCCAGATAAGTTTCAGACAGGGAGGACACGTGACTCTCTGTAATCCACAATATTCCAGACAGGCACAACACATGTAGAAGCAGCAGATATTTTGTTGAATTTGTCATCATTTTTGATGCTGACATCATAGGCGAAGGGTGTGCTGCAGTTCAATACTGCTCCGTGTTTGTCGAAACACTTTTAAAATGTATTCATGTGATGCAAGAAATATGGCGGTTAGCGCAACACTGTTACAGCACCAGCGACCCGAGTTTGTATCCAGTGCTGTCTGTGAGGAGTTTGTACGTTCTCCCCGTGTCTGTGGAGGATTCCTCTGAGTGCTCCGATTTCCTTCCACCGTTCAAAAAATGTACGGGGATTGTAAGTTAATTGGTTGTAATTCGGGAACATGGGCTCATGGGCCGTGTTACCGTGCTGCGTGGCTACATTTAAAAAAAAATTAAAATGTAGAGCAATGCTCCACTGGCACTGGCCCACAATCATAATCCCTGAACTTCAGACATTGTAGCAGAAGTAGGCTATCCAGCTGATTGAGTCTGCCTCGCTATTCAATCCATTTTTTCCCTACTTAGCCCCTCTCCCTCACCTTTTCCCCATAACGTTCGATGGTATTGGTTATAATTTTTCCGAATTATTTGTTGAATCTGCACACTAGCCTTTTGCAAACCATACACTAAAACCCTTTTGCATCCTCTCACTATTTAAATCGTTTTTTTCCCCCCTTTCAAAATGGACAGTTTCCCCATTGTACTTCGTTTGCCAGATCTTTGGCCATTTGCCTCACCTCACTATATCTCTTCATAGCCTCCTTAAGTTCTCTTCACCATTTACTTTTCAACTCATCGTGGACTTGTCGACAAATTTAGGCACTGATCCTTCTACGTTCCCATACAACTCAATCACATAAAAGTGGCCCAACAACATTACAAATATATACCAAAGACCTTCATGTCTTCCAGTGATATTCTGATGACTATCTGCACCATCCCTTGCCAAAATAACCCTGAAAACTTTGATCGAGATTAAAGCTTTGCTGGCTGTTGAGGTGCCCCGGGTTTCTAAATATCTCTGGCAATCAGAAACATTTAACATCGATTACAACTGAAAATAATTTATTTTAAAATATTAAGGGTTATTAAATGGTGGAAGAATAAAATTAAATCACGTTATATATTTAGAAAGCAAGAAAATGAACCAAAATAATTATGTTGCCTGAAATGGAAAATATATCTTTTGAGGCAAGGTTAGCAGAACTGCAGATTTTCTCTTTACAGCGAAGAAGGATGAGAGTTCTAAACAATTCTGAGAGGCATAGATGGACGGCCAGCATGTTTTTTTCTAGGGTGGGAGTAGTAAACACCAGTGGACATCTGTACAAGGTGAAGGGAGGGAGGATTAGGGGAGACATCAGGGGTAAAGGTTTTTCACCCAGAATTGTTGGTGCTTGCAATGCCTTGCCAGAGGTAGGGGAGTCTGGAAAAATAGGAGCATTTAAGGTGCTGTATTCGACAGCATATAGGAGCCCGCTATATGTGAAGGTGACATTTTGGAGCCGCCATTTTGCGCACCAAATTACATAGTGGAGGCTTTCCTCCACAAGATGGCGACAGGAGGAAAGTGCTCAAGCTAATCACCAGCTGCAAGAAGCCCGTGGAGGTGCTGCGGCTGTCCAGGAAGCGAGCCCCAGCTTTGCGGACCACCTTCCCTCAGGTGGTCCGCGCTTTCCGGATTCGCCGCTCACTTCACTTGGTGAGAAGGCCCACTCACTCGCTCCCTCCCTCCCTCCTGCTCTCTTCCACAGTGCTTCGAGGGGGAGCGCTGGGGCTCGAAGGTCAGGCTTTGTTCGACGAGCACAGCCACCCTGAGTGAATTGAATGAGGTGTGGGGGCGGGTGGCAGTGATTGAGCAGCCTGTCCACCTGCCCCCTCCCCCCCACCCCAGTTATTCTGCTTGGGGAGCTACACTCATCGAACAAGGGCTTAGCATGGAGCCTGATTGCTGAGGCCTAGCCTCCCTTCAAAGCAAGTGATATCGTCTGCTCCCAGAGACGGTGGGCCTGGGCCCTGCCCATGGCCCTGGCTTTTCTCTCTCTCCCGCAGGTCCCAGCAGCCCTGTCAATCAATCGTACGGTGGAGTGGGGGGGGGGGGGGGAAGAGAAGCAGCCCAAGCCTCAACGTGCGGTGGGTAAGAGGACGTGTGGCTGCCATTGCTCATGTGCAGGGAGGTTTCGCCCATGCAAGGCTGGAGGGTTTCCCTTGAGGTGAGTGAGGGTAAATACATTAAAACAATATTTTCATGAAATCTCACACTAAAAATGAGGGGGGAGGGGGAGTGTCCTATATGCCAGTGGGTCCTACATCCCATTAAATACGGTACTCTTAACCAGACACAAGAATAAATTAAGAAGATTATGAGGTAGGGAGAGTTTTTTTTTGGTAGGTCTGGATCAGTGCAATATTGTGGGTTGAAGAGCCTGTACTGAGCTGGGTTTTTCTAGGTTCTATGTTCTATTATCATCTCCTTTGCATTCTATGACCCAGATCACTGTGTGAAATTAATGTTGTACAGTAATCAAATGGTAAAAGATCCCCCCTAGTGTAAAGGCTATAAATGGGACAATTGCAGCAAATAGCTCTTCCAAAATAAGAACCGTTTGCAAGATCCAGGCTATTGTGAAGAATGCTCCGAAAATCTTCTCTTCAGGCCAAGTCTTTTCCCCCTTAGGAGCATGGTCAGGCGCTGCATTTTCAACAAGACATCCTGCGGAGGCAGCGTTAGCCTTTACACAGCTACCGTGCACACTCTTGATCTTGCCCAGTGGCTCACTGCAGGCTGGCCATCACCCATCCTGTAAATTGGCTTTCGAACAGGGGTAGTCCACTTTTAATTCAGGCTCCTATTGCTTGGGGTGAAACTTCTTTCTTGCCCGTGGTTATCGCCTCTCTCTACTTTGGATTCATGCTTCTCCCTTTTGGCTGGTCTTTTATACAGAACCTTTAACCCTCTGGGATGATGCAAGAGGTTTATAGAAAGACTCGCCAGGGCAGCTGTACAAATTTAAATGCAGTGAACCACCTTGAATTTAAAAGAACTAGACACTGGCACTGGGCAATGCACAGAAGTGCTAAAGAAACTCAACAGGCCACATAGGCAAAACATTGGTTACTCCTAGAGGTGCTGCGTGACCTGCTGAGTTTATCCAGTACTTTTGTCCATTGCCCTCGACCCCCAGGATCTGCTGATGTTCTTGTTTAGTCATTGTCACTGCTGGTTCATGCAGGGTTGCTGTGAAAAGTCAAGCCAAGTTTATTGTCATGTGATTGTGCAAGTACAACCTGATGAAACAGCGTTCTCCAGTCCTTGGTGTAAAACACGCAGACACACAACCAGGTATAACACACGCACAGACAAGCGATACAGATGCAGGGCAAGTTTCTCATATTTATAAATAAATAGTTTCAAAAATACGAGAATCTCGGGTGGTTAGTGTGAACAGTCCCTTTGGTCATTCAGATTACTCTCTGCCAACAGGATGAAGCTATTCCTCAGGTTGGTGGTACTGGCTCTGATACTCCTTGTAGAGCTTGTCGAATGAATCAAAGGCTTGTTGATCCAAACCAAAGCTTTTATTAATGCGTATCATATGTAGGTCGACCAGTCCAGAATGACCTGGTCTGGCGAGGAGCAATCCGCTAAGACCTGCCAGTAGGTGTGGTGACGCTCTCAGCCAATCACAGTCATCCTACACGACCATCTGTACATAGACACATTGGTGATAGAATCTGTACTATCACACTCCTGTATCTCCTCCCTGATGAGAGTGGCAGAGATATGCGGTGTTTGGGGTCCTCATTGATTTTGTCTGCTCTCTTCAGACAACGATCCTGGTAGATCATGTCGATGGGGAGAGGGAGACCCCAGGGATCCTCTCTGCCGCTCTCATCATCCTGTGGATTGACCTCCCATCCATTTTTCTGCACCAGCCGTACCACACCATGATGTGTGTCCACGATAGGTCAGTAGTTAAGTGAATTCCAAGGAACCTGGTGCTCTCCACTCTTTCCACTACAGATTTATTGACGTGCAATGGAGGGTGGCCGTTCCTGGTCCTCCTGAAGTCCATGATCATCTCCCTCATCTTGTCCACATTGAGACTCAGGTTGTTCTTCTCGCACCGTGTCACTAGACCTTCCACCTCTTCTCTGCCGTGGGACTCATCACTGGTGCTGATGAGGTCAATTACTCTTGTAACATCCACAAGCGTGATTGGACCTCGATCTGGCGATGCAGTCGTGGGTCGGGAGCCGGCTCAGTGCACCTGGGCCACCAATGCCCCACAGGGGAGGAAACCCTCCACCTTCAGCTGCGTGAATCAAAATTTACCACTGAAATTTTAAATTTAGATATCCAATGCGGTATCAGGCCCTTCCGATCGCCTGAATAAATCAATTAACCTTCAACCCCAGTATGTTTTGAAGGGTGGGAAGAAACCAGAGCACCAGAAGGAAATGCACACAGATTCGGGGAGAATGTACAAACTCCTTCCATTCAAATCCGGGCGCTTCTAATAGCGTTACGCTAACTGCTACTGCCCAAGTTGATTAATGAGCCACTCAGTTCAAGGTCGAATAGAGATGGGGAATAAATGCTGCGTTTGCTACAAACTTTCAGATCTTTAAAATTTAATTGGGGAAAAATAAATTTGGCCTTCTCATCAGAGAAGCATTCGCAGCTAATTTCTACTCAACAATCTCTCGCAATGTGTAATGTAAAACTGAAAGACCTTAAGGCGTAAGGGCAGAAATAGGCTATTCAGCCCATCGAGTAGTTAAACAATGCCATCATGAAGTTAAAATGCACCACAACTTGGCGTTTCCCCTCCAAGTTGCACACCATGTAGACGAAGAGATATATTGTCATTTTTTTTCCCCGTGATTGGGGGATCTAAAATGTGGAACTCTCCATCTGGGCTTCGGGAGAGCCTTTGCCAGAAGGATGGCAGTGATTCAGGGTCATTTAACATCCCCTTCTCGAAAGCAATTAGGGATGGGCAATAAATGCTGGCAAACAATATAGGGGTGATGAAAAATTCTCTCTCACAAACTAGAGGTTGGAAATTCGTGATTGGACTTAAAACGGTGTCAAGCATTTAGACTGATTTTTAAAATATACTTTTAAAGTAATAAATATAAAGAATATATAAATATAGAAGTTTTAGACAGATGAACCCTTCGAGACTCTATTCTATTTAACAGACCTCCCAGTAGCCAACCATTTCAGTTCTGTGTCACACTCAGATCTGTCGATGGCCTTACGCACCGTCCCACCAAGACCACCCACAAATTGGAGGAACAAGATCTGATTTTCCATCCGGGCCAGCCAGCTGGCCTTTACATCATCGACTTTTCCAGTTTCTGCTAAACCTGCCCCCTTCCCTTCCCCTTGCCTGTTCTCCTCCCTCCCTTCCACCTCCCCTTGATCTCTGCTGTCCCCTCCACCTTTGTGGCTACCCCACCTCCCCCCCCACCCTTTACTCTTTTAGTTCGGATGCCTGGCGGCATTTTTCCACACCTTGTTGAAGGTCTCAAGCCCAAAATGTCGGTGATGTATTTTTAAACCTTTACTATATAAAGGACGCTGCTGAGTTTCTCCAGCTTTGTGTTTTTACTTCAACCACGGTGCTTGCAGATTATCATATTTTACTTCTAACAAATATTTCTCTATATGTATATACGTGCTACATATGTATAGTTTGTCTGTATGTGCAGAGAACGCTGGGTTGTACTTGTACAATCGGATGATAAAACGCGACCGCTTTCACCAAGTGCTTCTGCTCACGGATGCTGCCTGACCAGTTGCAGTTCCTCCATGATCTCAGGAAACCTCGCCTGGAATCAGAATTTTTCTCACCAAATAGCCTTTGCTATTCCATCCAGTCTTCAAAGACTCATCCCGCCCCCTTCACGCCCCTCCCACCAGGAAGAAGGTTCAGGAGTCTGAGACCACGGATGTCCAGATTCAAGGGAGCTCTTCTGATTTTTACTCCCGGCAATGAAACATACCTTGTCGTAACGAACGTACAGTTATCTTTCAGTCCTCGGCATTGTCAGTCATTTCCTTTCCTGCTTTGCTTTACTTACTGTGTCTGAGAGTGAAGTTAAATATTAATACAGTGGCAGGGTTCAGATTTATTATGCTAATTAATTCCTGGCCACAGCGAGGTTTTAAATCTTTCATTACTTTTTTTCAAATTGCATTTCCAATTGAAAAATTAAACCTCACTAATTAAACCTGACTGAGAAAGTTACCATATTTATGTCTCAAATTCTGCCCGATACTCTCAAATACTTGGAATCATTATTCAACTCGGTACTACAGTGCTTCAGGGCCTAACGATTAACAGGAAATTTCATTCTGAGAATCCAAATCAGCCATTATTCATTTTCGTTTGGTAATTTACGTTTTGTTTCAATTAATAAACACTACAACAGATCTATGCCAATCTGAGTTGTTGCAAATGTGTTTAAACAAGATTACCCCTGTCATATTTTCCATCGTATTAACTCAATCTTCCTCAACTACAGGCAAATTGCATTCTCTCCCGAATTAGTCCTCCTAAAACATTTCCTGATCGCTCTAGTGTAATAATACAGGTATTGGCATCGGTGCTCAGCCAAAGGCACTCCTTCCACCCTCGGGCAGGGTTTGGTACCTGTTTAGCCTCCCAGTCCATGAAGCCATGGATTGCAGATGGCTTTTTACAGGCAGATTCTACAAATTGTAATTTATGGGCGGATGAATCTGCTGATCAATGGCCAGTACAGACACTGCAGCTGAAAGAGGCCACAGGAAACCCCACTTCAGTATTTCCCCACCCCCATGTATAATTATGAACCCAACATCGACTATGGTCTCAGCACAAAGTTGGAGCCTTCACCGAGGAGGCAACAGCTACAATTCGGAGGGTCAGAGATCGCGATGGATGGAGAGACATGATCGCCCACGCCGAACGGCAATGAATATACTATTGGTATAGCTGATATTCCTGCCATATGCAAGTTTTAATCATTTTGTGAACTCCAATCCAATCTAATCCAATGAAATTCAATGAACTCCAATCCGACTCACCATATCAGAGATATTCCCTTTGTTCTATTCATCCCTCCTCCACTTTGCTTTTGAAAACCAACACATTTTCTCTTTTTCTCAGTTCTGATGAAGGACCTTTGAAGTATTCACCCTCTTTCTCTTCTGCTGCTTGGCTTGCTGAATGATCTCCCTCCACCGAACTGATTTCTTTTTCCTGTCCTGCTCTGCATTAACAGAGTTGCACCCTCTTCCCTGGCCAATCCTCAACTTTTCTATTCTGCCCTCTCATACACGTCCATCTATGGTCTCTTGCCTGTTGGATGTGCTCCTCCCCCCCCACCCGACCTTTTTATTTAGGGGCCTGTCTGCATTTTGATCATGTCTTGACAAAAGGGCCAAAACAATTATAGACAATAGACAGTAGGTGCTGGAGTAGGCCAATTGGCCCGTCAATCCAGCTCCGCCATTTTTCAGATCATGGCTGATCATTCTATGTCAATTCCCATTCCCTGCTTTATCTCCATAACCCTCAACTCCCCTGCCCACAAGAGCCTTATCTAACTCCCTTTTGGATATATCCAGTGAATCTGCCCCGATCGCCCTCTGCAGCAAAGCATTCCACAGATCCACACTTCTCTGGGTAAAAACAAAATATCTCCTCATCTCCGTCCTAAAGGGCCTTCCCTGTATTCTTAAACTATGTCCTCTAGTCCTAGTCTTCCCCAACATTGGGAACATGTAATCCAAATTCACCCTGTCCAGCCCGTTGATAATCTTATATACCTCAATCATGTCTCCCCTCTTCCTTCTAAACTCCATCACCTAGAAGCCCAGTCTTTCCAACCTATCCGCTTATGTCATCCCAGGAACTAACCTTGTCAATCTGCACTGCACTGCCTTTATAGCGAGAATGTCCTTCCTCAAATTTGGGGACCAGAACTGGACGCAATATTCCAGGTGAGGTCTCACCAGGGCCCTGTACAAATGCAGGAGGGCATCTCTGCTCCTATACTCCAATCCCCTCTTTATGAAAGCCAACATGCCCTCTTCACAGCTGGCTGAACCTGCATGCTAGCTTTTAGTGATGGGTGTACCAGTCCACCCAGATACCTTTGCACTTCTCCACTCCCTGGCTTGACTTGTTATGTTCGCTGTGGGACCTGCTGAGTTTTCTCCAGAATTTTTGAATATTAATCACCATTTCTATTGTCTACCCGCATGGAACTCTATCAATGGTTAGTCTATCCTTTCTTGGGTAACGAGGTCAAAGCAACACACAATAGTCCAGTTATGACCTCTTCATTGGAGTACTATTGCATAACATATTGCTATTGTTCATCCTTCGTGGTCGAAGATGACCATGGCTTCAAAGTCAAATATTACTGAGGTAAGTAGTCTCAAGCAGTTTACATTTTACCTGCTATTGAACCTGAGTCTGTTAGCAGATGCAATTTTCTTCCTGTGTCCGTTGAAAATACCGCAACATCCTGAGCATTAAGGTCCATATTTTGATGTCACCATTTTCACAATGTTCCAACTGAATAGCATGCTTTGATCGAAATCGCTGACCCACCAGGTCATATTCATAACAGGCCTCGATCCAAATATTAGTCTCAGATAATTCCTCTGCCATCTGCTCTAGACCCAATTGTTACTGACATATTTTGCTGGAGAAAAATTGTTATTGGCCCATTTCCTTTGGAGTTCTGAAACGATGCACATAACGAGTCAATGAGGGACGATTAAAAACAGTGGTTTTCAAACATTCTTTCCACTCACATCCCACCTTAAGCAATCCCTTACTAATCACAGAGCACCAATGGCCTAGGGATTACTTAAGGGGTATGTGAGTTGAAAGAAAAAGTTTGAAAACTATTGGTTTCGACAGTTGATTGTGCTTTTTGCACAATTGAGTGTCCTGGCCGGCTGCATTACAGTGTTGTACGGTTGGTGCAGAGAAATGGATTGGGGTTCAATCCACAGGACCAAAAGAGTGGCAGTGAGGGTCACTGGAGTCTCCCACCCCTCCCTTGACATGATCTACTGGGATTGTTGGCTGAAGAGGGCGCACAAAATCATTGAGGACCCCTTCAAACCTGCACATAGCATCTTTCAGCTGCTCCCGGTCGGGGAAGAGGTGGAGGAGGATTAGAACCAGCACCACCACCACCAGGCTGAGGAACAGCTTCTTCCCACGGGCAGTGAGAACGCTGAACGATCACACTACCTGCCACTCTCATTTGTTTATTTGTTCGCTGAAATATCTGCCCTGTCTGTATGCGTGTTACATCTGCTTGTGTCTCTGCATGTTTTGCACGGAGGACCAGAGAAGGCAGTTCTTGCAAAATCAGATGACAATAAACTTTTCTCATTGGTCTGAAGAATTAATGCTGAATCAGTGAGTAAGAGAGTTTCCTCTTTTCCGACATACAGCATGGAAACAGGCCCTCTTGGCTCATGAGCTCGTACTGACCAATCACAACTGATTGGCCTATAATCACCGGTACGTTTTGCAGGATGGGAGGAAAGCAGACAGGGAGAAAACTCTTTACAGACACTGTGGGATTTGGACCCTGGTCCCGGTCGCTGGCGCTGTAGCACCTATGCGCTAATCACTATGCCAACCGTGCCACGTCTATGCCATTAATAGCTGGCAGCCGTGAGGAACCTGCGATACATCTCTGAAGACATTGCGGAACAGGCAGATGCCAGTGGGAATCAGAAGGGACACCACTCCTTTGCAGAATGGTGTGAAATATGATCACCTCCCCAAGTCAAGGGAAAATGACTATTGACCAGCATACCTTAGACTGACAGCTCAACTCAGAAGGAAGTTACCAGCCCATTATGTCCCAGTGATAGATTGTTCAATTAGATCTTCCCTCTGCTTTTCCCATAGGCTGGCAAATCTTTTCTTCCCCTTCAGGAATTGGATCACTTCTTGAAGGGGAAGATTTGCCAGAAAACCAGTAATAAATCAAATGTTCAAGACAACGCAACACATTTTAGCACAAAATAATCAGATATCCCCGAGTTACAATTTACATTGTCCTACAAATGGTGGTTCTCTTCAAGATTTTATCTTGGTCACTAAATCTCTGCTCAACATTCCTGTCAGCCTACAGAGAGAATGGTACGAGTGTAACAACCGGAGTCTCAGCGGTGGACAAGACAAAGGAGATGATTGTGGACTTTCAGGAGGACTTCCCGTCGCCATCCACGGTGGCAGAGAGGTTCACTGGAGCCTCCCTTCCCACCCCCATTGACGTGATTGTTGCCTGAAGAGGGCGCGCAAAATCGTCGAGGACCCCCCCCCAAGCAGCGTCCTTCAGCTGGTCCCACTGGGGGAGACTGGAGGATCGGAGCCAGCGCCACCAGGGTGAGGAACGGCGGTGAGAACGCTGAACGACCAAAGGAAGTGCTCATACTAACCATCTGAGACTCTCGTATGAACAAGATAATATTTATTTATTTGTTATCTGAAATACTTGTCCTGCTTACATATTGTCTACGTGTTTTTGGACCAGAGAATGCTGTTTCGTCGGGTTGTGCAATCAGATGACGATAAACTTGACTTGATATCAATGAATCTGTCATATGGAGAGTGGACAGTACAACGTTTCCATCTAAAGAATGACCTATCCTGGACCCACAACACCTCCCTGTGAGTAGGAAGGTGTAACAGTGCCTACACTTCCTCAGGAAGGTGAGGAGGACAAGGTCACTATCATCCTGACAGAGTTCTACAGGAGCAAAATAGAGCGTGTCCTGGCTGGTTACATCATCAGATCGGAGGTTAGTACGGAGAGTGATTAAAACTGCTGAGAAGATCACTGGGGTCTCTCATCAATGATATGTTTCTTTGGCTTGGCTTCGCGGACGAAGATTTATGGAGGGGGTAAAAGTCCACGTCAGCTGCAGGCTCGTTTGTGGCTGACAAGTCCGATGCGGGACAGACAGACGCGGTTGCAGGGGAAAATTGGTGGGTTGGGGCTGGGTTTTTCCTCCTTTGCCTTTTGTCAGTGAGGTGGGCTCTGCGGTCTTCTTCAAAGGAGGTTGCTGCCCGCCGAACTGTGAGGCGCCAAGATGCACGGTTTGAGGCGATATGTACAGGGAGCGGTGCTTCAAGAGGGCTCAGAGAATCATTGAGGACCCTCACCATTCAGCCCACAGTATCTTTGAGATACTTCCTTCCAGGAAGGGGTACAGGAGCAAAAAAACCAGGATGTGAAGCAGTTTCTTCCTGCAGGTTAAACAATCTTAGAAATAAAAGAATTATGTACAATCTATTACTCTCTTAATCACTGATTCGAATGACAATGAACTTGAACCTCTCTATCTGGAGTCTTCCATCCCCTCGACTGCTCTACCAGACATCATCTTCATTGCAAGTCTTTGGCATCTCTTCTAGAGCTCTAATAGAACAAAGGATACTAGGGGAGGCCGAGAAACAAGAAAGTCTGCAGATGCTGTGACTGGCAGTAATGCAGTGGGTCCCGCAGCATCCATATTGGGGATGTGTAATGAATGCTTCAGGCCTGAGCTCCTCATCAAGGATAGGAGGAGGAGATTGTTGGAAAGAAACATCATCACTAACTCACAAGGACATTTGTAGGAGTCTCAGTCCAAATACAAGCCACAATCTTCTTTTTACATTTGTGAAAAGGGGCAGAGGGAGGTGACTGATTTGCCACTCAAGGCCAATCCTGTCCCTCATTTGCCTTTCCACTTTTGTTGTTGGTTACTCTATCTGGTGCACCCTGGAAAATGTACTGACTGGTTGGGTTTGGGTGTTCCAGTGCCCAGAAGTGCAGAAGGTAGCAGACGTAGCCAGGTCCATCACAGGCTCCGATCTCCCATCCACTGAAGACATTAATGCGAGACGCTGCCTCAAGAAGGCAGCCAACACCATAAAGGGCTCCCATCACCTGAGTCACAACCTGATTGATACCTGAAGACCAGAACCTCTGTTGTAAATGAATCATAAATAAAATAAACTTTGATTAATTATAATGAGAAACCTATTATCATGTTTTTTTTTGTTTAATTGCAACTTTCACAGCTAATGTGCAAAATAAACCTCAGAAATTAATTAAATGGACCTTCAGAGTGAGTCAATCATTTACTATGGATTACCTTACACATCTAAGCTGTTACGCATTACTGTATTCGCACTCAAAATTGAAGTGTGTCATTGTAATGTTAATATAACGTTCAATTTCCTGAGAGATACAAGCTTTATTAAAAGCAACATTGGCGTCTCAACACAAAAAAAAATTAATTACACACTGTCGGTAATGGCAAATGGGTATACCAAAGAGTGGAAAGTGTTAATCTTGAACATAATCTTTTCCTATAAAGAAGAATTGTTTGCCACAAGCTGTTTTAAACCCATAATATCACAACCATTGAAGTAATTTTGTTATTTAGTGCTTCTTGGAGATCTCCATTTCTAAATGCCCTTGAACTGAGGAGACAGTTTACCAATAACTTTATTTGAAGGCAAAGCAAGTTCAGATTGACACCAGAAGGAAATCATAAATATCTCCCAGACCCACATGTCTGTCACAACATCTTATCTTCTGTCTGGACACTCACCAGCCAGATGGCATGAACATTGATTTCCCTGCTTTCTGCTCTCTTGCTCGCCTTCTCTTTCCCCTCCCCCCACCTTGATCCTTACCCACCCTCTTCCCCCTCTCTGCTGCTATTCCCCTCATCCACCTATCATCTCTTGCCTCTGTCCCCCTTATCCTTTTGTTCGGATGCCTGCCGGCATTCTCTCATACCTTGACAAAGCGCGAAACGTTGTTTAAGTATTTCCCCCTTTGCTACATAAGGGACACTGACCTGCCGAGTTTCTCTAGCACTATACATTTTTTTTTTACTTCGTCATGACACCCTTGCCCCTCCTCAACTTCCACCCATAACATATCCTCAACAACAGGACAATGAGGTGAAACATGAAAATCTGCAGACAATGTGATGGTGTAGTACAGGGGTAGGCAACCATATTTTTGAGACCAACATTCCACCTTAAGTTTTCCCTGTGCCATCAGTGCTCTGTGATTAGAAAGGGACTGTTTAAGGAGGGATGTGGGTGGGAAGAAAAAGACTGAAAACCACTGTTTTAATCATACCTCACTGGCTCGTTATGTGCAGGGATTCAGAACTCCAAAGGAAATGGGCCAATAACAATTTTTCTCAAGTAAAATATTTTAGTAACAATTAGGTCTGGAGCAGTGATTCTCAAACCTTCCCTTCCCACTCACATCCCACCTTAAGCAATCCATTATTAATCACAGAGCACTGATGGCATCGGGATTGCTTAAGGTGGGATGAGAGTGGAAAGAAAAAGGTGGCGAACCACAGCAGTAAGAAAACAGAAATGCTGGAGGAGTAAAACATGAAAGTCTAACTGAAGTAAAAACCCAACACTGGAGAAAGTTAGCAGGTCAAACAGTGCACTTTATATAGCAACAATAAAGGCACATAACCAATGTTTTGGGCTTGAGTCCTTGATCAAGGTGTGGACAAAATGTGGGCCGGCACAAAATGGTGGAGGGAAGGAGCACAATCCTTCGTGGATAAGGGAGGGAGGACACACCAGCAAACAAGGGGAGGGGAGATGTCTCTCTGAATGGAGAGGGAAAGGTGTGGAGAGCTGAAGGAAAGAAGACAGAGGGATGGACAAGAGAGAGAGAATGGGGAGTGGGGAGCTAGCAGAAACCAGGGAAGTCGACATTAATGCCATCTCGCTGGAGAGTGCCAAGATGGAAAATTAGGTGTTGCACCTCCAATTTAAGGGCGGTCTTGGTTTGAGGCCATGGACAGACATGCGAGAGCAGGGTGCAGAAATGAAAAGGTTAGCCACTGGGAGATACCTGTCACTGATGGGAAATGCAGAGGCACTTAGCAGGTCTTACAGCTTCCATTGGTGTATAGATATATAGTTTGAAGAAATTCTCAGGCTGGAAAGGTATGGGTTGTATATCTCACTTCCTGTGGACGCTGACCAAGTTCCTCAAGCATTTCTGTGTTATACAATGAGACAAACAGGACACCCTTTTTAGCAGATATGGAGCCAGGTGACAGATCCTCTTCGTTCCAGAAGCCTGAGTTCAATTCTGACTTTGGGTTCTGTCTGTGTGGAGTTTGAATGTTTAAGTCAAATCAAGTTCATTCTACCACACATCTGGAGAAATTTTCCAGGGTTTCTGCTGTCATACAGAACCTCTGCAAATTCCTGAGAGGAACCGACGTCCTCTCTTCATGACGGCTTTAGTATTAGCCTGTTAACAAGGTGTGGGGAGCATTCAAACTTATTATAATCTCTTTCCCGGTAGTTAATTGTCGGAGAAAATACCCTCGCATGGTAATATAAAAGTGAGTACCTTTTAAAACATCCATGATGAAATCTCATCACTTGTGAATCCCCCAGTTAATTAAAAGCAGAACTGAATATGTCGGACTGAGACTGCATCGGTGGGTTGCTAAGCAATAAAAGGTGCAGACAATTACATCAAGGCACATGCCTCACCTCGGCATTTTACGGGCAACTCTTCACAAGTCAGACCTGTATCTCTCACCGTTGGCCATTTAACTTAATTGAGCAAAAGTGACACTGTAATTTGTGAAGTCCCTGAGAAAAGACCCACATATTGCCCCAGCATTGTGGACACATTCTGAAAATGCAGAGGCATGCATCTGCAGGCAACAGAAACCCCACAGTTCCCGTCAGCAATGAATCCTGGCAGCTGGGCTGTCATTTGCAACCAAGACTTTGGAATGCGGACACCAGGGCTTTTGGCTAAGCTTATACTGGCTCAGGTTGCACTCAGATAGGACGTCAACCCCAGAGAACAAGGAAGTTAAAAGGTATGTTGAAACTGTCCCCTATCCACACTAACCCCATTTGTTTGCAATATGCCTCCAGCAATGTCCATTAGCTATTGAACTTGACCAGTTTCTTCTTTGTTGAAGATTACACAGTGATATAATATTCTAATGTTGTGAACCCTATACAATTACTGGCCATTCTTGTCAGATGTCCTTTGTTAGCTAAACACTAATTGGGAATGTTCTTGCCATTGGTTTAACAAATCAAGGAAGCCATACTTAGAAATTCGATTGCACCATTGCCAATGAGCTAAACACAGCTGAGTTCAGCAGTAAAATCAGATCAGGCCCTTCTCAACAAGGGTGCTGTCTCCAAACTCCAGCTGAAACATATTTACACAGTACTCATTCACTCAGGGGCCTTGCCTTTCGGCGTGGGCAATCATATCTCTCCATCCGTTGTGATCTCTGACCCTCCGAATTGAAGTTGTCGCCTCCCCCGCTTCTCCTTCGGTTAAGGCTCCGTCTCTGAGCTGAGACCGTCGTCAATCTGGAGTTCATGATTACACATGGGGTGGGGGAAATACTGAAGTGGTCTCCCTGGCCTTCTTCAGTTGCGGTGTCCGTACTGGACAGGTAACCCTGGCCATTGATCAGCAGGTTCATCTGCCCAGCATTTTACAACCAGAAATTCCAATTTGTAGAATTTGCTTGTAAAAACCATCCATGGCGTCACGTGACCCTGATTGGTGCTACAAGTTGCCCAAGGGTGACCCGTAGGCTTTTGGATGGAAGGAGTACCTGACACCTCCTTTTGCTGAACAATTGCGCAGCCCCAATACCGTTGTACAATATATAGTTCACAATATATAAAACAGAATTTCTTAAGGTGGGATGTGGGTGGAAAGAAAAAGTTGGAAACCACTGTTTTAATCATATCTAATTGACTCGTTATGTGCATGGTTTCATAGCTCCAAAGGAAATGGGCCAACGACAGTTTTTCTCAAGCAAAATATTTCAGTAACAATTGGGCCTAGAGCAGTGATCCTCAACCTTCCCTTCCCACCCACATCCCACCTGAAGCAATCCCTTACTAATCACAGAGCACCAAGGGCTTAGGGATTACTTCAAGTGGGATGTGAGTGGAAAAAAGTTGAGAACCACTGCTTTAGAGTTTGGAAGAATAAGAGGAGATCTGATTAAAGCCAACAATATTTTTACATCACCCACCAGGCTGGGCGTAGAGGGCTGTTCAACCTGGCTGAGGAGTCCAGGATCAATGCTCCAAGTCTCAGATTAAGGGTGTGGAGGAAATTTTATGAATTAAAGTTTCACAATTTGCTTTTATTACTTAGTCTCTTACCACATTAAGTTTCACACATAACTTTACTGTCTTCCCAGAACAAATTGCTGTTCTAAAACCCCCACCCTGGCTCCTCAGTCGGTCTAGGCCTAGATAAAACTAGGCCGTGTTATCTCTCTAACTGGGAGTTCTGAATTCTCCCTCACAAGTTTCTATTTGGTTCTTTCTCTGTTTTAATCAGCGTTAACGACCTTCAAGTTGATGGATGTCTGACACAATTTGTAAAGAGCTTTGTTTCTTCAGTTGCAAATGTTCCTGTTATCACATGTATTCTGATTATAAACGTACCAGTTTCTTATAGCTAAAGCAGACAGAGACTTGGATCTTTGCTTTTAGAGGACACTGGTCTCTCCCTGGTGCCAGACTTTTTAAAATAAAGGCTCCCTAAGCAGTAATTCCTCTGGACTTAAGTTTCTTTTTTTTAAAAAAAACAAGGGTCAGTATTTGGAAATGCATGAGAAATTTCTTAACCCAAATAATGATGAATGCTTGGCTCTGGAGAGGTGGGATATTTTATCATTGAATTCAATAGATGCCTGAATATTAATAAAGGCAGGAAAACAGCCTTGAAATGTGAGGAACGCCGTGACTGTGATGAACAATAGGATGGGGATAAAGCACTGAATGGTCTAGTCCTGCTCCTATTCCTTACGTCCTCTTTCCGTTTCAGACAGCCTTTGACTTAACTTTATTTAATACAGTCATAAAATGCAATCCTTTCATAAATTCCTTGCTCTAAATATTGATGGCATACTTTCAATTATTAAAATTAAGGCTCATTTGAGGTAATATTTAATTTAACCAGGTGAATTCAATTTACACTTTGCCTCAAATGCCTTCCAATTACTGTTCTATGTCTACAAATGGAGGGGGGGGGGGGAATGAAATGAAAAGTAAAAAGTAAATACCATTTGTATGGAAGATTGGAGCAGGACATCTTGGTTGATATTCAGTTCAGTGTGAGGGGTAAAATCCCTATTAACCAGAATTCAAGCAACCGGCAAAAAAATTGCGGAAGATAAACAAGTTTAAAAAAAAACACGAAAGTTTAAAATAGGCACACCCTAGCGGTCAGTTTGCCAATCACGCAACCGGAAAATTCACTTATCCGGCTTCTATCTATCCGGATGCCGGGGGTTTTACTGTATTAATGGAGTTAGCAGTGAGATATTAAATCCACTTTCCTTTCTGCGGAACAAACGCTTAGACTTCTCATTTTATTTTTGCACCCGCAAATACGAACGGGTTTGGTGAAGCTGGGACCGAGGGCAAGACACAAATGTGCTGGAGAATCTCAGCAGGTCACACAGCATCCATGGGAAGTGAAGTGCAATTGATGTATCGGGCCTGGGCCCTTGGTCAAGCTCTGCTGCATGACCTGCCGAAATTCTCTGCCATAGCAAGAGAGCAGTCAGTGAAATGGCCACTTACCAATGTATCTGGAAATCATTAGCGTGAGCAGGTGGACTCCAAGAGAATTGTCTGGATAGACAGTGGGTTTCAAGTGTTTTCTTTCCGCTTACATAGCACCTTAAATAATCCCTATGCCATTGGTGCTCTGTGATTAGTAAGGGATTACTTAAATTGATATGTAGGTGGAAAGAAAAAGTTTGAAAACCCCTGTTTTAATCGTACCTCATTGACTCGTTATGTGCACGGTTTCAGGACTCCAAAGGAAATAGGCCACTGACAATTTTTCTCAAGCAAAATATTTCAGTAACAACTGGATCTGGAGCAAGTCAAGTCACCTTTATTTATCGTTCATACCATGCTTGCAGGGCAAAATTGAGATAGTGTTTCTCCAGGATCACTGAGCATATTTACATAAATATAAGTTAAGATGGAAGTTAAACACATAAAATATTAAATATTAATACGTACACTAAGAGTACCAAGGTAATCTCTGCACAGTCTGGGAATTCAGGAGCCTGATGGTTTGGGGGTAAAACTGTTGCCCAATCTGGACATAAGGGCTCGAGTGCTACGGTACCTCCTACCAGATGGCAGAATGGAGAACAGTTTATGTGAGGGGGCTGTGGAGCCCTTCACAATGTTTATTGCCTTTCGCCTGCATCATGTCCTTGATGGTAGGAAGAGAGCCCCTAACGAACATTTCCGCCGACTTCACTCTCCTCTGCAGGGTCTTGCGGTCCAAGGAGGTGCAGCTTCCAAGCCAGGCAGCGAAGCAGTTGCACAGGATGCTCTCGATACCTTCTCTGTAGGATGTAGTGAGGACGGACAGTGGGAAATGGACCTTCCTCAGCCTTCGCAGGAAGTAGAGGCGCTGCTGGATTAATGTTAAGGGACTAGGTGAGATTCTCCACCAAGTGGACTCCAAAGAACTTGATACTCATGATGACCTCAATAGCAGAGCCATCAATGGTCGGTGGAGCGTGGCCCAACCCGGGCCCTCCTAATGTTGTTTTAATATTTAGATACAGGTTGTTGGCTCTGTACCAGTCAGTTAGTGACTGCACCTCATCTCTATACTGACTAATCATCTTTATTAATCAGGCCCACCTCGGACATGTCGTCAGCGAACTTGATGTGGTTCTCAACCTTTTTATTCCCCCATTCACATACAACCTTAGTAATCTCTTACTAATCACAGAGAACCCGTGGGATATGTCTAAATTAAATAATTTAAATAGAGACAGTAGGAAACCATACCCACCACCCCTAGTTTAACAGGAGGCATGGTACTCCAGTAGATAGTACAACAGTCTCACGGTCATACACCAACTATAGCTCCCCCCCCCCCCCCCATTTTACAGCAAAGTCACAGACGTTGCAAAGGTCTCTCCAGGGTCGCTTATGACTTCCCACCTGGAGTGGTGCTTGAGTCCATCCTCAGAGAATGAGGGAGAGAGGGGCAGAGAAAGAGAGAGTGGGGGGGGGGGGGGTGAATGCTCCCCGTGTTGGACTTTATCCAGTAGCTGGCTGGAAGGTCGGCTCAGGTATACCCAAAATAGGGAAGGTATTAAGGGAGCCAGTGGCGAGGTGTTCTGAATACCCAGTAGCAATATGTGCGCCTCCCTTTGGGCAGGTTGAGCTTTGATTGGTAGGTGAGGTGACTTTTGGCCTGCCAGGTCAGATGACCATGCTTGGGACTCATTTCCAGTCCAACCTGTTGAGTAAATCTCCGAATATCACCATACCCACAAGTCTCTCTGCTTTACATAATTCTCCAAGGCCCAACCATTCACCATAGTTTCATCTGCTAAAATGCTACTGTACGAGTTCAATGCCATCTGCCTACTTTCCCAGTCCATCTGGATCCTTTTGTAATTTTGGATAACACAAATATTTTGCTTCCTGAACACCTTTGGGTGCATTTTATGGATTTTGGGCCGCTGATCACGAAAATCTCCTTAAAATTTTCATATCACATGCCATTTAAAAAAAAAACCTACTGGACTTTATCCAGTAGCTGGCTGGAGGGTCGGCTCAGGTATACCCAAAATAGGGAAGGTATTAAGGGAGCCAGTGGCAAGGTGTTCAGAATAGCCAGTAGCAATATGTGCACCTCCCTTTGGGAAGGTTGAGCTTTGATTGGTAGGTGAGGTGACTTTTGGCCTGCCAGATCATATTCATATTCTAAGTCTACTTCAAGCAGACAAAACCTTGAAATACAACGAGTCATTTTCTGCATTTGCACTCAAGACTTTTTCCCTGCTGATCTTGGTGCCGTCAGTGAAGAATATGGTGAAAGGTTTCATCGGGACATTGCGCCGTGGGAAAGTGGTATCAGGGCAACTGGAATCCATCAGTGCGGGCCTGCGATTGTCGGACACTGACATGAAACGCATCAGGACCATTTTTAGGTCAGTTGAACAAACACAATGTCAGCAACAGGATGCTAAAATCAATGAAAGTTCATTTACTATTTCTCCAACTTCCTACATGATACAGCAAATGTGAAATTATCTGTATTCAGGAAGCAAACCTTTTGGAAAAAATATTTGTGGTCCAAACCACTAACTTTGGTGTCATCTACAAACTGATTGATCTTTTGAGTGCTGAACGAATAGAGTTTTTTAAAAATTTACAAAACCACGATGGGTACAGATAGCAAGCTATTTCCACTGAGGTTCGGGAGAGATAGAAAGGATGGAGGGTGCAAGGGGAAAAGTTTAAATCAGTGGTTCTCAACCTTTTCTTCCCACTTTAAGTGATCCCTAGGCCATCGGTGCTCTGTGACTAGTAAGGGATTGCTTAAGGTGGGGTGTGAGTGGGAAGTGAAGGTTGAGAATCACTGCTCTATAGACCCAATTATTTTGCTTGAGAAAAATTGTGAGTTCTGAAACCCTGCACATAACGAGTCAACGAGGTACGATTTTCAAACTTTTTCTTTCCACCCACATCCCACCTTAAGCAACCCCTTACTAATCACAGGGCACTTGTGGCATAGGGATGACTTAAAGTGGGATGAGAGTGGGGGAAAAAATAGGTTGAGAACATAAGGGAGAACCTCTTCATGCAGAGGGTGGTGGGAATGTCGAACTGTCAATAAAATGAAGCAATCAGAAAGCTCGAGTCTCATTTCAGACTTTATTTCACATGGAGAGCAGGCAACAGTTTCCACTGTCTACCAGCTCCGAAATGTACTTCCACAAGCACGTATATTTCTGCAGAGAGATGTTAGAGAAAATAGGATTACGTCGTGGAATAAAGCCATTGAAAACAAGACCTTTACTGCAATGGCTGTATTATAATCTTCATTCTGTCTGGTATGAAGGAGAGAGAATCCCTGTTAGTATCAACAACTACTGCCAACACCTTTGACAACTGTTAAGGGTTAACTTCTAAATAGATGCTGATCGCTAACTAAGTTGGTGCCAATTTCAAAGCTACAGCATGAACTTTCTTTCACAGCCTTCATAAAATTTCTTCCACAGCAACGAGCTGCCAGCTGACTTGGTAAATGCAGGTGCAACTTTGACATCCAAGTGTGGATGGGAGGGATAGGATCTGGGCGCAGATCAGTGGGGCCAGGCAGAATAATGGTCTGCCATGTTCTAGAAGGGCCAAGTTCCTGAAGCTCTCTTAGGAGCAAGTCCAGGCTTGGAGCAGGAATTTGCAGTCAATGTCTTCACTTTGCCACAACACTAAGCATTTTTTTTTGAGCAGACGGTTGCCAGTATCAAGGATAAGATGCACAAAATGTTTCCTGCAGTGAAGAAACTCGCCAGTAACTGAGAGATATGCGTAGATTAATTGGGATTTAAATGCAGAAGATGATGTTCAGGAAGAGGGATGGTTAGTTAGCCTCTTTTAAACTGCAGCCCCTGGGTGTGGTCATCAGGGCAAAGGTGCTAGAAGCATCTTTCAAATCATCGGGGATCTACCCATTAAACAATGATGTGTCGTGCACTCACCAGAAGGACTGCCGGATGTTCAGCTATGATGCATGAACACAAACGCTTATGTCACCGGAATAAGCAGGTCGGCCATTTTAGACTTCAGATCACCTGTGGATGTGACCTAGGTAAATTTAACTGGGTTTCCTGACTATCTTGGAGGTATGTGAGTGGAAAAAAGATTGAGAACCACTGATTTCCTGCATATGTTCTACCTTAGTTTGCCCTTCCAAAATGCATCACCATTAAAGTCCACCTGGCATTGCTTGGCCCATTTTCCCAGTTGGTCCAGATCCCTCTGCAAGCCTTGAAAATCTTCCTCACTGTCCACAACACCTCCCATCTTTGCATCATCAGCCATGAATTGATCAGACAACACATCAGATCACAGCTTCTAGGTTTGTATCCTAGGGTTGGATGTAGAACAGCTTGGTACTCGACCGGGGCTACATTCTGTTGGGAGCGAGGAAACAGATTTGGTAGATCTCAAAGGCAAGGGCTGTGAACACAGTTTTGATGTAGGGAAGGACAGAAGGCAAGTGTGGGAAAATAGCAACTGATGCAAAGTATACATACACACACACACACACACACACAAAAAATAAACTGGAACATAAAATAAGGGAAAACTCACTACGACATCCCACCATCCCTTGATTCACTGCAGGCACTGTTCTATGCTACAAGGGACACTTATTAAATGCTCCCAACCCTTTTAACAGTGCACATCTTACCAATAGTTTCTCTAGCACCCTTCCACATTTCTAGGCCTGGAGTGAAGCAGGGTGGTCCCAAGCTGGTAAAGAGAAAGAACAAAGAGCACATGGCACCTTTATAGTGCTGGAGGGCCAATAGGTCAGTGGCAGGAGGGCTAATCTAATTACAACAGCCAATGGCCCAAGGCCAAGTACAGGCAGGCTGGAGAGGGCAATCCAAGTAATTTACATGGAGCCAATAGCAAGGTATGAACTAATGGGAGGGGCGGAACCAAATCTTGATTGGCAGCTGGTGTGTCCTGTAATGAGGTAGGGGAGCAGTGCTGTCACATGATAGCCACAACCCTTCCTAATCCACATTTAAGATTGCAGGAAGGTTTTCTCAAGCTTTTCAAAGTGAAGAAAATCTGGAGGAGATCTGCAGCATCCAAAGGAGATGAAGATATATAAACAATGTTTTGGGCCAGAATCCTTCCTCAAGGTATGAGAGAAAAAAGTCAGTTGTCTGAATTAATAGCTGGGGGAAAGAATGGAAAAGGAAGAAGTCAAAAGGTGATTATTGGATATGATAAGAGGGCAGGTGAGAATTGATTTTAGTTCTGTGAAAGGAAACCGATGAGAGATAGAGTGAGATGAAAGAAGAGAGGGGAAGAAGATGGAGTGGGGTGGATTTAATGGAAGTTAATGCCACCCAGTGGGAGGATGTCCAGATGAAATGTGAGGTGTGGTTCTTCCAACTTGCAGGGGGCCTCAGTTTGGCAGTGTATGAGACTATGGACAGGCATACCAGCAAGGGAATGGGATGGGCCATTGAAATGGGTGGCCACTAGGAGATCCATGTTATTGCAGTGGATGTGCTCAAGCCTTGTTTTTTTGGATGCTATTGACTTCTGCTCCATTTTGGTGGACTGGTTTATTTCAGGGAAAAGGTGGAGCCTTTGGGAAGGGCACAGAGGAAATTGACCAGAATGTTGCTTGGTGGGAGTGTGGAGTTGGTCAACACACACAATCTTGACATCTAAAACCCGTCATGGCTGGCATAGCGGTGAGGTCAGCACCAGGGATCGAGGTGGGGTCCGACCCCACGCTATATGTAAGGAATCTGTACATTCTCCCCGTGTCTGTGTGGGTTTTCTCCAAGGGCTCCAGTTTCCTCCCACCCTTCAAAGCGTACCAGGGATGTAGGTTAATGGGGTGTAAATTGGGCGGCATGGACTTATGGGCCAAAATGGCCTGTTACCCCGCTGTATGTCTAAATTTACAATTTTTTAAAAAAAGGACAGGTCTATGGAGGAGATATAATGGGAGATGGCTGGGTGCAGGTCATGGGACCAGGCAGAATAATAGTTCCGCTCTGACTCGAAGGGCCCATTTCTGAGCTTTAATGTCCTATGGTTCGATAGATTAGGTGGCGTGAGCTAGCAGGAGTGTGGACAAACTTGAACAGTAGAACACTACAGCACAGTGCAGGCATTCGGCCCACGATGTTATATATTCCCGGAATAAAACCAAAACTCCTTCTACCGCATAAACCTTTGTTTTCCTTTCATCCATGTGCCTGTCTCTTAAATGCCCCTAATATTCCAGCCTCTACCACCATCCCTGGCAAGGCATTGCAGGCCCCCACAACTCTCTGTATAAAACATATACCCCTGACGCCTCCCCCAAACCTCCCTCCCTTCACTTTCTACAGACGATCCCCAATGTTTGCCATTCTCACCCTGGGGAAAAAGGCTGTCCACCTTACCCATGAATCTTACAGACCTCCATTAAAATCATCTCTCATCCTCCAAGAAACTGAGAAAAGACAAGACAGATAGGACGGGCAGTCAGAATAATTTTCGAGGGCATGTGGTTAAAGTGAGGGGGAAATTAGGGAAGTTTCTCAAGAGGGTGATGACCACTAGAGGGGGTCAGAGATGAATGCTGCACCTTGGGTAAATGGCTGCTCCACAAGGTCGTGAGTCGTTCATAAAATATGCTAATATGAAAGAACCTAAATGTTTTTTTATTGCTTAAAAGAAACATCACAGTAGTGTTCAGGAGGTTTCTTAACATGTGAATATGCGGTCAGTGGAAGATGTGGCTCGCGTGCAGTCAGTAGAGTTTTACTTTAATTTGCCATCTTGTTACGGTGCAGACGTGACTGGCCAAAGGGCCTGTTCTACGTTGTTTAAAAATTTAGACCTACAGCAAGGTCACGGGCCCTTTCGGCTCACGGGTTTGGGCCACCCAATTGACCTACAACCTAAGTTTTGAAGGGTGGGAGGTAACTGGAGCCATGCAGGACGTACAGACAGCGGGGGACTTGAACCCCGGTTCTGATCGCTGGCGCTGCAACAGCGTTGCGCTAACCCCGCCGCCGATTCTTGGCTTGAACTCCACTTCTCACAGTCCTTTGCCGATGACTTCCCCAACCGCATCGAGAACAGTTATAAAACTTCCTCTCGATCCAGTTCCTGCAGCTCGAGTCAGTCCATGACAGGCCCCTCGCGTGGGTTCCATTTTCCCATCCTCCCCTTGGGCTCCCCTCTCCCTCAAGAAATCGAGATTTACGCTTCACAGTTTTCTGGTGTGAAGAATTCCTCAGTCTCCAACCAGATTTTGAAACTGATAAATTTGGCTTTAAATTGAGCATCTGGGATTACAGTCCACAGATTAATGACCCCATAAGTAACCATGTATCTCATCCCTGTTCTCAGTCGTGGACCCATCTGTTTTGAACCCCCTACTTAGAAGAAATTTCAATGTGGATACTGTGGTGATATGTAATTCCACCACTAGGTCACCAGGGGTCATCCCGGTGACCTTGTCTATAAAGCTGTCCAGAGCTACAGTCTGGCCTTCCAGGTTTGTCCTGCAGAGAGACAAGACCTCTTAGTGTACATATTAGTTTATTAAAGCTGTCTTATACTCGCACTGCTGGTGTGGTTATTGTCAGTTACCTCTCATTCTTCTAAACTTCATTGAGTATAGATCCAAGTTTGACCATTTTTATTCCTCAACCTCTTATCCCTGACATCAATCAAATAAATCCACATTGGCCTCCTAAAGGTGGGCTCCTTTCTTCAGCTGCAACGTTGCATGGGAGCTGCAGATGAGGCCCAGCATATGTATCCTCAGTAAAGTCCACTCTCCAATCTTCCAATTACTTCCAACACTTTGTGAAGCTATGCTTAGTCAGACTTTAAGTGATTTCCAAAAGCCGAATAAAATATTCTTTTATTTCCTCTAATCTCCCTGTCAAAATGGTGGAGCTAACATTTCACAGCTGTAACTTTGCTGCTTTAGCTCAGATTTATTATCAGAGTACAGACGTGACATCACAAACAGTGGTTGGCGCAAGTCAGTGCCAATGATCTAAGATGGGTTCGAAACCCACGCTGTTTGTAAGGAGTTTCTCCCCGTGTCTGCCTGGGGTTTTCCCCCAGGTGCTCCTACAGTTCAAAATGTACCGGGGGTGCAGGTTAACGGTAAATTGGGTGGCCTGAACCCGAGGGCCGAAATGGCCTGTGACCTTGCTGTATGTTTAAATTTAAAGGCTGAGATTCTTTCTTTCCTGTGGGCCAGGCAGAATTACCACTTTCTTGGCAATGCAAAAACAAACTGAGAAATGTAAACAGATAAAGAAATATCAACGAACTGTGCAATACAGAGAGAATTTTTTTTAAAAATCAATAAAGTGCACAAGTCAGAGTCCTTAATTGAGTCCCTGGTTGAGTTTGTCATTGAGGAGTCTGATGGTGGAGGGGGAGCAGTTGTTCCCGAACTGGTGGTTCTCAAGTCAAAGAAAGATGGGCATCTGATTTTTCCAGCATCACTCAACTTCCCAGAGCAAATGAAAGGGGGAGGCCGGATAAACTAATGTATTTGCTTTGTTTTTTAAATTTTACACCCTCACGACTTTTCTAATTTCCTCATTATTGAGAATCATTAAAGCTCTTGAAGTCATCAGGGCAATTCCTCCTGCTTTTGACTGTATTACCAAGGCAACTACTCCTTCCAAAACAGTGAGAATGGAAAATTAGACCTCCAGCTAACATTGACCACTTTCAAGTTATTTTTAAATGGGTTACATACTGTTGTGTCATCATACAAGAATATATTTCTGGGTCATTGTACATTTGCATTTGCAGTACATTATATGCCACAATTACAGCAGGATCCCTTTTTCAGACGTGAATTATTTCCAAACAGAAGAATATTTCACAGAAATTGCCATTTTGATGGCCTTCCTGATTTATCAGGATCGTTGAGGGATTGAACGACTCATCTTGTCACTTCAGTAAGTCTCACCTTAGACTGGGTGTCAGAATAGAAGAACTTTTAATCGGTGATCACCAGCTGCTGTTTTGCGATTCGAGTATTTGTTCCAGGCCCAGTTTCTCCACATCCATTCATAGATTACCAATGCATTCATTAAAGTTATGGATTTGGCAGCCAGGCACGTCATTGCCTTTATGTTTCAAATTGTTTTAATTAAAATGATGGAGCACGGAATAAGGCAATTGAGTCTTTCAATTTGCTCAGTTCTCGGCCTACTCCAACCGTATAAGGAAGGAATATTGTGGACTTCCTGAACCTTTATTTTGCTTTGTATGAAGGGAAACCTCTCCTGCTACACGATTCCTTTCCGCTTCCCAATATCCTAACTCTTCCCTGGAACGTTTTTCAAGAAGGATTTCTCATATATGTGCTGGACAGAGTGAAGGGCAGAACTTTCATCGTTGGCGTCAAGAACGCTTGGGGAATTAGACATGAGCCTGATTTGATCTCTCAAATGCTCTCCTGCTTCCAGTGATTGCCTCTTATGGATTGGTCCACAGCTTGCTTTGAAATCACAGCAATTTTAAGCAGTAAGAATGCTGAATGACCAAAGGAACAGTAAATATCCGAGACTCCCATTTATTTATTTATTAATAGATATACTTGTCCTGCATGCAAGTTATGTCTGGTTGTGTGTCTGCGTGGTTTCGCTCCGATGACTGGAGAATGCCGTTTTGTCAGGTTGTACTTGTAAATGACAATAAACTTGAAGTCTGCCTTAAAAGTTGGAGGCAAGAGGCTCGAGAAGGCAGGGGTCCATGTGAAGCTTCATAAGGAGCCCATTTTTTGTCTGATCTGAAAATATGAGAGCTTGAGGAACTGCTACTGTGGTGAAATGTTTCCTCCATTGGATATAGTTATGGATATCCATTGGATATGGTTGGCTACTGTACACAGGGACTGATGACTTGTACCTTTATGGCCCAGGACCTTCCCCATGGTCCTGGGCCATAAAGGTCGAGCCACCTCTTCCTTCCCGCCATTCCTATACCTGGATCCGGGCCAGCAAGGTTCTTCTGTATATTAAAGCCTATCGTTCCCTCAGCCTAGTCTCTGTGGTTCCTGGTAGTGCCTATCAGCTAATCTAGCTAAGAAAACTAGCGACAGCCACGGCACAGCCTTCCAAGGACCTGCAGGCATCTTCGCTGTTGGGAAGCTCATTCAAATAAATCTAATTTGAGGTGCAATTGAGAACCAGTGACTGGACATAATTTCCAACATGTTTCAATACATCAGTGGCCAAGCCACCAGATCCAATTGATTAATTGCCGATGGAAGAAGGAGCAACGTGAATTTACAGTAAAATCTCTGATATCCAGCATCTCTGGTGATGGCGGCTGCCGGATATGTGAAATTTCTGGTTGCCTGAGATGCAATCTGGCAATGTAAAAATGTAAATTATTGGGAATAAAAGACAGTATTGTAGTCCTTAATTACAATATACCCTCGAGTAATCGCCAGTACTCTGTAAAAGTCGAGCACCCCCTATTTTTAGCCCCAACTTCCCACCCATATGAGCTCCTGATGGCCTGAACACAGACCTCCGCCCCCGGCCACCTGCCTGCCGGAGCTCCCGATGAGTCAGCCGCCTGCCTACTGGAACTCCTGACGCCCCGTCAGCGGACCCTCGCCACGGCTGCCCGAGCTCCTGACCGCGGATCCCAGCCCCGGCCGCCCGCCCATCCAAACTGCAGATACTCTGGCTGCCCACCCCATCTGAGATTCTGATGCCCCGACCGTAGATTTACCACCCGGTCTCGGCCATCTGAGCTCCCGATGCCTTGCAGGCACTTACTGAGGTCAAATGTTCGACCTTTGTAAATGTCGATCCGCCCTTTTGGGGCCCAAAAAAGTGGTCCAATAAATTCAACAATTACAAGAGTAAATGTCTCTTTCATCAGGTAATTCCTTCCACTTACAAAATTTAAATTTACATTCAAACCTGAGCATTCAAACACTGGCACTGTGACACTACACTAACCATGTAGCTGTCATAATTAACACCCCCTCCCCGAAGTTTACAGATAAAGCATTAAAGATACGTTGGGAGAATCATCCCAATAATGAGTAGCATCCCGCCGGCTCTTCATCCTGGGTGCCGCCATTTTATTCAAACACAACTTTATTTAAACTTTATTCCAACAGCTGCTGCGTGGGGGCGGACATGACCAGGGCGTTCCGGCTGGCTAAATGTTGGCTCCCACCTTCACCAAGGTGTTGCTTCAGAGAACATTTACTTCTACAATTTTAAACTTTTAGTCACATTTTTATTTATTTTAATATTATTTGTTTCCTCAGTATATTTTTTGCCAGTTGCTTGAATTCTGGTTACTGGGGATTTTACTGTACAGGCAATTCCCTGAGTTAGGAAAATCCGACTTACGGACAACTCATATTTATGAACAGACTACGCGTAGCTTCAGTGGTTCATCGGCTCAAGGAAGGAGAATGCCGCCCACCATTTTAAGTCAGATCATGATTATTTACCCTTATAATCGTGCCTCCAGAGCATAAACCCGAAGCAAGGAAAGCTCTGTACAACCTCCCTTGATGTCTACTTGACTAACAGATGCTAAATAAGAGCCGTATTACCTACAAATTCGACTTAAAGACGGACTTAGGAATGGATCTGGGGACTGTCTGTATATCGATCACAAACAGTGTGCTTGCATTGATGCTTAAGATTAATCTATTCATTTTGGAGTCAGAATCATCTCTCCATGTCTGTCAAATACCCATTTGAATTAATCCCATTTACCAGTATTTGGTCAGTGTCTTCCTTCTGTAGCCCAAGTCAAGCCCCACTTAAGTCCAATAATAAAACAAAGGTGCAGGGTGAAGTGTCACATAACTAAAGACATGAACTGCTGGAGGATCTCAGCTGGTCTTGCAGCGTCTGTGGGAGGTAAAGATATATTACCGACTTTTCGGGCCTGAGCCCTGCTTCAGGATGGGATTTATTGGGAAGGTCTTTTGTTCTGGAATCTCTCAGATTTATCGTCAGAGTGCAAACATGACATTGCATGGAACCCTGAGGTTTCTTTTTCAAGTCGACGAGGTAGACTTGGTGGTGCAAGTCTTATGGCTGCAGTGAGAACAGAGCATGTGCTGGGTGGTGTGGATCCCTGCTGCTCTCCGTCGGCAGCATTCCCCATAGATGTTCTGGATGGTGGGGAGGGTTTTCCCTGTGACCTCCTGGGCTGTGTCCATTGCCTTTGCAGGGTTTTACACTCAAGGGTATTTGTGTCTCCCTTACCAGACTGGGATGCAGTCAGTCAGTACACTTTCAACCACCCCTTTGTGGAAATTTGCCAGCGTTTCCGATGTCGTAACGCTCCTCCGCAAGCTTCCGAGGAAGTAGAGGCGTTGATGTGCTTTCTTCATGATACCTTTGGTCCAGGAAAGATTCTCCGAGATAGTGACTCCCAAGAACTTGCTCACCCTTTTGATATCTGATTCCTCTAATTGCCGTAGCAAGTCGCATAAAATTGGATGTAAAGTGAGTAGAGCAGGGGGCTAAGAACGCAGCCCCGTGGTGTTCCAGTACTGATGGAGATTGTGGAGAAGTTCTTACCAATTCTCACTGATTGTGAGGACATCGTGGAACCAACTCCAAGTCCCAGGTCTTGGAGACGCTGGGGATGATGGTTTTATTGCAATCCTGGTGCTGACAACAGGCTTTGGATTTGTAACCGGCCTGATGCATATGCTTTAAAAAAAAAGGTGGATTTTTGTTCCATGGCACACTTCTTGAGAAGGACGGCAGAATGTGATAGATCCGGAATGACTAATTTATGCCAAAATCCTAGGCTCCTGCCAAACCAGAGAGAGAGAGGGATTCCAGATGGCAAGGTTAATTGGATATTATAATTTACTTTCATGCTGCAGATTAACTTGAGTCCCAAATTCTGGTCAGGGCCCAAGGGAGGGAGGTTAATTTTTATTTCGATGGATGATGGCAAGTTCAATTCATGTTGTTTTATGAAAGTGACTCCCAAGTATTAAAGATGCAATAACTGGAAAGAAAAATAAATGGTGCAAAGGTGAACTGAAAACAATTTCTATCGCGTCATACAGTCATGCTTAGACTTTTAGCACAGTAATGGGCCACAAGCCCTTGCCGCCTAAGTACCCCGATTGAATCTATGACCCCCCCCCCTGTAAGTTTTTGGGGTGGGGGGGAGGGAGGAAACCAGAGCACCAAGAGGAAGCCATTGCAGACATGGGAAGAATGTACAAACCCCTTACACACAGTGCCGGGTTGGAACCTGGGTCGTTGGCGCTACAACAGTGTTTGCGACATTGCACGACCTGCAGATTGTTTATTTTGCGACTCTTGCAAAACATGGCGATGAGCAAATACAAAGTCTGGGCAAATGCATTGAAATGACCTTATGTGGTTGGGAAGGAACGAGAGTTTATTGTCATACACATAAGAACATTGCATAAATACAGCAAAATAAGATAAGATAAACCAACTAAAATAATATGGCAAGAAATAAATCTTGATTTATTGATAATTAATATAAAAGGATAAATAAACAGCTACTTAGTAAGTGGCTTATCCACATTGGCTATGGATGCCTTCAATGCCCTCTTGCATCCCGGTTCCGATACCCAGTACCACTTCAGCCATTCTCCAACAATCTGCAACCTTGAGTGAGTCCTTTGATAGCAGTTGCCAGAGACCTGCCGTCTACCCACGGGATCCTCCCCTCGAGCCACCACCAGCCCTCACTGGTCCGCCGCTGTGGTCACCGTCCTGTGGGCGGCCTCCCCTCCTTTGCAAATGGGAGGGCTGGTCTCACCGTTTTCTCGCGCTCTGCACCAGTCCTCCACTTTCCCGGTGCGCGCAACCCCTCGTGGCTGCTGCCAATCGTAGGCGACTCCGTCTTTGGCCCAGAACCCGCGGTTGCGGGAGTTTAAAATAAAACACCACCAGCTCCTTCAGCGGGCAGTTTAAAGCCTGTGCAGAGCTAATGGCAGTCAGACTGGGCAGTTGGAACCTGCGGGGAACACGGTGACTGCCCTCCCCCCTTCCTCCCCAGAGGGTCCTCAGTAGTGGCAGAGCAAGGCCTGCAATATTACCAAAAATTCCATGATCCCTTTGACTTTGGTTTATACCATCACCTTTGGTCCTCCAGTGTTCCATGTCATTGCAATCAGCTGTATGTCGCCGAAGCCTCTCGAAAACGCTACAGGTGTACCGTTGAGAGCATTCTGGCTGATTGTCTGGAACAGAGGACAAGAAACACCTCCAGAGATTTGGTTACTCAGCCTGTGACATTGCAGGCACCCAGTCTTCACTCCATCGAGAACATCTATAAGAAGCGGTGTCTTAAGAATGCAGCCTCTATCCTCAAGAACTCCCATCACCCAGGTCATGCCCTCTTTACTCTGCTACCATCAGGAAGGAGGTACAGGAGCCTGAAGATGAGCACGAGGACAGCTTCTCCCCCCCTCTGATTCAGATTCCTGAACGATCAATGAACCACAGACACTACCTCACTTTGACTTTTTTGCATTATTTTTATTTGTAAGGTGCTTCTGCAAAACAATTTCATGACATGTTCTTGAACAATAAATTCTAATTCTGACATTGCTTTCATTGATGTCAAGTATTAAGCTTTGCAAATATGATGGAGATTGCTAATATTTTTAATAAATACTGCAGTCCAGATCTAGATGAGTAATTTGACAACATCTTTAGAAAGTTGATCTTTGTCACAGGAGTCACCTTCCCAGTAGACCCAGAGCTTTGTCTTCGGGGGAACTTTACCATGGTGGGTAGATCATTCTCAAATCCAATTCACAGAAATTGCCTTTACTTGTGGCCAGGAAGTGTATGGTGGTAACATGGAAGCCTGATGCCCCCCCCCTTCCCCCATCTACTCAAGGAGAGGTGGTCTTTTCCCACTGGAAAAAGTCACATACGATCTAAGGGAGGGACGTAACACCTTTCTAAAAATCTGGCAGCCTTATTTAAAGCATGTAGGAATAAAGACACTAATATAGGGTTACGATCGCTACTGGCCAGCCAGTGGACCTCTTTAAAGATTCTTTCTCAGTTTAATAGGACTTACAAAAGGTTGGGGGTGGAGGGAGGGGGTCCTCTTGATAGTTTGTATTTGTGTAGCGCAAGTAAGAGCTCTCCCGACTGGAGGGAGAACGAACGCTTATAACTAAGGGTAGGGTCTCACAGTGGTTTTCGGAAGGTTTCTGGATTTAGGCGGGAAACCAGCAGATGGGGGTGGAGCCAGTAAATCCCAGTTCACTGCAATTCGGCGTGATATATTTAAAATGTTACCCAAAAAAAAGAAAGTTGTTCTTTACAAATGCTGTCGTGGTCATTTTGCTTCAAGATCATTATATTCCTACACTGGGCAAATGTAACATGCGTTAATATGATCTCCAGACATGATCAATGAAACATTTACAGCATTGGGAGAAATAAAATGCGCACAATTTCTCAGTGGAAGAGTAAACTGTTGTCTAGGTTAAGCTGCGGATCACAACAAACTGACATAGCAGGACAGGACGTTTAACTTTACAACAGAAGAGTGGGCAAATGTGATTTAATTACTAATGATCATTTACACGCTCAAATAAAAAGACTGTCTATCTCGAGTGCCTTCAGAGACGAAGTGTAATGCCTTCAGAAAGCACTAAGCCACAGTATATATGATTCAAAAGACGCATTAGTTTAATTGCAGAGCAGATCATTGAATCGGTAGACATTGTTTTTCATTCTCCTGCTTGTCGCTGTGTTTCGTTGTTACAAAGCAGACATATTCTGTGACTTTCATATCCAACAGCATCGTCGTATGGAGTCATTGAGCTGTCCAGCACAGAAATGACACTTCAATCTTTCGTTCCGCACTGACCTTTCTGACCATTACATAAATCCCATTTGCCTGCATTAGACCATAGTACGTAGAACACCACAGCACAATGCAGTCCCTTCAGCCCTTGATGTTATACTGACCCATATATTCCTTGTATATAAAAAAAAGACTAAACTCTCCCTACCTCATAACCCTTTATTTTTCTTTCATCCATGAGCTTGTCTAAGATTCTCTTAAATGCCCCTAATGTTTCAGGCTCCACCACCATCTCTGGCAAGATATTCCAGGCACCCACATCTCGGTGTTTAAAAAAAAAACTTACCCCTGATGTCTCCCCTAACCTTCTTTCGACTTTGTGCATTCGTCCTCTGGTGTTTGCTGATCCTGCCCTGGGAAGCAGGTGCTGGGTGTCCACCCTATCTATGCCTCTCACAATCTTGTAGATCTCTTTAAGTCTCCTCTCATCCTTCTACGCCCCAAAGAGAAAAGTTCCAGCTCTATTAACCTTACCTCATAAGACTTATTTTCCAATTCATGCAACATCCTAGTAAATCTTCTCTTAACCTCTCCATGGCTTCCACATCAATCCTTTAATGAGGTGATCAGAAATGAACAGAATACTTCAAGTATGATCTCAACAGAGTTTTGTAAGTTGCAACATGATCTTTTGACTCTTGAGCTCAATCCCCCTATTAATGAAGCCCAACATTCCATAGGCCTTCTTAACCATCTTATCAGCCTGCGTGGCAACCTTGAGGGCTATATGGATTTTGGACCCCAAGGCCTCTCTGTTCATCCACACTCTAAATAACCAACTCCTAACCCTGTCCTCAGCCTTCTGGTTTGCCTTTCCAAAATGCATCACCTCACACTTAACTGGATTGAACTCTGCCTGCCATTTTTCTGCATCCTTTTGATAGCCTTTTGTAACCTAGGACAACTCTTCCAACCTTCGATTCATCCGCAAACTTACTGACCCGATCACAGAGCAGGGTCCCAGACCAGATCCTTGCAGAACTCCACTAGTCGCTGACTTCCAGGCAGAATATTTTCCTTCCACTATTACTTAAATGCTGGGGACCTTGACAAATGCCTTCAATATACATCTATCCCTATGTCCTTCTCTCTTAATCAATGTATGCATTTCACCTGAAGGAACAACAATTATAAATTAGTCTAGTAAATTAATTTTGGAATTGTCTTTATTCCTTATTTGATCATTTTAAGAGTGTTTGATTCTAGATTTGAAATCAAAACATGCTCTCTTTCTTGACCAAATATGTTTTGATATGAAGCTTACATCCCTGAGCTGCCATGGAATTCAGTTGGAGCCATATCTTCCTAGAACTTCATAGTATCCCTCCCCCATTCAAAGTGATCGTTGTCTGAAGAAGGCATGCAAGATCATTGAGGACCCCTTCCACAATTATTGGTAGTGCAAAAAAACTGTACTCAAGAACCTATGTATACAGGTATTCCCCGACTTACGAGCATAATTGGGGCCGAAGGATCGGCGGTGGTATCTCGAAATGGACGTAAATTGGAATTTTGCCCGAGGGCGTGGAGTACTGATGTCTTAAAGAAAGCTTTTCAGTACGGTTGGCACATGCACCCGGGACACTAACTAACATTTTGGCTCTTACTATATCCCTGCTGTAGTTTGTCAAATACAACATCAACTGCATAAATTTTATTTTTTCTTAAATATTTGGAAAACAAATTGGGTTGTATGTGTGGATGGACTTAAGTCACATATGTCACAAGTTGGGGAGTAGCTGTACATGTAAACAAATAAAGAAATGTAAACAAACTGCAATATGGAAAGAACTTTAAAAAATCAATAAAATGCAAAAGTACAAGTCCTTAAATGAATCTCTGATTGAGTTTGTTGTTGAGGAGTCTGATGGCGGAGGGGGAGCAGCTGTTCCTGAACCTGGTGGTGTTAGTTTTGTGGGACCTCTAACTCTTTCCTGATGGTCACAGTAAGAACGGATGGTGTTCTGGGTAGTGTAGATCCTTGATGATTGCTGCTGCTCTCCACCGGCGGTGTTCCCCGTAGATGTTCTCGATGGTGGGGAGGGTTTTGCCTGCAATATCCCGGGCAGTGTCCACTCCCTTTTTCAGGGGTTTCCACTCAGGGTTCTTGGTGTCCCCATACCAGGCCAGGATGGGGCCCGGACAGCACCCATTCCACCGTACCTCTGCAGAAATTTGCCAGGGTGTCTGATGTCATACCAAATCTCTGCAAACTCTTGAGGAGGTACTCTCTTCGCAATGAGCAGAATTGGTCTGTACTTCAGCGAGAAACAGGACAGGTGTGGGGGAACCTCTCAGCAATTACTTCTCAAGAGGTGGTCTCGCAACTCTACGTGATTCATCGGCCACTCAGATCGAAACAGAATGATACAAAGGGCAAGTTCGATACCAGTTCATTTCATAAAAGTTTTCAAATGGAGCAGGTTAAAACTGAGGGCCTTTGTCAGAAATTGGTTCGTTATATGTGAAGATTACTGAAGTATAGGATTTCACTATGAAGCATAGACCTGCAGAAGAGAAGATTGGATGATGTTGGACCTTTGGTCAATCAAATTTTGACTTGTTGAGCTCTGCACCACATTCTAGGATTGTGAACAACTGGACTGCCTGATTCTATTTCAACAGTGCCATGGATTAGCTTGATCTGTGCAGTAGTCTGGTGATAACTCAATACAGCTGTGTTTTCTCCTGGGTGCTCAAGGAGACCTTAAGCAAATTATATTCCATGCAAGAAAGCATCATGAATATTCAGTTTTACTGCTATAAATTCACCCAGAACTTGCCAAGCAAGCAACGTCCTTCAACAACCACTTAGAAAGTTATCTTAAAACATTTAATGAAATTTCTTGGTTCCAAGTTCAATTCACTATCCTTTATAAGAAGATGTACCCCCCCCCCTCATTTCCATCTTAAATATGCATCCTCTCATTCTGAACCTCCTCCCCTCATTCAAAGTTCAGATCTATTGCCAGAGTATGGATGTGACTGTTGGGCACTACCAGTTGCCCCAATAATTATAGAGACAAAGAATGAGGGCAACGATGGGCTTTATTTACACACGACTGCTGGCTCGGGTCCAAGCTAGGGAAATGAGGGGAGGGAGAGGAGACTTGACCTTATGGCCCAGGTCACAGGGGAGGAGTCTAGGAGAGGTTGTCATCAGGAGGGCGGGCCAGCCCGTGCCTGTAGTACATACAACTATATTATTACCCTAACCCTAACCCTAATCCCCCCCAGAGGTCTGGAAGGCTGGCAGCAAAACTCTGCATGCCAAACTGCATGAGTTTTTCAAGCTCTGCTGGGACCAAGGAAAACTGCCTCAGGACCTTTGTGATGCCATCATCATCACCCTGTATAAAAACAAAGGCGAGAAATCAGACTGCTCAAACTACAGGGGAATCACGCTGCTCTCCATTGCAGGCAAAATCTTCGCTAGGATTCTCCTAAATAGAATAATACCTAGTGTCGCCGAGAATGTTCTCCCAGAATCACAGTGCGGCTTTCGCGCAAACAGAGGAACTACTGACATGGTCTTTGCCCTCAGACAGCTCCAAGAAAAGTGCAGAGAACAAAACAAAGGACTCTACATCACCTTTGTTGACCTCACTAAAGCCTTCAACACCGTGAGCAGGAAAGGGCTTTGGCAAATACTAGAGCGCATCGGATGCCCCCCAAAGTTCCTCAACATGGTTATCCAAATGCACGAAAACCAACAAGGTCGGGTCAGATACAGCAACGAGCTCTCTGAACCCTTCTCCATTAACAATGGCGTGAAGCAAGGCTGCGTTCTCGCACCAACCCTCTTTTCAATCTTCTTCAGCATGATGCTGAACCAAGCCATGAAAGACCTCAACAATGAAGACGCTGTTTACATCCGGTACCGCACGGATGGCAGTCTCTTCAATCTGAGGCGCCTGCAAGCTCACACCAAGACACAAGAGCAACTTGTCCGTGAACTACTCTTTGTAGACGATGCCGCTTTAGTTGCCCATTCAGAGCCAGCTCTTCAGCGCTTGACATCCTGTTTTGTGGAAACTGCCAAAATGTTTGGCCTGGAAGTCAGCCTGAAGAAAACTGAGGTCCTCCATCAGCCAGCTCCCCACCATGACTACCAGCCCCCCCCCCACATCTCCATCGGGCACACAAAACTCAAACGGTCAACCAGTTTACCTATCTCGGCTGCACCATTTCATCAGATGCAAGGATCGACAACGAGATAGACAACAGACTCGCCAAGGCAAATAGCGCCTTTGGAAGACTACACAAAAGAGTCTGGAAAAACAACCAACTGAAAAACCTCACAAAGATAAGCGTATACAGAGCCTTTGTCATACCAACACTCCTGTTTGGCTCCGAATCATGGGTCCCCTACCAGCATCACCTACGGCTCCTAGAACGCTTCCACCAGCGTTGTCTCCATTCCATCCTCAACATTCATTGGAGCGACTTCATCCCTAACATCGAAGTACTCAAGATGGCAGAGGCCGACAGCATCGAATCCACGCTGCTGAAGATCCAACTGCGCTGGGTAGGTCACGTCTCCAGAATGGAGGACCATCGCCTTCCCAAGATCGTGTTATATGGCGAGCTCTCCACTGGCCACCGTGACAGAGGTGCACCAAAGAAGAGGTACAAGGACTGCCTAAAGAAATCTCTTGGTGCCTGCCATATTGACCACCGCCAGTGGGCTGATATCGCCTCAAACCGTGCATCTTGGCACCTCACAGTTCAGCGGGCAGCAACCTCCTTTGAAGAAGACCGCAGAGCCCACCTCACTGACAAAAGAGAAAGGAGGAAAAACCCAACACCCAACCCCAACCAACCAATTTTCCCCATGCAACCGCTGCAACAGTGTCTGCCTGTCCTGCATCGGACTTGTCAGCCACAAACGAGCCTGCAGCTGATGTGGACATTTACCCCCTCCATAAATCTTCATCCGCGAAGCCAAGCCAAAGAAGAAGAAAATTACAGAGACATTGCAACCGTGAGATTCTTTTTCCTGCGGGCGAGGCAGAATTTCCACCTGGTAATGCAAAAAACCGTACTCAAGATCCATGCCCGTTCAAGATCGTCCCACTCAGCAGAAAGACCCAACAAAATAATGACCAGGCCATTGTTGTGGAGAAGGGGTGTGTTTCTGCTCAGACCACCATACAATCACTTGAGAGAATTGCGAGGGGAATCAGTTAGGAAGAGATCGCACTTGGTTGGGCATCGGTCAACTGGACTAATATCATGCCTCATTCTCAGGAGGGGTTTTGAACCACTAATTCATTAAATTAAAGCAAGAGCATGACCAATAAGCCACATCACACTGTAAATCCAACTTCAATATATCTGGTCTGTGGTTTGTTTGGGACACACAATGAGGTGGCAAATATATTTGCTTCGCTCATTCAGTATTTGTGTTTTTACAGCAGAAACAAAGAGGAGGGAACGAATACATTTAATTTTCAGCTAGATAATTCATGCCAGGCTAAAAAAAATCAACAGACTGAACATATGGGGATACTGGAACTTCTAAAGATTATGAATTAAAATATTAGGTTTGATTAACAGCTACATGGTGACCATGTCAAGTTATAACAACCAGCTGAAACCACTGAATCACAAGATTCAGATTCAGATTTATTGTCAATGTACAAACATGTCATCACATACAACCCTGAGATTCTATTTCCTGCGGGCGAGGCAGAACGTACACATGTAAACAAGTAAAGAAATGTAAGCAAATTGTGCAATACAGAGAGAGAACGAGTCCTTAAATGAGTCCCTGATTGAGTTTGTTGTTGAGGGGTCTGATGGTGGAGGGGTAACAGCGGTTCCCGAACCTGGTGGTATGAGTCTTGTGGCACCGACACCTCTTTCCTGATGGCAGCAGCGAGAGCAGAGCGTGTGCTGGGTGGGGGGAGGGTGCGGATCCTCGATGATTGCTGCTGCTCTCCGACGGCAGCATTCCCTGATGATGTGCTCAATGGTGGGGAATGCTCTGCCTGTGACGTCCTGAGCTGAGTCTACTACCTTTTGCGGGGCTATTGGGGTCCCCCTACCAGACCCGTGACGCAACCTGCCAGCGCACTTTCCACCACACAATGGTAGAAATTTTCCAGGGTTTCTGATGTCGTACCAAACTCCTAAGGAACTAGAGGCGCTGCCGTGCTTTCTTCACCACACCAATAGTGTCTTGACAAGACTTTTATTAGACAGCCAAAAGATAGAATGGTCGTGTGTTATATAACCTCCTATATCTAAAATACAATCTCCCAACCTTGCATCTAAACTCATTTCATTTTTCTCACATCCCTTAATTTAATTCTTCTGGCACCAGGGTGGAATCATATGACATACCTTGCAGTATCCTCTGATGTCATCTGCACCACTCAGAATATAGATGCACAGAAGAGTACGAGATCAATTGGAAGGGATGGGGCACAAAGCAAATGCTCTCTTTCAAGCTTTTAAATTGTAAGACCGTGCATCGAATGAAAGCACATCATGGACAACCTTTCCAATATTTCAATAATTCAGCTACTAGTATTCTGGTGAAGACAGTAGGAATCAAAAGAGCCAAGTTTAGTACTTTGTTTATGTAATATGAAGGAGCTCGTACTTTGCCAGAATAATAGAATAAATGCAGCAATCCTGCAAACAAAATACAAGCATCCGTCTCTCTTGATGAGCAAGTGCCACGTATGTTTTTTTAAGGGTCAGTGCAGTTGGTGTAGTGGTTAGCACAGCACCTTTACAGCGCAAGCGATTGGGACCGAGGTTCGAATCCCACACTGTCTGGAAGGAGTTTGTATGTTCTCCCTGTGTCTAAAAGGGTTTCCTCCCACTGTTCGAAACATACCGGGGGGGGTGGTTTGTAGATTATGGGATGTAGTGTTTCCTGTAAATGTTCTCAATAGTAGGGAGGGTTTTGACTGCGTCCACTAGCTTTGGCAGGGGTTTACTTTATTTGATGTCCCCTACCGGACCATGATGGAGACTTTCCCTCACACATCTGCAGAAATATTCCAGCGTAACCAAACCTCCGCAAACTCCCGAAGAAGCAGAGGTGATGACCTGCTTCCTTCACAACGCGTTGGGTTCAGAAAACATCTTCTGAGATAGTGACTCCCAAGAACTGAAATTTGCTCACCCTCTCCACCTCTGATGCCCCAGTCATCACTGGATCGTACACCTTCCGGAAGTCAACAATCAGCTCCTTTGTTTTGGCGCCATTCACTGCAACATTGTTGTTGGTGCCCCATTCAGCCAAGTTTTCAATGGTACTAATGAGCCGGTCTACAGTAGGCTGGTGCAAGTCCTTTGACCTCAAACTCCCAGTGCCCACGCCCTGTGTGGGTTCCTCGCCTGCAAGTCGCAGGCAGCTCTCTGCCCATGCACATGTCCTTTGGCCGCAGAAGCCCCCCGCTGGTCCGCCAACTGGTGGCCACCATCTTTAAGGTCGTCTCCTCTGCTTATCCTTCTCATCAGTTGGGGGAGGGTGGTTGGTTGGTGTTTTCCCTGTTACTGATGCCCTGCATCGGCCTGCGGCTCCCTCAGAGTCTGCAACCCCTCGTGGCCGCTGCCAAGGACAGGGGCCGCCCTCCTGGGCCCAGATTCGCGGATGCTGGATTTTAAATAAAACACCTTTAAATGGACTTTTAAAGCCTGTATAGAGGTGTCAGCAGTCGGACTGGGCAGCGTGATCCCAGCCAGGAGCGCTGTCTCTCTGCTCTCGGTCCTGGCTGGGTTCCACATTAGCGCAGTAACTACCTGGGTGGGGGATGAGTGGGGGGGTGGGGGGGTGATGAATGATAAAGGTTGAATAACTCACATTGAGCTTGAACTGGGGGAGGCTGGAGAAAGAACAGTGAGCAGGGAATGTAAGTGTGACTCAGTAATAATTTTATCTGGCTAACAGTCAACACACTGTGGGAGGTTTGCTTCTCCACGATTTTGTATGAAATGTTATATTGTACCACACAAATTGCAAGACAGCTCATGTTTAAAATGATAATTTTGAGCTTTTGATTTTATGTGCTAATTGGAAATAGGATGGATTCAATGGTTGGGACTGCAGTTCCAGTCCAGATAACAGCAGAAAAATTTGTACACCTAATTATACATAAAAAGTATCAAACCATTCCTATGCATTCTGCATATTGAGCATGGCATTACACAGAGAGAATACCCACATTGCCCTTGAATATGTTCCCTGAGCCTCCTTTCATATAATTGTATCTCACCCTTAGATCTTTATTTGCCAAAGGCAGCACTGGACTGAGTCTCACTGGGTGTATTCCCCAACTCCCACTCAGCTAACCACTCCACTCAAACTGCTGTCCCTCCTTAACAGTGTAGACCGCTGCAAATTATTCCTTTACCCGGAGAGACTGATGCTTTAATAACACACAGGGATGCTGGAGTAATTCAGTCGGCTGAGCAGCATCCACAGGAGGCAAAGGTATGTCACCGAGGTTTCGGGTCTGAGACCCTCGTTGAGGAATAAGGCGAAGAACAGGAGGGCATCGGAATAAAGGCTGGGGTGAGAATAACAGGTGAAGGAGTCCAGGCCAACAGATAAAATTGGATATGATAAGGGAAAAGGTGAGAATCGATTTTGGCTCTGTGAAAGGAGACTGAAGGATGGGGAGAGAGAAGGTGGGGAGAGAGAGGCAGAAAGACAAAGCTGGGGGGGAAAGGTGACATGGGGGGAATATGGGTGGGGGTGTGATGTTTCTTTTAAGTAATAAAGAAATTTGGGTACTTTTATATTAACAATATTTCAATAATGACTCACAATCTAATAGTGCAGCCATTTTTGTACCTAATCCGAGGTGCAGCATTCATGGTTAGTATTACTTCACCTATCACTACATCCCCTTTCCTTAAGATGATCAATCCAGCAACATTACATGGTAACACAGTATTCATTTCAATTTCAAGTTAAACACAAACATCAGCAGCACAAGTTTTTTTAAGTGTGCAGATCATTTTCTTTTAGAGATTCAGCCTGTCGGGTGCTTTGATAACACATGTGGATCTTCTCAACACAGGTGCATGTGCCGACCCTGCCGGTCCACTACAGTTCAACACTGGTGGCGTTTCCTCTGTTTCTGTGTGGGCTCGAACTTCTTCATTTGTCTGTTCCTGCAGTGTCACTTGCATTTTCAGCAGGCTCTTTCGATTCCTCCTCAGTATTTGACCACCTGACAGTGTAAGATCTTGAATGTAAGTCCTCCAGAACAGTGGCCGCCTTGTCCCAGGTGTTGGAATCTCCGAGTCTTCCTGAGTCGTGCCATGCCAGTGGCCCTAAGCTTCTTGCTGACTTGTCATTGTTTGCCTTTTGTTTCCGTTTGCCATCTCCGTTCTTGTTTTGGTCTGCAGAGTTGGGAAGTGTGGTGTGTAGTCTATCAGGAGCTCAGCATGTTACATTCGAGTGGCGAACCTCGGTAACTAAACAGAGCTAAATAAGAATCTGAGCCACCTTGTGTTTTCTTGAGCAGGTGTTTAACTATATGAACTCCTTTCTTTGCTGTTTTGGCTGGGGATGCAGAGGACTTGAAGTCATATGTCAAAAACTAATACTTTTCTGCAAAGTTCTATAATTCTCTACAACTGTGCCATGCTCCATTGTCACTGTAGATGATTTGAAGAATTCCATGCCTTGCAAAAATCGATGTAATATATTTGTTTCCGCGGGCATGTTGGAAAGCAGCAGCACCTCAAGATAGTTCAATAAATGATCAATAACCAGCAGGTAATTCTCTCCATCCACGTGGAACAGATCAGTCCCAACTTCCTGCCATATAAGTTAGTTACGATCAAGAGTTCCTTTGCTGGCTTTGCATGATGTTTCAGACAGGCCTCACAGCTGGAAACCACTCTGACAAGGTCAGCATTTATGCTCAATAGGCAGTAGTTCTGGCCCCCCTCCTGCATTTTTCCATTCCAAAGTGCCCCTCATGCAAACTCTTCAGCACCCCTTGTCGCAGTCATAATTCTGCTCTTGAGTAGAGACTCTGCTCTGATGTTGTAGCATGGCTGACATTCACCTCTCGGCCATCCTTCATTCAGATTCTCGACGACCTTCTGTAGAACGGTGTCCTTCTCTGTTTCGGCTGTGATCTGCTTGGATTTCATAAGAGATTCAGTGATCAGGCTCACAAGGGGATTCACATCTGCCCCACTGTGCCCTTTCACTCTGTGTCATTGCCCTGGACAACGCAACAAGTTTCCCCGGGAAGTCCTGGAGCTGTTGCGTCATCGTCAGTCTTTGATCACATCTCACTGAGGTTTTCTTGACCATGCCTATTAATAGATTGCATTGGTAGGCCGGACACATAGTTGTGGAATAGGTTGTATCGGAAGGCCGGACACATAGTTGTGGAATAGGTTGTATCGGTAGGCCGGACACATAGTTGTGGAATAGGTTGTCTATCGGTAGGCCAGACACATAGTTGTGGAATGTCTTGAGCCCATCGACCAGACCTTTTTCCAACGGCACATGCCGACATTCAGATCATTGTCCTTGAGGCGGATGTGATGGGCACGGTTAGCAGTCGGGGCCAGGGTTCGAATCCCACGCTGCCTATAACGATTTTGTACGTTCTCCCTGCGTCTGGTGCTTCAGTTTTCTCCCACTGTCCGAAGATCAAACATGCCAGTTAATTGGGCGTACTTGGGTGGCATTGCCTCGTGGGCCGGAATGGCCTGTATGCCCTTCATTTCTAAATTAAGAATACTAATTATAAAAACAAGCAGACACCTGAATGAAGGGGAGGGGAGGAGAGGAGGGGAGGAGGAGAGGAGGAGAGGAGAGGAGAGGAGGAGAGGAGAGGAGAGGAGGAGAGGAGAGGAGGAGAGGAGAGGAGGAGAGGAGAGGAGGAGAGGAGGAGAGGAGGAGGAGAGGAGGAGAGGAGGAGAGGAGGAGAGGAGGAGAGGAGGAGAGGAGGAGAGGAGGAGAGGAGGAGAGGAGGAGAGGAGGAGGGGAGGAGAGGGGAGGAGAGGGGAGGAGAGGGGAGGAGAGGGGAGGAGAGGAGAGGAGAGGAGAGGAGAGGAGAGGAGAGGAGAGGGGAGGAGAGGGGAGGAGAGGGGAGGAGAGGGGAGGAGAGGGGAGGAGAGGGGAGGAGAGGGGAGGAGAGGGGAGGAGAGGGGAGGAGGAGGAGAGGAGAGGAGAGGAGAGGGGAGGAGAGGGGAGGAGAGGGGAGGAGGAGGAGAGGAGGAGGAGAGGGGAGGAGGAGGAGAGGGGAGGAGGAGGAGAGGGGAGGAGAGGAGGAGAGGAGGAGAGGGGAGGAGAGGAGGAGAGGAGGAGAGGGGAGGAGAGGAGGAGAGGAGAGGAGGAGAGGAGAGGAGGAGAGGAGAGGAGGAGAGGAGGGGAGGGAGAGCGGAGCAGGGGGAGGAGGACAGCCTAACAGGCAGGAGGTCTGCTGAGTTTTGTTTGCAGTCCAAACTACTCCATAAAGCTGATGTCTTTACCACAATGTTAACTATTTCATGCAGATGCAATCTTTTAAGCCTGAACCACTGCGCAAACTGTGAATGTTTATTATTTGTCTTTTGGACGGTACCATTAGCCCAACGCTGTTACAGCGCCGGCCACCCGGGTTCGAATCCAGTGCAGAGTTTCTACGTACGCCCTGTGCCTGCATGAGTTTCCTCCCAGGTTTGCTCCCACCATTCAAAGCATACGTTAATTTGGTGGAATGGGGTTTTGAGCCAGAAGGGCTTGTTCTCGTGCCGTATGTGTGAAATTCCAAATTTAGAATTCATCTATCTGCTCAATTATCAGGGAGAACTGCGTCTTTCTGTGTCCTCTCTCAGACTGAATGGGATCTCGATTTTAATATTGCAAAGCCACTAAGCGGAGTCTAATCTGCTTCCTAGATCCAGTGCCAATTACACATCATAAATCATTCAGTGAAATGACACTCTGAAGCTTTAAGAATGCCTTGTAGAGCCTGTCATTAGGCAATTCCATAAACCTCATTATTCTGGAAACAAATTACTTCCTTTTTTCTATTTCTCAATGAAGTGATTCCACATTGATGTTTTTGGATTGAGAGTATAGCAAGTCCCGATACACTCGAGGAGAGTTGGCCATTCAGAGGTATTGCTCAGAAACACTCCATCTTGCTGAACACCGTGTTTGCTGAGGCACGCATTAAAAAGATGAGGGGCATGGATAGAGTGAATGCTCAGGGAGATTTTTGTTCCACAGGCCAGATGATTCTAGAACTATGTTCAAGGTGAGAGGGGAGAAATTTAAGAGGGACACGAGGGGGCAAATCTTTCATCCAAAGAGAAAACAACAACATTCAAAGACGTTTGAACAGATACATGTCAGGAAGACACATCCTGTGTAGACTGAAGTGGGCAAGTGTCCTGGCCGGCTGCATCACATTGTGGAATGGTTGCTGCAGAGAAATGGATCAGAGGTCCATCCACAGGACCATATGAGTGGCAGAGAGGATCACTGGTCTCCCTCCACCCCAACCCCCTCCCAATGATGTGATCTACTGGGATCGTCATCTGAAAAGGGCCTGCAAAATCCCTGAGGACACTCCGCACGCAGAATATTCCGGCTGCTCCTGTCGGGGAAGAGATACGGGAGGATCAGAGCTGGCACCACCAGGCCGAGGAATGGCTTCTACCCCCGGGCAGCAAGAATGTTGAACGACCAACATTCACCATCCAAGTCTCTCCAATTTATGAAACAATATTTATTTGTTTGTAATGTCGAAATGCTAGTCCTGCATATGTATTATTTGTCTGTATGTGCGTTATGTCTGGTTGTGTGTCTGCACGCTTTGCACTGACAACCAGCTTCAGCGGGTTGTGTTTGTCAAATCAGACGACAATGAAGTTGACTTGATACATGGCTGGGAAATGGGACTAGCCTTTTCAGAATTAACAGGTTCGGCTGAATGGCCTATTCCAGGCTGTCTGACTTTATGAAGTGGGAAGGATTCTCAGAGAACAACTGACCCTCCTTTAAGAAAATATCTTCTCTTGACCTGTGGTTAATTGGGCAGCATGGGTATGGAACCGTTGCCTCACAGCCCAGCTGTGCAAATTCCATCCTGACCTCGGGCGCTGTCGGCATGGACATTGCCATTCTCCCGAGAGCAGGTGGAGCTCCATTTTCCATCCCAAAGATGCGCTGGTCAATTTATAGGGTGCCCTCTCCTACCCCTTGGTGAAGGTGGCACAAGAATCGACCTGAAGGGCGTGTGTGAAAGAGTAAATTACAGATTTCAGATTTATTCTCAGAGTACATACATGACATCACATACAACCCTGAGATTCATTGCTGTGAGCGAGGCAGAATTACCACTAATCGGCAGCACATAAACAAAATTGAATACAGCATACACATGTAAACAAATAAAGAAATGTGAACAAACTGACTGTGCAATACAGAGAGAAAATAATCAATAACATAGAGTCCTTAAATGTCCCTGATTGAGTTTGTTGTTGAGGGGTCTGATGGTGGAGGGGGAGCAGCTGTTTCTGAACCTGGTGGTGCGAGTCTTGTGGTGCCTACACCTCTTTCCTGATGGTAGCAGTGGATCCTTGATGATTGCTGCTGCTCTCCGACAGCAGCGTTCCCGGTAGATGTTCTTGATGGTGGGGAGCGTTTTGCCTGCGATGTCCTGGGCTCCATTCAGTACCTTTTACAGGGCTTTATGCTCATGTATACAGAGTGTGATGTAGCCGGTCAGTGCATTTTCTAATACACATCTGCAATAATTTTCCAGCGTTTCCAATGTCATTACCAAACCCCCGCAAAGTCCTGAGGAAGTAGAGGTGCCCTCATGCTTTCTTCATGATGTGTGTTGGGTGCAGGAAAGATCCTCCAAGTTGGTGACTCCCAAGAACTTAAATTTGCTCACCCTCTCCAATTCGGATCCCCCAACGATCACTGGATCATACCCCTTCGGTTTTTCCCTTCCTGAAGTCAACAATCAGCTCCTTGGTTTGGTTGTCATTGAGTGGAATGTACAGGTAAGTAACTGAGCCAATGTGAGTCGGCATGTGCCTAATGGATTCAATTTAAGGACATTTTTAAAAATTGCTAAATAGTCTGACGCTCTCCCTCCTCCCATTGGGAGTATATGCAATGAATCTTTCAGTGTATTGGCTGGCTTTCTTAGGCAGCAGGGGTTGGGAATGGAGTCTACGAAGGGGAAGGAAGTTTGCATTGTGTTCGGAACTGCGTTCGCCACCTTCTGAAGCATCTTCTGGTCTTCAGCCGTGCAGATCCCACACTACATTCTGTTGCATTCAGAAAATATGCTTTCAACCACTTGTTAGATGATGTTAGAAGAGGCTGATATTGTTTAATGTCTCTTCTTACTGCACCATCTCCATCCTAATTTCCTGCTCTGACATAAATTATTAGATTTGGAATTTTTACATGCAGATCATAAGAAAGTTTAACAACAGTCTGAAAAAGCTTGTGAACTGGATTCATTCCAGCGCCCATTTATATGCACATCTCCAAGTTCAGAGTTCAATATACTTGAGTCCTATCCACTGCTACTCGACTGTTAACTTGAGTGGCACTGTTATTGTAGCCACTACAGCACCACTGTCCTGGGTTTGAACCCAGTGCTGTCTACAACGAGTTTGCATGCTCTCTCTGTCTGTGCGAGTTCCCTCCGACTTCCCCAGTGCCCTCACACCATCGAAAATGTAAGGGGTTGTAGGTTAATTTGGGTGTAATTGGGGCAGCATGGGTTGAATCAGCTTCTACCGAGCTGTAAAAATAAAAATAATGATTTAAATTTGTAAATTTCAGTAAGTCATGATTGTGTTTGATTCCTCAGGGATTCTGCCTCACTAAAGACCTGTTTGCAAGTCTCTGCACGCAAGCCCTTCTATTTCTCCGTACCTTGGCGGTCGAGAGCCTTGAATCAATTTTGAGTCCATATAACCATATACAGCACAGAACAGGCCAGTTCGGCCCTACTAGTCCATGCCGTAACAAATCCCCACCCTCCTCGTCCCACCGACCAGCACCCGGTCCATACCCCTCCAGTCCTTTCCTCTCCATGAAACTATCCAGTCACTCGTAATTAAATGGAATCTGACTGCATCCCCTGGAATCCGATCTCTCTGACACAAAACCTCGGTTCATTTGCTCTGAAATATGGTTCAGCGGCGGCTTTTAATTTGGCAAAGCTCTGGTTGAGCTGGCGAAAGTTTTGCCTTGTTTTTCTATCATTTTAAGTTGTTGTTGAATCCCAACTGGAGAGAAGTCTCACCCTTAATAATGAGCAAGAAGTTGATAAAGCTGTACAGTGCAAATCAAACCCAGATTTATGAACATATGAATGAGTATTATCATTCCATCAGGGCAACATCTAATCCAACCGAAATTGCAATACTCTACCTTTAGAACAGCCACACAAGGTCTCAGGCAGGCAGTGCTGCCAAGTTGAATATTGAAAGTTCATTTAAATGTAGAACTCAATAAAATCTTCACAGCTCATGTTTTTTTTCCCTGTTTCTTTCTGCCAAACTATTAAGATACGATTTAATGGGAAAATTTTCACCCTCACCGCCATTCAGGGACCATTTCTTCTCTCTCTCTCTCTCTCTCTCTCTCTCTCTCTCTCTCTCTCTCTGCCCCACACCCCCATCTGTCTCCTTTCACAGACCCAAAATCAATTCTCACCTCTCCTCTTATCATGTCCAATAAGCGACACTTCACTTTTGAATCTGCAGGGGGTCACCTACTGCATCCGGTGCTCCCGTTGAGATTCACTCTACTTCGGAGAGGCTGGACACAGACTGGGAGATCGCTTTTTTTTGAGCACCTTCGCTCTGTCTACCACCCGTTTATATATATATAAAAAAAAAAAAAAAAAAAAAAAAAAAAAAAAAAAAAAATTCTCCACCCCGTTCCCTTGCTGACATGTCTGTATATAGTCTTATGCACTGCCAGGCTGAGACCACCTGCAAAATGGAGGAACAACACTCCATCTTCTGTCTGGGCCCCCTCTAAAAGGATGGCATTAACATCAACTTCTCCAGATTCTGTTAACCCCCATCCCCTGCCAATTTTCATTCTCTCTCTCTCCCTTTTTCCTTCTGTCTCCTTTCACAGAGCCATATTCAATTCTCACCTTTTCCTTTATCATATCCATTTAATATATTTTGTTAGTCTGGACTGCTCCCCCAGCCCTTTCTTCTCTCTCTCTCTCTCTCTCTCTCTCTCTCTCTCTCTCTCTCTCTTTCCCCCCCCCTCCCCATCTGTCTCCTTTCACAGGTCCAAAATCATTTCTCATCTCTCCTCTTATCATGTCCAATAGACACCTTTAGTTGGTTTGGACTGGTCTCCCCTGGACAGTCTTCACTCTTTATACTGATGTCTCTTGCTTTTTCCTTTATTTTTAAATTTTTTTATTTTTCACACCATAAACCACATTAACCATGATACATGCATTTTCCTTTTCAAATATATACAGTGTCATTTTCTCCTCCCTCCTCCCATTCCACCCTCCCTACCTCCCCCCCCCCCATCCATTTAAAGTAAAAATAAACAAGAAATTCCACTGAGTCAATTCTTTTCTCCTTGAAGAAGGGCTCAGGCCTGAAATATCAAAATATATTTTTGCCTCCTATGGGCGCTGTGAGACCGGCTGTCTTCCTCCAATATTTCTGTGTGTGTTTTACTGCAATCAAATCATCAGCAGGATTTTGAAAGAGACATGTAGATAGATTTATAGAGAGAGCTTTTGGCATATTAGCCTTCATAAATCAAAGTATTGAGTGTAGGAGATGGGATGTTATGGTAAAGTTGTTTCAGACATCGGTGAGGCCAAATTTGGAGTATTCTGTGCAGTTTTGGTCACCTAACTGCAGGAAACATATCAACAAGATTGCGGAGAAGATTTACTAGGATGTTGCCCGGACTTCAGAGACTGAGATACAGGGAAAGATGAAACAGGATAGAACTTTATTCCCTGGAATGTAGAAGAATGAGGGAAGAATTAATAGAGGTATTTAAAATTATGAGGGTATAGATAGAATAAATGTAGGTAGGCTTTTTCCACTGAAGGTGGGTGAGATACAAACCAGAGGACATGGGTTAAGGGTGAAAGGGGAAATGTTTAGAGGGGGAACCTCTTCACACAGAGTGGAAAGTGTGGAATGAGCAGCCAGCTGAAGTGGTGAATGTGGGCTCAATTTTAACATTTAAGAAGATCTTGGAGAGGTACATGGATGAAAGGGGGTATGGAGGGCTGTGGACTGGGTGCTGGTCAGTGGGACTAGGCAGAAAAATGGCTTGGTGCAGACTAGAAGGGCCAAAAGGCCAATTTCTGAGCTTCAATGTTCTATAGTCCTATGGTTTTTCTTCAGAAGGTAGTCTGCATCTGGAACGAGCTGCCAGAGGATGCTATACAAGCAAGGTACAATTAGGCGGTTCAGGACACTTGGGCAGATATATGGACAGGAAGGATTTAGAAGAATACAAATCAATCAGGATGAGCCAAGAATGCTGAGATGGTCGACATGAGTTGGGTCTACTCATATGGCACATGGTTCAATAACCCTAGACAAGTACTTTGAGTTGAAAAGTTTAGAGAGATATGGCCAAACGGAGAAAAACGGGACCAGCTGGGTTGGACAATACAGTCAGCATGAACGAGTTGGGCCGAAAGGCCTGTTTCTGTGCTATAGGACTCGATGACTTATCAACAAAGAGTTATAAAGTATGCAGCACAAAAATGGAGCCTTTATAAACATTCATGTCAAACGTCTTAAACTAATACAGTATCTGGAATTCAAGCAAGCAGCAAAAAAATGAGGAAAATATATTTTTTAATTAAAATGAATAAGAATAAAAATAACAGGTTAAAAATATGCAATTTTAAAATTGACAAAGTAAACGTCCTCTGAATGAACACATCAACCTTTGTTGAAGATGGCTTTCTGGAAGAACGTCTCATAGACAGATCTCAAAAGATTCTCACTGAGCTCACATTGCATTGAAGATTTATATTCTGTAAGTAGAAAGATAACAGCAGGTGATTAAATGCAGTTTCAGTATTTATAATTACAAGGAACATTGAGCAGTTCACCACAGGAACAGGCCTCTTGGCCCACGATGCCTGTGCTAACCATGTTGCTAAATTAAACTGCACATAAGACCGCAGAGGCTGGAATCTGAAGCTAAACGTACTCTGCTAAAGGAATTCAACGGATCAGAGAAAAAGACTGGTTGATGCGTCGAGCTGAAGAGTTTCTAATGGATGCTCCATGTCTATCATTCCTTAACACGTGCAACAAGAATTATGATCACTCTTGTACATAGAGATCTGGCAAACCAGTTAGCAGAAATAGTGTGGAGGAGGGGGTTGATGAAGCATAGAAGAGATATATTAAGGAATCGAGGCAGGAACAGGGTATTTTCAATCTAGCATTGTGTAACGAATAAGAACGACACATGCCGCTGAGGGAAGAGTGATCATATGATCACAATGTGTAGCCTCCTTCCTTTTCCATTTACCAATCTCTTTTTTTTTTAGATATACAGGTGCTCTCCAACTTACGAGCATAATTGGAACCAAAGGTTCGGTCACATCTCAGAATTTTGTCCGCCCGCCTGGAGTCTTAAAGCAAAATTTTAATCAGATCCTTCGATTTTATCTTACAGAATTTGTCGATCAACCTTGGAGGATCTTTCCACACTCTGGACCACATTTTCCTTGTTAGTTGCGGGGCCCCAGGGTCCATACGCTGAGGCGCAACCATCTTAATTCCTGCACGCAAGCATGAGTCTTCGGTTTCCGCATGCGCGAGTCTTCGCCTGGTGCATGCACGGCGGGGTCCGCGCATTGGAGTTCGATTGGCACACGCGCAAGAGTTAAGCGCCCTAACGACATTGAATTCACTCCCTTAACCAACGTCTAATACGCGAACCCACAGCCCATGTGCCAACCGAAGACATGCACACAGGAATCGAGATGGCCGCGCCAAGCCTACGGTAAATACACACATTTTGACCCTGAACCCCTGTTACCGTTTGTCAAATGCCACATATTCCGTGCAAATTTTATACTTTCCCTTACATATTTTAAAGACAATCTTGATCGCTTGGGCGGATGGACGAAAGTCACATAGGCTAAAAGTCGCAGAATGCCTGTGCGGCATATACAGGCCCCTCCAGCCACCCAAATATTCCAAACCCTAGTACGTTTTGAAGGGTGGGAGGAGACTGGAGGAAGCCTATGCAGAAACAGGAAGAACGTACAAGCTCCTTACAGAGAAAGCCGTATTCGAACCTGGGTTGTTGGTGCTTGAATAGCAATGTGCTTGATCGTTAACACTCTCCGTGCTGCTCTGCCAAATATCTTGGATGATTTAATTCTTAATCTTGCACCAAAAGAGAAAAGAAGGTTATGGACAGTAGACACCAGATGCTGGAGTAGGCTAATTGGCCCGTCGAGCCATTTTTCAGATCATGGCTGATCATTCTCTATCAGTGCCATTCCCTGCCTTATCCCCATAACCCTTAACTCCCCTGCCCACAACAGCCTTATCTAACTCCCTTTTGGAACATATCCAGCGAATCTGCCCCTACCACCCTCCGCGGCAAAGCACTCCACAGATCCACACTTCTCTGGGTGAAGCAATAAATGTAAAACACAAAAAAAAAGGAAATAAGGGAGATGGACGGAATATCCCTCGAGCACCCTGATCACTTTGGAACTGCACGTCAGTTACTTTAGATGAAGATTTGTTGTGATCTAAAACCAGATCTTAAATCTGAACAAAGTGAACTAAATAGGCAGTAAGTTGCCTGAAGTAGACAGGGAAATAAAATTAAAGGATATAAAAGTATTGAAAAACTTTTAAAGAATTACTGCATAGCTTATAATAATATATATTTTATAAGTAATACATACATAGAGTATATCCCTGAGGCATTAATGAAACAACAGAAGATGTCCTCTATGAGGAAAGACTAATGATATTGTTGGATCAAGTGCGAGAGCTTATAAATATGTCGAAAATGCATTAAGCCTGAGAACTGTGAACAGTTCAGATGTCCAGCAAAGGAAGCCACATTAAATTGATAAGAAAAGGAATGCAGAATACAAAGGACAACCAAGATTTTGCTTCCTGAACCCTTTTGGGTGTATTTTATGGTTGGTCTGCTACTGAGTACAACATTTATCTTAACATTTTCCCACCACGGGGTGTTTTTTTTTTGAGTTACAACCTATTTTTGTGATTTCTTGTCATATTTGAAGTTTCCTTCAAGCAGAAAAAAACCCGCAAAGTGCAGCAGGTCATTGAAAATTCATTTTCTGCATTCGCACTTGGACTCCTTCCCCCTGCTTGATCCTGGTGCCGTCAGCGATGAACCCGGTGAACGGTCTCACCAGGACATTGTGACCGTGGAAAAGTGGTGACAGGGCAACTGGAATCCGTCAACGCCGGCCAACTATCGTTGGACACTGACGCGAGAGGCATCAGATGCTGAGTACAAATGAAAATCAGCGGCAAAACATTTTTAGGTCGGCTGAATTAACGCAATGTCTCAGCGCCATGGCGCAATTAAGCATGATAAATCCAATCAAAGTTAATTTACTGGTACAAAATTTTTCACATTATACTCGAATATTTACAGTAAGTCAAGTCAATTTTATTGTCATCTGACTGTACAAGTACAACCTGACGAACCAGCGTTCTCCAGTCCTCAGTGCCAAACACGGATGCATAACACAATTACAGACCAAGGATAAGTATTTCATCTCTACAAGTGAATAAATAAATACTGCTTTATGGATGGTCAGTGTGAGCCGTTCCTTTGGTCGTTCACCATTCTCACTGCCCGTGGGGAGAAGCTGTTCCTCAGCCTGGTGGCGCTGGCTCTGATCCTCCTGGATCTCTTCCCTGACGTGAGCAGCTGAAAGATGCCGCGTGCAGGGTGGAAGGGTTCCTCAATGATTTTAAATTTAAATTTAGGGGTCCTCATAGATTTTAAATTTAAAATTAGACATACAGCATGGTCCAACATTAATAGGAACATAGAACATTACTGGGCATTCAGCCCACCATGTTGTGCTGACCTCTGTAAATTTACTCCACAACAACCTAAATTTTCTTCACCTCTCATCCATATCCTTCTATTTTTCTTATATCCAATAAAAATTTAGACATACAACACAGTAACAGGACATTTCGGCCCTTGAGTCCGTGCCACCCAATTAACCTACATTTCAAACGGTGGGAGGAAACTGGAGCCCTCGGAGACAACCCACGCAGGCACAGGGAGAACGTGCAAACTCCTTACAGACAGCTGTAAAGGTGTTGCGCTTATCGCTACGCCAACCAAGCCACCCTAAAAGGTACATACCGTGCCCATCTCCACCACTATCCCCGGCACCCACCACTCTCTATGAATAACACATACCTCTGACATCACCCAGAGAAAGATCTCCACTCACCGTAAAAGATGTCCTCGGCTATTTGCTGTTGTTGCCCCGGGACAAAAATATGCTGGATCTAAGTCCCTCATAAACATTCAGGATCAGGATAACAAGGGATTTTCTCACCCAAAAGACCATATGTCTTCAGCGTCCTCCACATAAGGGGAAGGCAAGAGGAGTCCCTTCAAGAGAGAGATCAATAGGATTTTGGAGATTAAAGGTTAGAGGAATAAGATTGTCGGCAAAAGTGCGAAAAAAAAAGGTTGAAGTAAATGATGGAACAGATATGATTGCCTGAAAACCCTATTTTATATGCTCTTTAAATCTGGAAGCTTTTATAAAAATCTTGAGTTCAAAATTTTCAGAAAACTTAACCAAAGTTAGAATTGAATCAGGTGGCTTGAAATGTTACAACTGCAACTTAAAAGTGCAATCTTGTATTTTATATTAATCTTTAAATCTCGATATTTCCCAATAATATTTTCTCATTGATAAATATAACCCCTGAAATCTGTCCACTTGTCCGTCCATCATATGTTGAAAGTCTATTGACTGGTTCTTCAGAGAAAGCTGGCGAACGCAGAAGGCTCCAGATGGGTGGGAACGAATATCCCCATAATAAACTCCAACCTCCCAAGCATTGAGTACATCTATGTGAGGCGCTGGAACCCAACATCATAAAGAGCCCCCCCCCCCCCCCCCCATCACCCCGGTCATAATCTCTTCTCACTGCACCCTTCAGGAAGAAGGTAGAGTTGCAGGGTGGCCATTCAACAGGAGGACATTTGGGGCTTCAAATGTGACTCAATGTGTAATAGGTTTTGAATTATATAAGCATCAACTACAGGGCTCCTACTGATGTGTTAATTTGGAATGGTCACCCCCAGAAGACCTCTCGCTTCAAGACCACTTCCTTTCCAACGGATATCAGATCCCTCTCCTTACGAACTAATCAGGTCCCACACCAAAAAGTATTCTCTGACCTGTTGAGAAGTCAAATATGTTTTGCACTGGGATATCTGTGAATTGTCAAGATCTATCTTTTTTTTGTTGTTACCTTCTCTTTTTAATTCAATTAAGTCACCAGATGTTGTTGTTTTTGTAGATATCTTATAAAAGTATCCATTTGTCTGCAGCAATGGTTTTCAAACTTTTTTCTTTCCACCCTAAGTATCCCCCATGTGATTAGAAAGGGACAGCTTAGGGCGGTGTGTGAGTGGAAAGGTTGAGAATCACTGCTCTCGACCCAATTGTACCTGAAATATTTTGCTTGACAAAAATTGCCATTGGCCCATTTCCTTTGGAGTTCTGAAACCCTGCACATAATGAGCCAATGAGGGACGATTCAAAACAGTGGGTGTTCTTTCCACCCACATCCCACCTTAAGCCATCCCTTACTAATCACAGAGCACTTTTGACTTCATGTGGTAGGTGAGTGGAAAGAAAAAGTTTGAAAGCCGCTGGTTTACAGCAAGAATTCCAGTGCATATGAACATTGTGTCCATTGCATAAGCTCATTTTTATTATAATGGGGAGATTGGAACTAAAATGGAGGATAAATTATCATCAATCATTAGGACCAAAGATCGATCTGCACTAAATGCAACTGTGAATATCTTTTTATATTTTTGTCTTGTGTGTTGATTTAACTTCTTGTTTGTTAGTACATTTTACCTACCTGTGAAAATGCGGCTAAAAAGAATTTCAGAGAATTTGTATATCAGACTTACCTGTGTGACAATAAACTCTCATTTCAACTGATTAATGTGAAGAACCACGCGAGATGGACATCTACAGACCAAAGTACATCTTGAACAGAAGTTGTGAATCTTGAAACAAGAACTGCAAGGAGGTGTTGCGATTCTGTGGAGAAGCCTTTGGCATGTTGTCTGGCCTCTAAGTATTTGCAAGGAGTTCCAGATTTATTTTATGAATGTGGCATGAACAGCCGTAAGGGGACTGGAAAAATATGGTGAAGGACTATTGTAACACAACCAGGAGGGCTGAGTTAGCACCTAGTGTTAGGTCGTATTTGGGGCTTCAAATGTGACTCAATTTGTAATAGGTTTTGAATTCTTTCTTTGGCTTGGCTTCGCGGACGAAGATTTATGGAGGGGTAAATGTCCACGTCAGCTGCAGGCTCGTTTGTGGCTGACAAGTCTGATGCGGGACAGGCAGACACAGTTGCAGCGGTTGCAGGGGAAAATTGGTGGGTTGGGGTTGGGTTTTTCCTCCTTTGTCTTTTGTCAGTGAGGTGGGCTCTGCGGTCTTCTCAAAAGGAGGTTGCTGCCCGCCAAACTGTGAGGCGCCAAGATGCACTGTTTGACGTGATATCAGCCCACTGGTGGTGGTCAATGTGGCAGGCACCAAGAGATTTCTTTAGGCAGTCCTTGTACCTCTTCTTTGGTGCACCTCTGTCACGGTGGCCAGTGGAGAGCTCGCCATATAACATGATCTTGGGAAGGCGATGGTCCTCCATTCTGGAGACGTGACCCACCCAGCGCAGCTGGATCTTCAGCAGCGTGGACTCGACAGCATCGAGGTTTTGAATTATATAAGCATCAACTACAGGGCTCCTTTTGATGTGTTAGCGAAGGTTGGCGAGTTCATTAACGCTGAACATGACATGGCCTGCAGGTAGTTCACTAATACGGATCGTGGCACGTAATTTGCAGCATGGAAAACAGATCATCTATTCGAAGTTCTTCACCATGTTTTTTCCCCTTATGGCTGTCTATGTGATGCTCCCTCATTCATAAATAAATCTGGAACTTCCTGCGAATATTTAGAGGCCAGACAATATTCGCAGTGATGCCAAAGGCAAATCTCAACATCTCCTTGCAATTCTTCTTTCCAGATTCTAAATTCTGTTCAAGATGCATTTTGGTTCGTAGTCGTCCATCTCGTACGGTTTTAATGAGATGAAATTAGAGTTTATTGTCAAAAATATGCTGAAATACTTGCCTGCTGTAATCAAGAGGACTAGTGATCAGGATGCTTGGGACAGCACGGTTGGTGTAGAGGTTAGCGCAACGCTGTTACAGCGCCAGTGATCGAGACCAGGGTTTGAATCCTGTGCTGTCTGTTTGTATGTTCTCCCCGTGACTGCATGGGCTTTCTCTGGGGGCTGTGGTTTCCTCCCACCCTTCAAAACGTACAGGGGGTATTGGTGAATTGGGTGTAATTGGGCGGCACGGTCTCGTGGGCCGAATTGGCCTGTTTCTGTGCCGTGTGTCTACGTTAAAAAAAAACTGTTTATCTTTCCTTTGCCCTGACCCAGTGCGGACCAATGAGGGATTCTGAGGCTGAAGAACACACAGACGGGGGTGGGGGGGGGTGGGGCTGCTGGCGACTTGAAGCGAGGAAGCCCGGGCAGGCTGCAGGTGAATGCAGTCGAAGGATTCGCACCGGGCTGCGGACTGCTGGAGACTGGCTGAAGGGGTACCAGGTATTGGAACCGGGATGCAAGGGGGTGCCGAGGGCGCTGAAGGATTCCTGACCCTGTCGGAGGTTCGGATCTGGAGCTCGGGCTGCTGATGGCTTGGACTGTGTGTCTCTGGGGGCTGCACCACAGTCACCGCTGAAGACGTAAGTGATGCGACGCACGGGAGTAAACGCCCACATGGGCGGGTGCGTTAGGCATCAGTATACGGGTGATGGAACTCGGACACAGGAGGAGAGTGAGAGCGTTAGGATCACCCGTGAGGTGGTGAACCAATGAGAAGGTCGGAGGGAGTTTGGCTGTGTGGCATTTGGGGGAGTTGAAGAATGCAGTGCTGTGTCTAAGAAATAATAAAGAAAGTCGACCCTGAAAGAAATGAGTGAGTGTATTCTTTATTTTTTTGTAAGCTGTGGTAAATCAGTGTCCGTTACAAGTTCCTCCAACATTTCTGTGCTTTTACAATGACAGCGTCTGCAGACTTCTGTGTTTCACTCCTTCCTTATCCCATCCATCTATACTGACCCTAAGGGGAGCACGTTGTTACTTCAGCTCAAGAACCACAACACACAAAGTGATTTAAATGTGTTCTCACCGTGGCGAGGCTTCTTTAGCACCGATACATGACACACTTTAAAGTGCAATCTCCTAGTCTCTGTTCGAATACTTTCTCTGGGCACGGAGCGAGAAGTCTTGAGTAAAATAATGACAAGTGCCTCATGGATAATACATCTTTGCCCTCAAACACATGAAAGGAAATTGGTGTAGAAACATTGAAATGATTGCTTTGAGGTGTTTGAAAGACAGCAGATGAATAATGTCTATTCTGACAATCACCCTGAAGCCCTTTTTAATTCATTTATTGAGGCTGTAATGCAGATTAGAGTCTGAACTGCAGTTGAGCCCACTTTCGTAGAACAGAAATTTGTGCAATTTCACCATATATCACCTTTATGTCCACCAGCTCCTCCGGCCGCTCATTCCACACACTTGTCACTCTCTGCATAAAGGAGATCCTCCTAATATTCTCTTTCACCCACAGCCCATGTCCTCCAGTTCTTGTCTAACCTAACCTCAGTCTGCTTGCATTTACTCCAAAGCCCTTGTGTCTCTTCATTCTTCTACACTCCAGGGAATAAAGTCCTAACCTGTTCAACCTTTCCCTGAAACTCAGTTCCTCAGATCCCCGCAACAACCTTGTAAATTTTCTCTGCACTCTTTCTATCTTATTGGGTGGCCATTCCACAGGAGGACATTTGGGGCTTCAAATGTGACTCAATTTGTAATAGGTTTTTGAATTATATAAGCATCAACTACAGGGCTCCTATCCTGTAGTTAGGTGAAAAAAACTGCGCGCAATACTCCAAATTTAGCCTCACCAATGTCTTATACAATTTCACCGTAACATCCCATCTCCTATACTTTGATTTATGAACGCCAATGTGTCAAAAGCTCTCTTTATAAACATTTCCTCTCATTGCTCTAATCACTGCAATATGTAAACCATACAGCCACTGTAAGTTGCCCCTTGTGTGCCAAAGAGTGGTAGAACTTTTGGTTTATGGGAATATGAGATTGGTATAAAGGAGAGCTTGATGCTGACTTGGTCTATAGAGGGCCAAGTCTATGACTCAATGGGTTGAAACCTTTCTGTGATAGAACCTGGGCCCTAGCCTGAAGAAATGACTAGATCATTACTGCACCATTCTTCTTGACAAGGTTCCCCCCCCACCCCCCACCATGGGGTTTTCTACCTCTGTCAACTTCCCAGGCCACAAGGAGCCCTGAGGTGAGCCCTTCCAATGAGGGAAGCCAATCAATCTCTGGAGGACCCTGCTTGAACGGACATGGAGCGAGAAGCCTGGAGTAGAATAATGACGTGCAAACCCATGACGTCACACGGTCGACCGTGTGAGCTGTGCCAGCAAGTCATCTTTCCCTGCTACATTAAACTCCCAACAAGAAGTTGTGATCTTTCAGCGGAGGAACCAAGAGGGTTTCAGCTTCTGCACTTCCAATGAATGAGACCAAGAAGATTTTAGTTCTTTAACGAACAAATGAGATGGGTCATCCAGCAGGATTCAAGAGACGAAGAAAAGCCTGGCAGCATGCACTTCATCAAACATTTAGTTACAAAGAAATCCCTGTGATTCTAAACTAAGGCAGCTTTGAAACTTTTGTACCTGTATCTGCCCAGACTGTTACAGAGCAGAAGGGGGTGAATTACCCAATTGTGTTACCTTGAGTGTTTCCACTCCATTGCTTTTTCCACTTTTTTTTTCCAATTATGCATCTATTTGGCCTTTAGAAATCACGGTAGATTCTGTTTTCTGTGGGCCTGCAGTCAGATATTGGAATATTGCATCCAGTTCTGGTCCCCAAATTTGAGGAAGAATATTCTTGCTATAGAGGGAGTGCAGTGCAGATTTACAAGGTTGGTTCCCGGGATGGCAGGATTGGCATACACTGAAAGGTTGGAAAGACTGAGCTTAAATGTGATGGAGTTTAGAAGGACGAGGGGAAACATGATTGAGGTATATAAGATTATCAAGGGGCTAGACAGGGTAAATTTGGATTACATGTTCCCAATGTTGGGAAAGACAAGGACTAGAGGCCATAGTTTAAGAATATAGGAAAGGCCCTTTAGGACGGAGATGAGGAGGATTTTTTTTTTACCCAGAGAAGTATGAATCTGTGGAATGCTTTGCCGCAGAGGGTGGTCGGGGCAGATTCGCTGGATATGTGAGTTAGATAAGGCTCTTTTGGGCAAGGGGAGTTAAGGGTTATGAGGATAAGGCAGGGAATGGGTACTGATAGAGAATGATCAGCCATGATCTGAAAAATGGCAGTGTTGGGTCGATGGGCCAATTGGCCTACTCCTGCACCTACTGTCTACTGTCTTTGGCTTCATAAATTAGTTCGTTTTTTACAAAGACCTTCTTGCGGGTGGATTCTAGTTATTATCTTTGGCCATTGGCCATACCTTTTAGGTATTAGCAAGACCTTCCAGCTATTAAGTGTGGCACGACCTTCCAGCTGGAAAAAAATAATGCCAGCATTGCCCTAGATGTCGCTGGTGCATACCCACTAAGGATGGGGAATGGAGACACAGCAGTGGGCCCTGTAGGGTCCATTCACCAAGTCCGACTGCTGTCGGCTCCAAACAAATGGCCCGTTAATGGAGTCAACAATAGTTTTATTGAAAGTTCTGCGACCGCAGGGTCTGCGTGCAAGGTGGTGGTGGTGCCTATGGCTGGTCGGCAGCAGCCATAAGGGGTTGCAGACTCCAGGAAAGCAGGGGCAGAACATCCCAGTTTGAGAAAGAGAAGCAGAGGAGAGCCCTCACGGGATGGTGGTCACAGCAGCGGACCAGTGACGAGGTTCTGTGGCTGAAGGACACCCAGATGGAGGGCTGTTGGGTGACTTGCACAGACTGCTGGTGGTTGCAGTCGAGGGCTTCGCACCAGGTGGCGGTCTGCTTGGGAACGGCTTGAGACTGGCTCCATACCTGGGACACCAGGCAGTGCAACCGGGATGCGAGAGGGTGCTGAGGGGGCTGAAGGTTTCCCGATAGGAGGTCTGGATCTGGAGGTCGAGCTGCTGATCGTTTGGACTGGAATCTTGTGTCTGCGGCAATGCTAGAGGCGAAAAGATGGACCCACGGGGACCCTGAGTGGACTCTCGTTTGCTTCTCTTTCTCTGACTTTAAGAGGCGCTTCAGGCAACTTCTGCCGTTGGCGAATCTATCTACCTTACAGCAGGGAAAAGCAAATTCCCTGTAATATTGCTCTATAAAGGAATCTTGAATCTATCGGATTTGGAAGTAACTTCTCACTATTGGTTTTGGCAAGAGCTTCCAGCTCTTGGCAAGACCTTCTAGCTACAAACTTGTAACTTCTAGCTATTGAGACTGAGCTATTAATTTTGGCAAGACCTTAGAGCTATACACTTGTAACTTCCAGTTATTAACTTCGAGCTATTAAGACCTTACAGCTATTAACTTTGGCAAGACTTTCTAGCTGTCAACTTGTATTAACAAGTAGCTCCTTTTTTTTTACAAATATCTTTTAGCTATTGCCTTATCATCTGGAAGAAATTATTATATTTTTCCCCTTGCACATTGTGAAAACTCCTTGTAATTGTGAGTGCTTCCATCATGTGCTAACCTAATGCATCATGGGATAAGATGACATGTTGGTTTCATTATTGAGACCTCTGAGCTGGAGATTTGAGTTCTTGTCCCCCAGTGCTAGCTGGAGAGTTTTAATGACTGAGACGTTTCAAGAGCTGAAGCAACAATGATCCGAACTGCAACGCAAACCCAGCAGTTCATCAACGTCTTTGAAGTTGAAATGGCCAAGCACATTGGGAATCTCTAAGTGTCTGAGGTCTCTCAGTCCTGGGATCTATCAAATGTTCCCTCTCTGAATGTGGAATCAATGCAAATTTACCCAGACGGTGAGAATCTGTGGAATTCATTGTCGATGATGGCTGTGGAGGTGTGTATTCAAGATGGACGTAAATGGGTTCTTGATTCAGAAGGGAATCAAGGATTACGGGGAGAAGGCAGGAGTTGAAACCAATAGTAAATCAGTCATGATGGAATGGCAGGGCAGACTTGATGGGCCCAATGGCCCAACTCTGCTACATGTATTATTGGCTTATGACCTTGAGTGTGGGCCTCTTTTAGAGCACAGAACATTACTGCACAGAACAGGCCCTTGCTGCGTTCAGGTGTGTATACTTGAAAAATAATTAAACCCTCTGTATTGGGAAGGGTTGTGGCTGTCATGTGACAGCTCTGCTCCCTCCCTAGTCACAGGACACACCAAATGCCAATCAGGATTTGGTTCCACCCCACCCATTAGTGCACATCTTGCTATTGGCCCAATGTAAATTACCTGGACTGCAATCTCCAGCCTGCTTGTACTTGGCCTTGGGCTGTTGTAATTAGATTAACCCTCCTGCCACTGAGCTATTGGCCCCCAGTAAATGATGTGGGCGTGTCCCTCCAGCACTAGAAAGGTGCCATGCTTTGTTCTCTCTCTTTGCCAGCTTGGGACCACCCTGCTTCACTCCAGGCCTAGAAATGTGCTGGAGGAACTGTTGGTAAGATATGCGCTGTTAAAAGGGTTGGGAATGTTTAATTAGTGTCCCTTGTAGCATAGAGCCGTGCCTTCACTGAGTCGAGGGGTGGTGGGGCGTTGTAGTGAATTTTCCCTGATCATTTTATGTTCCAGTTCATTGAGTATGTGTGTGCGTGTGCACTCTCTGTCACAGTTGCCATTTTCCCACACTTGCCTTCTGTCAATAAAGTCCTTCCCTCGATCAAAACTGTGGTGAGAGCCCTTGACTTTGAGACCTACTTCACTCCAAACACCCTCCCTATCTCATAACCCTTTATGTTTCTTTCAACCATGTCTCTAAAGTGCCCCTAATGTTGCAGCCTCCACCATTTCCTCTAGTAATGCATTCCAAGCGCCCACTTCTCTCTGCGTGGGGGGGGGGGGGGAATAAGTGCCCCTCATGTCTCCCCTAAACTTTCTTCCCTGCATTTTGTCCAGATGTCCTCTGGCATTTGCTACTCCCACCCTGGTAAAAAGGTGTTGGCTGGGTACCTTATCAATCACCCCTTTAAAGATGGGCATTAACTGCCTTTTAACTGCTTCACTTACCTGTGTTAATGCAACGAACGCGGGATGGCCCATTTTAATCCCGTGTATTACCCGCCAAGGTAGGTAGTATCAGAACTGAGATGCTGGGGTTGTTAAATAAAAGGTTTCCCTGAACCAGCTTTTTTTTAGTTAAGTGTGAACGACCTGACCTGCTTTAAATGTGGGTCAGTCACCAGCCCCTGAAGTAGGATCTCTGTGAAAAAGAGATCCATTAAGAGTAGGTGTTTATAGGTCAGCTGAAAGGCCTGCACTGTGCTGTTGTATTTTCCAAATCTGAATGACTCCAAGGCCATTCCTGAAACGTAATTAGCAAATGATGCCAATTTTTGTCGAAGGCAGTCATATGCCTAGAAATCTCCAATTTTAGTTCAAAAAGATTTGAATTGAATTTGACCCCGAGGTCTCCTCTTAGATTCTTTTAAGGCACATACTAAATTATGTCACGTACACCTTACTTCAATGGGCCAAGACCAGACAGCTTCACTGCTCTGTAATATAGGCATTCAGTGTGGTTACAGGCCCTTTCAGCGCCCAAGAGCTCGTGCTGCCAATTTGAGTGAAAAGCTTTGTTTACACCACCCCCCTCCCCTCCCCATTCAAAGGCTGTCAAAGAGTTGCCACAGACGAGTGTCAATCTGCAAGAGAAAAGCTGCAAAGAAATAAAACCTCCCTCCAGAGTGGACCAGGATTATGAGCCCACTCATATTTTCTCCCTTTGTAACCACAGAAGCCGTGGCGGCATAGCTACTGTTACTTCCTTCCATCATACCAGGCAGTGTTAGGGGATGGTGGGGTGGGGAGGAGGTCTGCATTTGCCGAGCGTCACCTTGAGAGAACCCTCCCCACCACCCCACCCTAGGTCAGTGGTCCTCAACCTTTTTCTTTCCACTCACATACCATTTTAAGTATTCCTTCTATGATTAGTAAGGGATTGCTTAAGATGGTGTGTGGGTGGAAAGAAAACGATTGAAACCCACTGTTTTAATCGTCCCTCATTGACTCGTTATGTGCACGGTTTCAGAACTCGAAAGGAAATGGACCAATGACAATTTTTCTCAAGCAAAATATTTGGGTCTAGAGCAGCGATTCTCAACCTTCCCACTCACATCCCACCTTAAGCAATTCCTTACTAATCACAAAGCACTGATGGCATAGAGATGACTTAAAGTGGGGTGTGAGTGGAAAGAAAGAGGTTGAGAAGCACTGCTTTAGAATAATGAATTTCCTTCGTAAGAAACTTTGTTTCCTCTCTGATTTCCACCTGTCTGAAGAGAAAATGCAACTGTTGGATTGAAAATTGGGAGGAGAAGGAGTTAATTTCTTAATCAGTGTATGACTAAGAATGCAGCTGTGTGATCAGAGAGCAAAGGTTCTTTTTTTCAAATTTAAACCTCAGGTGATCTCATTTTTAAAAATAACCAAGCTTCGGGAATGCTGTTAGGACCTGCCTACTAGCCAGATGGAGGCTGGAAGTAGTGTTTGTGAACCAGTGTGTGACCCAACAGTGGAGAAAGATGTCTAAAGGATGATGATCTTCAACCAATCCAGTGACTGGTGTATGAGAATTGGCAATTAGGCTGTAATAAAGTCAGCAAGGGATGAATGAGAGGGTGATCAGTCAGTGTGGACAAATCTACCAGAAATAGGAAATATCGTTAGGCATCTAGTCCCTTGGTCTGCACCTTTATATAAAAAAAAATATGAATTCTGCTCAGCCTTCCACCAAGGAGTGCTGTGGAGGAGGCAGGTGCGATGGAAATAATTGAATTCAAAAGGGAGGGATTCGCGTGTAAGATGGGTTTGGAGTGAAACATGAATGTCTGCAGATGCTGTGATTAAAAGCGCAGAAATGTGGGAGGGACTCCAGCATTTGGAGAGCTACGGGCCAAACACAGGCTGGTGGGACCAGTGCGGGTGGAAGATTTTGGCCGGCATAGCCAAGTTGGGCTGAACGGCCTGTTTCCACGCTGCTTGGCTCTGCTGTCAACAGTGTGTCTTATAACCATATAACCACTTACAGCACAGAACAGGCCAGCTTGGCCCTACTAGTCCATGCCGTAACAAATCCCCACCCTCCTAGTCCCACTGACCAACACCCGGTCCATACCCCTCCAGTCCTCTCCTCTCCATGTAACTATCCAGTCTTTCCTTAAATGTAACCAATGATCCCGCCTCGACCACGTCTGCCGGAAGCTCATTCCACATCCCCACCACCCTCTGCGTAAAGAAATTTCCCCTCATGTTCCCCTGAAAATTCTCCCCCTTCAACCTTAAACCATGTCCTCTAGTTTGAATCTCCCCCACTCTTAATTGAAAAAGCCTATCCACATTTACTCTGTCTGTCCCTTTTAAAATCTTAAACACCTCTATCGTCCCCCCTCAATCTTCTACGCTCCAAAGAAAAAAGCCCTAGTCTGCACAACCTTTCCCTGTAACTCAGACCCTGAAATCCTGTCAACATTCTCGTGAACCTTCTCTGCACTCTCTCTATTTTGTTTATATCTTTCCTATAATTTGGTGATCAAAATTGTACACAGTACTCCAAATTTGGCCTCACCAATGCTTTGTACAATTTCATCATAACATCTCCACTCTTGAATTCAATACTCCGATTTATGAAGGCCAACATTCCAAATGCCTTCTTCACCACACCATCTACCTGAGTATCACCTTTTAATCTACGGTAATCTTCCTCACTGTCCACAACACCACCAATCTTCGTATCATCCGCAAACTTGCTTACCCAACTCTCCACCCCTACATCCAGATCGTTAATATATATAACAAATAATAGTGGACCCAGGACCGAACCCTGAGGAACTCCACTAGTCACCGGCCTCCAATTGGACAAACAATTTTCTACCACTACTCTCTGACACGTCCCATCCAACCATTGCTGAATCCATTTCACTACCTCCTTATTTATACCTAATGCCTCCACCTTTTTTCCTAACCTCTTGTGGGGAACTTTGTCAAAAGCTTTACTAAAGTCTAAATAGACAAGATCCACAGCTTTCCCTTCATCAACTTTTTTTGTAACCCCCTCGAAAAACTCAATCAGGTTTGTCAAGCATGATCTATCCCTGACAAAACCATGCTGATTACTCCCTATCAATCCCTGTACCTCCAAATATTTGTAAATACCATCCCTCAGAACACTTTCCATCAACTTGCCCACCACAGACGTCAGACTCACGGGCCTATAATTCCCAGGTTTACATTTGGACCCTTTCTTTTTCCTGTACCCCTCACATTTAAACGTCGCACCATTTCAAATTGATAATGAGGGTTGTTCACTGTCATACACATCATACAGATGTACCAAAATTCTTATCAGCTGCAACAGGACAGGTACTACAAAAAACAATTACAATAGTAAACATTAAATTGTTGAGAGGTATTAAATTCAAAGGATAGATTATAAATATTCAGATTTATTGACAGACTACATTCTTGAACATTGTGCTAAACCACGTAGAGGCAAGAGCACAGCATTGCTTCATGCCAGTGGTGACCCAAAATGGGTCTCGAGACAATCTGTTACTCCGGCCATCACACTGTCATGGAGTTGTCGGACAATTGCAGTGAACTTCACGGGGCAGCCAAACTTTGCCGTGATATTTCGCGGCCACTCACGGTAAGCAGATTGGAAAACTTTGGTGGCTTCGGCAAGCGGCACGGACTTCTCTTGGAGTAGCCTTGCTGTGAAGGCCATGTCCACTGTTCCACGCCAGATTTCAGGTTTATTGTCAGAGTCCATACATGGCATCACATACAACCCTGAGATTCTTTTATCCTGCGGGTGCAACAGTCTTACCACTAATTGGTGGTGCAACAAATAAACTAAACGCAGCGTTAAACATGTAAACAAAGAAAACTGTAAACGGTTAACAAATGTAAACAAACTGTGCAATGCAGAGAGAACAAAAAGAAAATCAATATAGAGCACAAGTAAGAGTCCTTAAATGAGTCCCTGATTGAGTTTGTTGTTGAGGAGTCTGAGGGTGGAGGGGAGGAGCTGTTCCTGGACCTGGTGGTGCGAGCCTTATGGCCCCTACACCTCTTTCCTGACGGCAGCAGTGAGAACAGAGCACTTGCTGGGTGGGCTTTGATAATTGCTACTGCTCTCCGAAGGCAGCATTCCCTGTAGATGTTCTCGAAGGTGGGGAGAGTTTGGCCTGTGTGTCCACTACCGTTTGGAAGACTTTATGCTCAGGGGGATTGGTGTCCCTGATACTAGACCATGATGCAGCCGGTCAGCACACTTTCCACCTCATCTCTGTAGAAATCAGCCAGGGTTTCTGGTGTCATACCAAACCTCTGCAAATTCCTGAGGAAGTCGAGGCGCTGATGGGCTTTCTTCACAATGCCATTGGTGTATTGGGTCTAGGAAAGATCCTATGAGATAATAACTCCCAAGAACTTAAATTTGCTCACCCTCTCGACCTCTGATCCCCCCACCCAGTGATCGCTGGATCACTGAAGTCACTGACTTTCCTGAAGTCAACAATTAGCTCCTTATTTTTGGTGACATTGACTGTAAAGTTGTTCTTGGTCCACCATTCAACCAAGCTTCTCCATCGTGTAAGCTGACTCATCCCCTTCCTTTACACGACCCACTTCAAGGTTGTCGTTGTGGAAGAAAAAAAATGTGGTGTTATAATAGAACAGAGAACTTAGAACACCACAACACAGTAAAGGCCCTTCAGCCCTTGATGCTGTGCTGTCCCATACAAGATTCTTAATTATTGTCATGTATTAAAACAGGTGTAATGTTACATGAAATTTGCTTTTGTCTGCCCTTTTGTTCACCATCGGCAGGAATACATAGTGCCCCTTACAGTCGGAGAAAGGGAAGGCAAAGAGAGCTCCCCCAGAGTCACCAAGTGTCTGTGGATTTACCTCCAGGGCTGCCCCCCCAGCCTCCGCAGCTGCGCAATTTCAGTCCAAACCATCAGCAACATGAGCTCCAGATCCAAACCTCCGTCACCACTGCTGATCATGGGTGCCGCCATCTTGGGCCCAGACCCCGTGGTCGCAGGATTTAAAAATAAACCACTGTCAGCTCCTTTAACAGACCATTTAAAGCCTGTGCGGAGTCATTGGACTGGGCAGTAGAACCTCGCGGTGTATCCATGCTCTCCCCAGCCTCAGGGTCGGCATCATGGGCGGGAGGGGGGGGTGCCATGGAATGTGCTCCTCCCTAAATGTTATTGTTCCGCCCCACCTGGACTGCCACACAAACGGCAGTTTGTGCCCCCCCTCCCCCCACAGTTACCCTAATGCCCCGCCCGATTAGATTTGTTCTGACGCTGACTCTACCCAGCCTGCACCAGAAGCGCTGCCATTAGCAGAGAAGGCAGTCCTTTTGTGGTGTCAGGGCAGTCGTGGAGTCCCACAGCGTGGACGCTAGCCCCTTCGGTCCAACTTGCTGGGGGACGGACCTACTGGCACTTGGTGTCACCGACGGGACTGTCCTTTTGTTCTCCTTCTCTTATTGTGAGCAGTTTTGGGGGGGCTTCTCATTCAAGAAAGGATGCGCTGACATTGGAGAGGGTCAGAGGAAGTTCAGACGGATGATTCCGGGGACGAAGGGCTCCTTGCATGAGGACGGTTTGACAGCTCTTGAACTGTACTCAGTTGGAATTCACAAAAATAAGGGGGTGATCTCAATGAAAGATTTTGAATGTTGAAAGCCGTGGACGGTGTCGATATAGAAAAGTTGTTTCCCACGATGGGAGAGGACAAGAGGATTGAAGGGCGTCCACTTAGAACAGGGATGTGTGGGAATTTTGCTGGCCAGAGTGTGGTGAATCTATGGAATTTGTTGCTACGGACGGATGTGGAGGTCATAAGGTGTATTTAACATAGATTAATAGGCTACTGATTAGTCAGGGCAACAGAGGTTATGGGGAGAAGTCCAAATAGTGGCGTTAAGTGGAAAAATGCATCAGCTCATGATTAAATGGTGGGGAAGACTTGATGGGCTGAATAGCCCATGTCTACTATGTTTTATGGTCTTATTGGTGGTGGCCTTTACAGCCAGCAAGAGTTGACTAATTCTGTTCATTTACACGTAGGATAACAAAGGAATGATGGAAAAAGCAAATAGCAGAGAGAAAAATGGTAGAGATGAGAAGCATTGGCCATTGAATCACTACGGAACTAAACAAAGAGTCTGGTTCTTGAGGGATATTGATGTAGAATGTCCTTCAAGAACCAGACTCTTTGTTTTAGTGATGCAATGGCAATTGCAAAGATCCAGTGGTTTCAAACTGCCCCACTCAACTCACCTTCCACCAGAAGGAATCACTATGCCATAAGTGCTCCGTGATTAGTAAGGGATTCCTTCAGGTGGGACATGGGTGGGAAGGGAAGGTTGAGAATCACTGCTCTAGACCCAATTGGTACTGAAATATTTTGCTTGAGAAAAATAGTCGTTGGCTCATTTCCTTTGGAGATCTGAAACCGTGCACATAACAGGTCAATGAGGTACGATTGCAACTTTCTTTCCACTCACACACCACCTTAAGCAATCCCTTACTAATCACAGAGCACTGATGGCATAGGAATTACTTAAAGTGGGATGTGAGTTTAGAGGAGCAGTTGGAAAATCACTGTAAATGTATGTCTCCCTTTTGCTGTCGAACCTTCTGCTCTAAGAATGACGTAAAGGCTGCCGACGACTCCAGGTGCAGGCTGCGGCTGAGATTCACACCTGCCGGAGTCTGGCTCAAGTCTGGCTGAAGGGGGCACCAGGTATCGGCAATGGGACGCGAGAGGGTGCCGAGGGCCCTGACGGTTCTGATCGTGTTGGAGGCTCAGATCTGGAATGGGGTGGGTGGGGGGGGAGGCTGAGGCAGTGCGAGAGACGAATCCATGGTACTCCCTTTTGCTTCTCTCTCTCTCCGCAGGTGAGAGGTGCTTCAGGTAGTTCCTGCTGTTGGTGAACCTGCACCAGACTAAAGCAAATTCTGTGCTCTAATTTTATTATATGACAAATGAAGGAACTTTGAACCTTGATAATTTAATGCTTTTGGGAATGTTTTTTCTGCATTAAATAGGGGCATCAGATGATCTTGTGGTAGAGGGGGACTGAACAGCTCCCTCAAATTAAAGGCAAGCTTGCATTAGCCCATCAGCCTGAAATCCGAAGCAACCCTTGAGGATTTATTTTGAAATAATGTTTCCCTGTTAAAGGAGGGAGATTATTTTTTTATTCTCTGTGGCAAAGTACATCCTTCTGTACAGTTACAGTATGTGCGCAGACTGCAGAGACCGAGATTGTTCTCTCACCGTTAGAGATGGCTTAGTGGCAGTCAGAATGCTATAGAGCACGGCATCCTTTCAGCCCATTGAATTTGGCCCATGGGGGGGGGGGGCGCTAATCTCATTTCATTCTCCCCTCCTTCCTATCAACTTATCGCAGACCCTACATCTCGCCTAAACCAGGGGCAAATTACGGTGGACACAACCTTCCATTCCACATGTGGAATCGCAGGGAGAAGGTGCCAGGCAGCACCGGAGGGTAGGATTGAACCGGGGCCTCAGTAGCTCTACCAGCTGCGCCACTGCGTCTCCCATTGGGATCAGGGAGTGGGGGGGGGGGGTTTGCGGACCTGCTGGTCCCCATTGATGGAGTTGGTAGTCGGAGGGGTCAGATGTTCACACGAGAGGCGAAGGAATCAGAGGGGAGAGTGATGAAAATATCGTTAGAAAATGCCTAATGGTCGGACAAGGGAGGAGAATATGCTACAGGGAAAATTAATGGGAGAATGTGATCTTCCCCGTGGTTGAAGAGCTGAAAAGTGAAGGAGATCGGAATTAACGTATGTTTTTTGTGAGATTGCGTGTTTCTGAGATAGAGAATCTCTCTCTCTCTCTCTCTGCAGTAATAATTTACAAAAATGTTGTCTGTTCCGACCTTGTGACCACTGAATCATTTTGCTCATTCCACTGTTCTCACACATAAAGGTCAACCAGTGATCACTCTCATGAATTATCTCTGTTATATCGAAAGAAGAAAGTCATATAAATTTGAGTACATCCACACGGAACCAAAGACCATGCAATTTTATTGAAAGGAGAAAGTCACTAATCCCCAATCACCACGCTGGGTTCTTGAGGTAGCTGGATGAAGCCAATATTGCCTCTTGCAGACACTGCCGTAGACGGGGCAGGACAGAGGGAGTAGGTTGAGAAACGAGTGCTCTCCCTCTGATTGAGATGGCCTCGAGATTCTGGTTTCTCCTTCTATTTTCCCCTCTCTATGTGCAAAAAGTAAAAGAAAGAACATGCAATGATCCGTGATAGAAATATATGAAATCAACCTTTGCAAGATATAGAATTCCTTAAATTGTCACTGGTTTTCAAATTGCCCGCCCACCCCACTCACATTCCCCCTTAGCTTTCCCTCGGCCATCGGTGCTCTGTGATTAGTAAGGGACTGCTTAAGGTGGGATGTGAGTGGAAAGACAAAGTTTGAAAACCACTGTTTAATCGTACCTCATTGATGGTTTCATAACTTCGAAGGAAATGGAACCAATGATAATTTTTCTCACACAAAATATTTCAGTAACAATTGGGTCTAAAGCAGTGGCCCATGTACCACCTTAAGCGATCCCTTACTAAACACAGAGCACTGGTGGCATTGGAATCTGAATTTAATGCAGCAGGTTGAAAACCACTGGGCTATAGTGACAATGGGCCATGCTACAGTGGTGGAGAATTCCAGAACTTTGCGGAAGAGTATGATTGTTTTGACATGTGACTTCAAGCCTTCTGCATATCCAGTCAAACGGTAAAGCAGAGAAGGGAGTTCACATCGTTAAGCACAAGACAGTGGCTCAGATCTTTACTTAGCTCTGTTTAGTTACTGAGCTTCACCACTTAAACATGGCCATCACCTGCTGAGCTCCTGATGACACCTAGACTACGCACCACACTTCCCTACTCTGCAGACCCAAACAAGAACAGAGATGTCAAACGGAAAACAACAGGAGACAAAAGTCAAACAATGACAAGTTAGCAAGAAGCTTAGGGCCACTGGCACAACACGACTCAGGGAGAGTCGGAGATTCCGACACCTGGGACAAGAAGGCCACTGTTCTGGAGGACGTACATCCAAGATCTTATACTGTCAGGTGGTCAAATACTGAGGAGGAATCGAAAGAGCCTGCTGAAAACTCAAGAGATGCTGCAAGAGCAGACAAATGCAGAAGATCCAGCCTGCACCGCAACAGAGGAAACACCTCCAGTGCTAGACAGTGGTGGACCAGCTGACAACATGCAATTGTCTTGAGATGATCCGCGCATGCTATCAAAGCAGGATGAATGTCCAAAAGAAAAAGAACTGCAGACATTTTAAAAAAATTGTTTTCAACCTTAAAATGAAACAAATACTCTGTTACAGTGCAATGTTGCTAGGTTCAACATCTTAAGGGAAGGGGATGTGGGGATTGGGAGTTAGTGATCCTCCTGACCACTAGAGGGAGTCAGAGATGATATGTTCCACCTCAGGTTAGATGCAAAATGGATGTCCCATGAGGATGTGAGTTGTTAATAAAATATAATTAATACAAAAGAACCCATTTTCTTTATTACAAAGAAGAAATATTACACCCAGAGTAGTGGAATGAAAACAAGTTGCCCTCGATGCTGACTGCTTTAGGAAGTTTGTGTTCATGTTCTAACATCACTTGCAAATGGGGAAGGGATGCTTACACCTTACCCACCCTTGAGTCTTGCATGTATCCCATCACATCCAACAGAGATGTGGCAAAAATGTTTCCCATGGTAGTGCAGTCTAGGACAAGAAGGTCCAACGTCAGGATGAAAGAGTGTCAATTTAAACCAAAGATGCAGAAAAATTTCTTTAGTCAGAGGGCCGTAGACTGTGGAACTTGTTGCCGCGGGCGGCTGTGGAAGGGAGGTCGTTGAGTCTCTTTAAGGCTGCGATTGACATCATTTGATCAGCCAGGGCATCAAGGGTTACGGGGAAAAAGCCGGAGAGTGGGGTTGAATGGGAGGATGGTTCAGCTCATGATAAAATGGCAGAGTGGACTTGATGGGCCGATTGGCCTACTTCTGCCCCTATATCCTGTGATCTTTGTAAACTGCATATGTTTTTATTTTCTCTGATAATGCTCTCAGGAGTTTACTGCACAGCAGATGCCCTTAGGCCCACAATGTTCCAACCTCTGTAAACCAGCTCCACCAAAAATCTAATTTTTCCCTCCCTCACACCCATACCCTCTATTGATCTTACAAACGTTTAAAGGCACTCGCAGGGGTGTCTCTGTGCAAAATGGCGCCTATATGTGTCCAAATAAACGGCGACGAGGAGGTGTCACTGCTGGCCGCCATGTTGTATTTGCATGGTATCAGCCCTTCAAGTGCCATAACCTCGAAACATCCCTGGGCCTCTGGCAAAATTTAACTTGCATTGATTTCTGCTTTTCAATAAACAGCATAAAATTGATCTGTCTTGTTTTACCTCTTTTTAATTTTAAAAAATAGAAACAGCCTCAGTAAAAGACGAAGCATTTTTCTGATCTCTCAACGGCAGTGCAAAAATCGTGTATTTTACTTCAATGCCACATCAGCATGGATCACGGTAATCTCCAGTTCCAACATGTAAGAATTAATCATCCTCGACCTGTCAACTTCCCGTTTTGTTTGAGATAAAATGGAATGGCAGACTAAAATTTCACTGAAGAAGTCATTTGATACTTGAAGCAAAACTACACAAAAAAAATTATAAAAATATTAACATTAGAATTGCTGAAGTATTAGATGAGCTAAGAGTGATGAGAGAACATAATATTAATTGTTCATTTAAACAAAGCAGCATCGTAGGTCATTGTGAATTGAACCAGAGTGCAATTAGCTTGGGTCCCTTTTTATGGGTGTTGGAGTGATAGCTCTATTGAAGATTATCATCCCATTACTGAATCAGGCCCTTTGGCCCATCAGGTCTGCACTGACATTCTGCTCTCCTGTATTTTTATTCTCCCCAAGTTCCCATCATTCGACCATCCTCGCCCCCACCGCCCCAAGACTATCTCACCCTTGAAGGGCAATTTATGGCACCCTTTTGTCCTTTGGGATGTGGTGGGGGGAGGGGAGGGTGGGAACGGGACGTCTCCGAGGGAAGCTGCAGCTCTGAGGAGATCACACGACTGTGGAAATACCCAAGTCGGCAATGGGCTGTCCATACCCCAAGTAGGCAAGCCTGATGTGAGCACTGGTCCTTTATCTTTTCATCGTTTCCACATGAAACGCATTTTCAATGCCAGCCCATCGTTACTAACATTGCAGACTTTAACTTCGATTCCTTTGTACATTGCTTTTGGCTTTCCTAACTCGAAGTATTGAGTACAGAAGTTGGGATGTTATGTTCAAGTTGTATAAGACATTGGTGTGGCCAATTTTGGAATATAGTGTACAGTTTTGGTCGTCTAACTATAGGAGAGATATCAATAAGCGCAAAGAAGATTTATTAAGATATTTCCTGGACTTCAGGGACTGAATCACAGGGAAAGGTTAAACAGGTTAGGACTTTATTCCCTGGACCGTAGATGAACGAGGGGAGATTTGATAGTTATTTGAAATTATGAGGGGACAGACAGAGTAAATGTAGACAAGCCTTTTCCATTGAAGGTGGGTGAGGTTCAAGCAGGAGGACATGGGTTAAGGGTAAAAGGGGAAAGGTTTAGAGGAACATGAGGGATGACTTCTTCACTCAGAGAGTGGCGAGAGTGTGGATCGAGCTTCCATCTGAAGTGGTAGATGCGGGCCCGATTTTAGCATTTAAGGGAAATTTGGGCATGTATATGGATGGGAGAGGTATGATGGGTTATGGACTGAGGACAGAACAGTGGGACTAGGCAAGGAGAAGTGGCTCAGCACAGACTAGAAAGGCTAAAGTGGCCTGTTTCTGAGCTGTAATTGTTCTCTGGTTCATTGAACTCTTGGAGCATTCAAAGTATTTGTTATTCTCCAGGTAAATATAAACCAAGAAAGCTTCTTCTTATGGATGACCTTCATGGTCAAACATTATATGCTCACAGAGCCTCGTTTGTAGGCTTAATTGATATATTGTGTTATGATTTAACAGTATTGTTCATTATGTATAAACGAACCTCAAGCAGTTGATAGTTTAATGTTCTATTGAAGGATTACCCAAACTAACACACTGATAGATGGGTTCCATCACATTTCAGTTGAAAAGCTGTTTCTTTCATGACACTGGATGTATTAAATATTATTTAACATGTTTGACAGCTTAATCAATTGGATTCATGAAGTACTCAAGAAGCTACGCCAGCCCGCTCACTTCAGCATTTTGGATTCCAATCGATATTAACGAGACTTCAATAATTGAACACAAACTTGGGTAGGTAGAACCTGAAGTCACCCCCCCCCCCCACCTCCGTGATCTTACCAAAGTTTCTCGATACCAAGGACATCCCCTCTTTTAGACATACATTCATTTAGTCATACATACAACATGGTAACAAGCCACGAGTCTGGGCCAACCAATTTACACCCAATTGTCCAGTACATTTAGAACGGTGGGAGGAAATTGGACCCCCCCCCCCCCCCAAGGGAAAACCCACACAGACATAGGAGAACGTACAAACTCTTTACAGACAGCATGGGATTCGGACCCCGGTCCTGATTGCTGGCGCTGTAAAGGCATTGTACTAACTGCGTCTCTTCTCACTGCTACCATCAGGAGGTGTGGGAGCATCCAACGGCTACTTCCCCTCCGCCACCAGAATTCTGAATGGACAACTGAAGGGGCGGCCCGGTTAGCGCAATTTTGCTACAGCGCCAGCAACAGGAATGGGGTCAGAATCGCGCACCGTCTGTAAGGTGTTTGCGGTTCTCCCCACGTCTGCATGGGCTTTCACCAGGGGCTCTGGCATCCCCCCGCCCCATCATTCAAAAATGTACTGGGGGTGTAGGTCAATTGGGTGTAATTGGGCCTAAAGGGCCTGTTACCCTGTTGTCTGTCTAGATATTTCTTAAAAAGGCAACGAACCACAGACACAGCTCACTTATCTTCTCCTCTTTTGCACTAATTCATTTTGTTTTTAAATTATCTAAATTTATGGAATAGCAGCTTTTGCACCTTGACGCTGTTGCAAAAGAACAAATTTTGTGACACATGTTTATGACAATAAATTCTGACTCTCGTAAGCATATAATCAGTGGCTGAAAAACTAAAATGTAAATGCCCGCCCACTGGAAGTGGAATGGATTGTGCTGGTCGGCATGCATACCACTTGCCGATTATCTCGGGTGCAGGGAACAGAAACAGGAAACGTGTTTCGCCTGGATTTTTGCAGTGGTTATAAGTCAACAATTCCAGCCGTGATCGATCTAGATGAAGGGTTTTAACCCAAATCCATCATCAAATCCTTTCTTCCTACTGTAGCGACTTCACCCACCGAGTTCCTCCAGTGGGTTACTTCTCGTGCTTCAGGTTCCAATGTCTCTTGCGTCTCCCATTTGCTCTCATTATATTGTTCAAATTCATCATTTTATTTCAATGCTCCTTCAGCGCTGGAGCCAAAGCTTTGTCTTGACTGTCCCTGTGCCTGTCTGCAAAGTAGAGCTTGCAGCAGATCTCTTCCCTGAAGTACTTCATAATAAAGGTGACATGGTTGGCGCAGCAGTTAGCGCATCGCCATTACGGCACCAGCGATCGGGACCAGGGTTCGAATCCCACACTGCCTGTAGGGAGTTTGTACATTCTCCCTGTGTCTGCGTGGGTTTTTCCCAGGGTCTCAGGTTTCCTCCCACCGTTTGAAATGTTCCTTAGGTTAATTGGGAGTAATTGGGTGGCAAGGCTCATGGGCTGAAATGGTCTGTTACCGTCCTGTATGTATAAATTTAAAATGATCATATAATTGTATAAATATAACTGGACGAAACAGCGTTCTTCAGTCCTCGGTGTAAAATCATGCAAACACATATATAGACATAACACACATATTTACAGGTGATCTATATGCAGTACGTATATAAAAATAAATCAATATTGTTAAATATATGTGGTTCCCATCCTTTTTCCTTCCACTCACCTCCCACTTTAAGTATTCCCAGAGATGCTCTGTGATTAGTAAGGGATTGCTTAAGGTGGAGTGCGGGTGCAAAGAAAAAATGTGAAAATCCCTGTTTTAATCATACCTCATTGATTCGTTATGTGCAGGGTTTCAGAACTCCAAAAGGAAATGAGCCAATTACAATTTTTCTCAAGCAAAATATTTCAGTAACAATCGGGTCAAGAGCAGTGATTCTCAACCTTCCCTTCCTACCCACAGCTTCTACCTTGATATGTGTATATTTAATATTTATAATTGCCTACTGTCCTTGAGAATTCCTTAGCGTCATTAGATTCTTGGGCAACTTCATGAAGATCGATATTGTCTGTTGCCTAGTAGAAGTGGACTTTGAAAAGCGGGAAGCGACCCTCCACCTGGACGGTCAGCTTGCTGCGTTGGGAGGCTTGACTTGAGGTCAGTGCCGAGAATTGTTCCTTCAGCACTGGAGCCAAAGATCTGCCTTAACTGTCCCGGTGCCCATTTTGTCTGCAAAGTAGACCTCGCTGCAGAATTCTGCCCTGAAGAACTTTGTAATGCAGACACTATGGACAAGAAGCAACAAACTGGAAAGGGACCCAGTTCCTTTTGAAGCTGTAAGTAAAATATTCTCGAGTCTGAATCGAAATTTCTGGAGCCGGATGCATTATTCATAATTCACCGCAGACATTATTAGAACCTGCTGAAAATAGAAATGGAGATAGGAATCAACTTGGAAGTTTAAGCCTTTAAATAACATGGTTGTGCAATTTTCCAGCACTCTACAGAACATTAAAGGCTTGAATTTTCAAGAGCTTGTTTGGATCCATCTAACACTGAGTGCATAATATGCAGGGAACAATCACTGGTACATGTTTTAGTAACCTGGGGAAATAGATGGGACAAAATTGACAGATGAGCCCATAGTAATCCAACCTCCGCTGCTTCAACCAAAAGAGAGACCTAGTTAACTATAATATGCACAAACCTCTTGGATTTTTGAAGGATCAAGTGAAATCAAGTCAAGTTTATTGTCAGCTGATTGCACAAGTACAACACGACGAAGCAGCGTTCTCCGGCCCTCGGTGCAAAACACGCAGTCACACAACCAAATGTAACACACATACAGACGCACAGTACAATAAATAAACATTGTTGTATGAGAGTCTCAGACAGTTAGCATGAGCAGTTCCTTTGGTCATTCAGCGTTCTCACTGCCTGTGAGAAGAAATTGTTCTTCAGCCTGGTGGCTCTGATACTCCTGCGTCTCTTTCCCGACGGGAGCAGCTGTGAGATGCTATGTGAGGGGTGGAAGGGGTCCTCGATGATTTTGCGCGCTGGTAGATCACGTCAATGGGAGGGGAGGGAGACTCCAGTGATCCTCTCTGCCGCCCTTATCGTCCTGTAGATTGACCTTCAATCCATTTGTCTGAGCAACAGGACAACACAGTGATGCAGCCGGCCAGGACACCCCAGATGGAGCACCTGTAGAAGGTGATCTCCTAAAGATGTTCCTATCACATACTTTTTTTTTAGATATAACTGACTCTTTATGATCTCCTGTCATATTTTAAATCTTTCTAGTATATTGCTTCCGAAGCAAGCTGTTTTGGTTAGTTCAAGCATGACTGGGCATGCAGGTGGTATGCAAATGTTGTCTTAGGCCTGGGCAGGCTAGAAAGGCATTTAAGGATGGTGTTGAGAATTTTCTTGGCAACTTCAGAGGATATAGCTGCTTCCAGCTGATTGACAACACGCTTCAAGCGGACAAGAACCATGAAGAGCAGCGTGTCGTTGAAAATTCATTTTCTGCATTCGGCCTTGGACTCCTTCCCTGCTGATCTTGGTGTGGTTAGTGAGAAACATAGTGAAAGGTTTCACCAGGACATTGAGACCATGGAAGAACAACTGGAACCCATTGCGTGGGGTACTGAGCAGGCAGTGGAGCATCCTTCAGAAGGTTGGCAGCGAGGCTTCGGCGGGTCGGCGGTGAGGCTTCAGTGAGTTGCAGCGAGGTGAGGCCCAGTGGGAGCAGTGGCTTGGAGCTGAACTCGGTGAGGTTTGGCAGGAGCAGCGGCAAAGGGAAGTTCAATTTTTGATTTTTGATCCTTGATATTTTAATTAATCCTTTAGTTATATGAGAGGAGAAAGCAATGGAGTCAGTTAGGGCAGTGGAATGCTCCGAATGCAGGATGTGGGAAATCTGGAATGGCAAAGTTGTCCCTGATGATTACACCTACAAAAGGTGCATCCAGCTGCAGCTCCTGACAAACCAAGAATTGGAGCTGGAACTGGATGAACTCAGGATCATTCTAGAGGCAGAAAGGATGAAGGAAGACAGTCACCCCCAAAGGTCAGGCAGCATTTAGCTGGGTGGCTGTCAGGAGAGGGAAATAGAGAGCATAGTACCCCTGTGGTCTTTCCCATCAACAATGCATACTGTTTTGGATACTGTTGATGAAGATGACCTACCAGGGAAAAGCTGTAGTGGTCACATCTCTGGCACCGAGACTGGACCCTCAGTTCAGAAAGGAAGGAGGGAGGAGAGGAGTGCAGTAGTGATTGGGGATTCGATAGTTAGGGGGGCAGATAAGATATTCTGTGGGAGAGATCGAGAATCCAGGATGGTCTCTTGACTCCCTGGTGCCAGGGTCCGTGATATCTCGGATCAAGTTCTCTGTATTCTCAGGAGGGATCAATGACATAGATAGGGAGAGTGGTCGAGTGGTAGTGAATAGTTGCTTCTCAGGCTGGAGGCCTACGATTAGTGGTGTGCGTCAGGAATCGGTGCTGGGACCCTGATAACATGCAAAATTGGATCAGAAAGTTTGCTGATGACATGAAGATTGAAGACGTTGTCGACAGTGAGGAAGAATTTCAAAGCTTGCAGAGAGATCTGGACCAGCAGGAAAAATGGCAGATGGAGTTCAATGCAGACAAATTGAAATTTGGAAGGACAAACTAAGGTAGGACATGCATAGTAAATGGTCAGGCACTGAGGAGTGCAGAGGAAGAAAAAGGATGTGGGAATACAGATATTTAATTCCCTGAAAGTGGCGTCACAGGTAGACAGGGTTGTAAAGAAAGAGTTTGCATTTGGCCTTCACAAAGCAAAGTATTGAGTACAAGAGTTGGGATGCTATGGTGAGGTTGTGTAAGACATTGGTGAGGCCAAATTTGGATTATTGTACGCCGTTCTGGTCACCAAACGACTGGAAGCATATCAGTAAGAGTGAAAGAGTGCAAAGAAGATTTATTAGAATGTTGCAGTGGCTTCGGGTGTGGAGTTACAGGTAAAGATTAATTAAGTTAGGACTTTATTCCTTGGACTGTAGAAGATTAAATGTGAGTAGGCTCTTTCCACTTCGATTAGGAGAGATAAATACGAGAGGACATGGCTTTCAGTTGAAAGGTTTCGGTGGAACTTCTTCACTCAAAAAGTTGTGGGAGAGTGGAACGAGCTGCCATCTGACGTGGTAAATGCGAGCTCACTCTTAAATTTTAAGTCGGATAGATACATGAATGAGATCTGGAGGGTTATGGAATGGGTAGAGGTCAGTGGGACTAGCGAAATGACGCTTTGGCGCAGACAAGTAGGGCCAAATGGCCTGTTTTCTGTGCTGTAGAGTTCTACGAATGCTGGCCAACTATTGTTGGATACTGTCATGAGTGGCATCAGCTGCTGAGTACAAAATAATTTTAGGTCAGTTGAACTAACACAAAGTGTCAGCATGAAGATGGGATTAAGCCTGGTAAATTCAATGAAAGTTAATTTAATGTTTCTCCAGCCCTACGTGATGCAGCCAATCTGAAATGAACTTTGTGCTCAGTTTGAAGTTGTTTATCATAATCCAAGTTTTTCTTCATTAAGCAAACCTTTTGGGAGGGGTGAATAATTATGGTCCAGTGCTATTTGCAATCACTTAATTCTCCATTTCCATTTGATTGATGGTGTAACATCTGTGAAGAGTTAATTGGCCAAGGCAACTTTCCCCTAGTAGGTAGAGGGATGACAGGGTCTACTTGGGAAGACGTGATTAGTGTAAGTGGCTGTATGATGGCCAAGGCAGTCTCAGTGAGCTAAGGACCCAGTTTAGAGATGTATGATTCTGCTAGTAGAAATGTATGGAAAGCAAAAGATGCCCATAATTGCATGAAAGATGAGAGCCTTTTGGAGGACAGTATTTAAGGTCATGTTTAAATTTATTTTTACTTAATATTACATCACCAACTTAGATTTTGCTGTTCTCTACAGCGACTGAAAGTTGATACATCCCTTTTGTCCTTTTTAATAACTGCGGGGATCCAATAAAAAAGAATCAACTGAAATGGAATTTGCAATTAAATCCAAGAAAAAAATTCGAACCCTTGCTTCTGTCAGTGAATCACATTTCCAGCTTTCAGAAGCTCACCTTCAGTTCTACCACGGTGCCTGTGATACAAGAGTTATTTTTTACCCAGAAGAGCTGAAAATAATAACAAAACAAATCAAAACAAGCTGTTATGATCTGGCATTCACTGCCCACGTGGATAAGGTGAATGCTCACAGCCTTGTCAACTGTAGCAAACTTTAATAGGGATTTTATCTGAAGGCTGCACCTGACAATTGGAGTCAGGTGACTCAGGCAGTTAGATTTGGAAAGTTCAGGGCAGCAGGAAGCTGATTGGGCAATAGAGATCATGTGATCCAGGGAACTTGTAACGCAGGGTGGTATTAATTCACTTCAACTCAGCAGCCGAGGGAGATGGTGCTATTGACAAAAGTTCCACACAGTATATGGCAGCAGTGAGTAGGAAATTTACTACGAACTAGTTTTTTTTCTCTATTCAACCTTCTACACGAGCTCTATCGAGAGCGTCCTGGCCGGCTGCATTTTAGTGTGGTACGGTTGCTGCAGAGAAATGGATCGGAAATCAATCCACATAGGAGTGGCAGAGAGGATGACTGGAGTATCCACCCACATCGGCATGACCTACCGGGACCGTTGTCTGAAGAGGCGTGCAAAATTGTTGAGACCCCTTCCACCCTGCACATGGCATCTTTCAGCTGCTCCCATGGAGAAAGAGATACAGGAGGATCAGAGCCAGCACCACCAGGCTGAGGAACAGCTTCTTCCCACTATCTCGGAGGATCTTTCCTGGACCCAACACACTAATGGCATTGTGAAGAAATCACGTCAGCACCTCTACTTCCTTAGGAGTTTGTGGAGGTATGTTATGATATTGAAAACCCTGGCAAATTTCTACAGATGTGTGGTGGAAAATGTGCTGACCGGATACATCACGGTCTGGTATGGGGACACCAATACCCCTGAGCGTAAAGACCTCCAAATGATAGTGGACAGAGGCCAGGACATCATAGGCAAAACTCTCCCCACCATTGGGAATATCTACAGGGTACACTGCCATCGGAGAGCAGCAGCAATTATCAAGGATCCACACCACCCAGGACATGCTCTGTTCTCGCTGCTGCCGTCGGTAAAGAAGTAGGGGTGCCACAAGACTTGTACCACCAGGTTCAGGAACAGCTGCTCCCCCTCCACCATCAGACTCCTCAATGACAAACTCAATCAGGGACTCATTTAGGACTCGTACTTGTGCACTTTATTGATTTTCTTTTTGTTCTGTCTGTATGGCGCTATCAGTTTGTTTACATTTCTTTATTTGTTTACAGGTACACTCCATGAGCAGTTTTTTTTTGCACTACCAATAAATAGTAATTCTGATTCACCCACAGAAAAAGAATATTAGGGTTGTATGTGATGTTCTGTATGTCCTCTGACAATAAATCTGAAATCTGAAGTACAGGTACGCCCCAAGTTACGACCATAATTCGGACCAAAGGATCTGTCGTATCTCAGAATGGAAGTATGCTGGAATTGCATAATTAGCTTGTTAGTTGGTGTCCCAGAGTCCATAGACTGGGTGCAGCCATCTTGATTCCTGTGTGCACGTGTGAGTCTTCGGTTGGCACATGCGCGTAGGTTCGCGTATTGGAGTTCGGTTGGCACATGCATGAAAGTTAAGTGCCCTAACAATTTTGAATTCATGCCCTTAACTCTTGCGCATGTGCCAACCGATCTCCAATACGCCAACCATGCATGCGTCAACCGAAGACTCACACATGCGCACAGAAATCAAGATGGCTGCACCCAGTTTGTGGACCTCGGTATGTAGAGTAACATAGTAAGTATGCACATTATGGCTCTTGAATGCCGTGTATCCCTGTTATAGTTTGTAAAATACAACATCAACCATGTAAATTTTATATCTTTTAACAAATTTTCAGTCGTATGTATGGATGGACATAAGTCGCATAGGTCACAAGTCGGGAAGCACCTGTAATCCCCTACTAACCATGCCATGAGTGCTCTGTGGTTAGTTAGGGATGACTTAAGGTGGTATATGTGGCAAGATAAAGGTTGAGAACCATTGGGTTAAGGTCAGAGATTTAAGGCAATGAGGGGCACTCTACATCTGGAATGAGCTACCAAATGTAACAGTGGAAGCAGGCACAATTTCTATATTCCAAAGGCATTTGTACAGACATTTGGATAGGAAGGGCTTGAAAGGATATGGGCCTAATACAGGCAAATGGGTTGGCATGAATGAGTTGGGCTGAAGGACCTGCTCCTTGTGCATGACTCAGTGACTCAACGCACTCATCAGATCATTAAATTGAAACAGTGGCACGGTTAGTGCAACGCTGCAACAGTGTCAGCGGCCCGTGTTCGAATCCTGCGCTGACTGTAAGGAGTTTGCTCGCTCTCCCTGTGTCTGCGTGGGTTTCCTCTGGGTGCTCCAGTTTCCTCCCACACTTCAAAATATACGAGGCTCTTGGTCAATTGGATGCAATTAGGTGGCCCGGGTACGTGGGCCGGAGAGGCCTGTTACTGTGCTGTACGTCTGAATTTAAATATTTTTAAAAATATTTGAACGAAAACAAAGGTTAATTTGAACGTAATGATACATTTAAAAAATGGAATAGACATGATATTCAAATTTTGCCTGCCTTATGGCAAACAAAGAATCACCATGAACATTACCCAGCGCCTCTAACAAAAGGAGAAAAAGCAAAAGTAACCCACTTCAGAGACATTAAATGTTTGCGGATTTGCTTCCCGCAGCCTCCATTTCAAACCTTCAGCAACATGAGCTCTAGGTCCAAACCTTTGACATGATCAGGAAGCCTTCAGCGCCCAAGGCCCCTTCGGGAGCCCTTCTTGCCCTCAGCCCCCGCCCAAATCCCGGATCCAATACCTGGTTCCCATGTGCCAGTCTCCAGTAGCCCACAGCCCTTGAGGGTCCTATGACTGCAAGTCGGCAGCAGCCCACACCCCGTGTGATTCCTTCGGCCGCAGGTCGCCAACTGCCTACAGCCTGCGTTAGTACTTCAGACACTGAGTCTCTCACTGGATCACTGCCGTGGTCTCCATCCAGGAAGGTCATCTCCTCTGCTTCTCCTTCTCCACACATTTCTGGTCTGCCGCTCCCCCCAGAATTTGCAACTCCTTGTTGTTAACACAGGCACCTCCATCTTGGGCGCATGATTTAACATAAAGCACTGTTGGCTACTTTAACAGGTTTTTTTAAAGCCTCTGTGGAGCTGTCATCATTAGGCCTGGATGGTAGAACCCTGTAGAGCACCACAGAGTCTCCACTCCCAACTCTTCCGCTGCTGGTACAGTAGCTCTGGCAGAGCCACCATTTTTTTTTCCAGAACACTAGCAGGCCAATGGTTTAAAAAAAACTAGAGAATGGGACTAATTGAATAAGAACTAACTCTCACACAATAGAATATCGGGCATATACATCGACCCCCCCCCCCCCCCCCCATTTTCGGACTGTCCAGGCCTCCCAGCAACAACCCAAAATTTGATACAACATCCCAATCGGTAGGTAACAAAGCTGTAAATTAAGCAAGCAAGTTTTAAAAAAAATCCTTGGCCTACTGGGCAGGCGTGGGAACCTTGGCCTAACGGGCAAGAGTGGTGGCCTCTTTCTCCCGAGCAGGAGCTGGAACCTCGGCCTTCATGGCAGAAGCGACTGGCTTCGTTCTCCCGGCAGGAGCGGCGACCTCTGGGTTGTGGAATGTCTGGGTGGGTTATGGTGGCACCTGGCAGGGGAGAGGTGTCAGGGAGCGGCAGTGGCATTGAGGTGCTTCCAGGGTCGACAAATAGACCGAGTCGGCGCTTCCAGGGTCAACTTACAAGCCAAAGCAGCATCAAGCGGTTTTTGACGTGAATTTAAGGTCTCAACAGCCTCTCTGGCGTACGTCAATCCCCATTTTTTGAGTGAATTTTTGAGGGTTTCAGGACTCGACTTCAACGCTGAAATATACGATGCTTATTATACGTTTTATGTTCAACATGTGAAATTAATATCAATTGAATCTAATTGTTGATATGAATGACCTGTTTAATAAGCATGTGGCAAATTTCACTGGTTAAACATAATTCCAAATACAATAAAATCCCTGTTATCCAGAATTCAAGCCACCGGCAAAAAAATTGTGGGAAATAAATAGGATGAATATACGAAAGTATAAAATTGGCGGTGGGTTTGCCAAACTCACAGCACATAATCTCAAGCAACCGGCAAATTTCCTTATCCGCCTTCTCTCAACCCCCATAGGTGCCGGATACTGGGGTTTTTACTGTTCTCGTTCACATGAATAAGGAGACTCACTGGTTTAAGCTGAGTTCACATAAACTTGGTACATGGACACCAGGAAGGAAACCTCCCTCATTGCATCTGCACTCACTGTTCGTCAATATGAAGCGCAGATATCCTTCAGAATAAATCATCACCCTTTTGTTCAAAGCCCTGCATTCCATTCCAGCCAAAAATCAAATTTGTAAACTTTCTCATTATAAATAATGAAAGCAACATTCAATATCTGAACATATTACTGCCGGAATATAAGGGGAATTAAGTCAATCTTTGTCCCTGCTTGATAAATTTAAATAATTTCCAATAACACTGCTTAGAAGAAGAAGAATTTGCATTTATATGAATTTGGGACATTCCAAAGATCCCCACAGCCAATGTCCCTCTTTGCAATAAACGTTGGGAAATACTTCAGGGTACTTGCACTCAAATATATATATTTTTAAAGCCCTACAATTAACTAGCTGAGGTATCCAGAACTAAATGCCATGGTCTCCAAATCAGGGTTAGATATGAGGTGAACATTTCTACCACGGGAAAGATAGATCGCTTTCTGGAGTTCAGGGGTTCTCAGAGCCGTGGTTGCTTGGTGATTTAACAAGATCAAGTTCATTGTCACGTGGATCGAAAGAGCTGCGATAGAGGTTGCTTTGCAGGCGGATCAGTAACCACCTCGTATGTTACACAAGAAGCAGAACAAAAGTACTGCGTGACAGAGGGAGGCCATGTGGCGCAGAGCATAGGCGGGAAAATGTTGCGTCTGAAATGGCGGGGAAGAATCAGTCATTGAATCAGGTGGTGGGTGAGCTCACCCTTGTTAATCTTCTTGATGTAGTTGATGGAGGGGAGAATTTATCATCTTTCATTCGTCTTTTGAAAATCCTATTACCAGAAGCTTCAACTTTCATTTAAATCCTTTATTATGTTTCCATTATAGCAATAATATCGTATTTCTCTAGTCCTTAGATCAGTGGTTCTCAACCTCTTTCTTTCCACTCACTTTAAGTAATCCCTAGGCCATCGGTGCTCTGTGATTAGTAAGGGTCTGCTTAAGGTGGGATGTGGGTGTGAAGGGAAGGTTGACAATCATTGCTCTAGACCCGACTGTTACTGGAATATTTTGCTTGAGAAAAATTGTCGTTGGCCCATTTCCTTTGGAGATCTGAAACCGTGCACGTAACGAGTCAATGAGATACGATTAAAACCGTGGTTTTCAAACTTTTTCTTTCCACTCATATCCCACCTTAAGCCATCCCTTCCTAATCACAGAGCAGCCAGGGCATAGGGATTACTTAGTGGGATGTGAGTGGAAAGAAAAAAGGTTGAGAACCACTGTCGACTGAGCTCATCTCCCTTATACATTTTTCTTGCACTTCAACACATAAACAGTCACCTTTATTATATGTCCTGTCTTCCTCTCTCTCTGTTTTTCTGTGATTATTTTGTGTGACTGGTTTCCTTGGTGATTCTGATCTGAGGTCACTCATTGGTCCAATACTTACCATAGATATTTTAGGACAAGATTCCATTTATTGTCATGTAATAAAACAGGGTCATATTACATGGAATTGCTTTTGTCTGCTGCAAGGCAGACAGATTCGCCATCAGCAAAAATTGCCTGAAGCGCCACCTACAGTCTGAGAAAGAGAAGCAAAAGAGAGAGGTCCCCCCCCCTCCAGAGTCACTGAGTTTCCGCAGCCACGCCAAGTCCAGTCCAAACCATTGGCAACCTGAGCTCCAGATCTGATCCTCCGACACAGTCATGCATCCTTCGGCACCCCCTCGCGCCCTGGTTCCGATACCTGGTACCCCTCCAGCCAGTTTCGAGCCAGTCACCAGCAGTCCGCGGCCCTGCGTGAATCTCCTGACAGCCTTGGTGGGTTCCTCGCCTTAAGTCGCCAGCAGCCCGCCCAGTGCGTGGGTCTTTCAGCCGCAGAGCCCCCTCACTGGTCCGCCGCCATGGTCACTGTCTCATAGGTCAACTCCTCTGCTTCTTCCTCTCAGATGTGGGGGGGGGGGGGTGAGGGGGGTGATGTTTTCTGGAGTCATCTGCTCCCCTGGCGTCTGCAACCCCTCATGGCTGTTGCCGATGAAAGGCACCACCATACGGTGAAAAGAGCACTGAAACATGTCAATGGAATGCATTTCTCTTCATTTCAATGGACACAGGCCAGTGGGTTGCAGGTGAAGAATGGGTTAAGGAGGCTTAGATGCATTTTAAAAAGTTGGATCAACGTCTTCCGGTGTCAAATGTCACAGTAATGGGGCCTCCCAAACAATCCATCCAATTGAGCTGATGTGATCAGTGATGGGAGGAATTGGCCAGGATAATCTGCCAGTTCAGTTTTCCAATGACAGCTCTTCGGGATGTATACGTTGCGTTTAACAGCTCAGATGAGAAATCAGCGCAATGTTACGCAAAATTCATGAATGTTAAACAACAAATTTCAACGTTTGCATTACTGACCAATGAAAGTTCAGCCTGCATCAAATGAGTGAGATTAGAATGAAAATTTGTTTTCTTCTCCCCATTATTTTCAAATTATTTGCAGAGCGGAGGAGCTGGAGACTTAGTTCTGTATTAATTAGGGAGATTTAGCATATCCTGGATCAATCTGGATTCCCCCAAAGAAGCTTGCGGAAAATAAATTGGCTTGGTTGACTTTTCTGAATGTAGTCGTGTGGTTGAATACCCTACAGCTCTGATTTTCAATGAGCCGCACAGACTATTTGTGCGATAGAGGGTCTCCATTCAGTACATGAATGCAAGCATTTTATTTAAAAAAAATTCTGAACTCAACTTAATTCATAAGCCGGCATCGTTGTCTGAAGAGGGCGCGCAAAATAATTGAGGATCCCCTTTTACCCTGCACACAGCACCGTTCACCTACTCACGAAGGGGGAAGAGAGAGAGGAGGATCAGAGCCAGCACCGCCAGGCTGAGGAACAGTTTCGTCCCACGGGCAGTGAGAACGCTGAACGACCAACGGAACTGCTCACACTGACCCTCCGAGACTCTCACATTCATGAAACAAAATTTACTTATTTCTATAGATGAATACTTATCCTGCATATATATTGGTTGTCTGCATATGTCTTATGTCTGGTTGTACGTCAGGGTGTCTTGCACCAAGGACTGGAGAAAGCTGTTTCATTTGGTTGTACTTGTATGATCAGTTGACAATAGACTTTATCGAGGTTACTGATCCTATCAGGAAAGAGGTGCCACAAGACTTGTACCACCAAGTTCTGGAATAGTTGCTACCCTTCCACCGTCAGACTCCGAAGCTGCAGACTCAATCATTTAAGGACTCTTTCTTTGCACGTTATTTATCACTGAATTTTTTTTCCCGTATTGCATATCCTGCTTACATTTCTCTGGTTTGAGTATGTATCTTTCTACAGCTTTTTGCACGACCCATAAGTAGAAATTCTGTCTGGCCCGCCGGAATAAAGAATCTCAGGGTGGTATGTGATCTCATGAGTGTACTCTGACAATAAATCGAAATCTGAACATTGCAATTCCTGTCCGTAGGATTCCAAGCAACACCTGAACTCCATTTAACGTGGAAAATGAGAAGATGAGAGTTCAAAAAAGAAATGTTGTAACATGAGGTTGGGTCATTATCACAAGAGAGTGTGACAATACATAACTTTACAGCGCCAGCGACGGAGACCAGGGTTTGAATCCTGCGCTGTTTGTAAAGAGTTTGTACGTTCTCCCCGTGTCTGCGTGGGTTTTTATGGCCATTCCCCGACCTACATCCAAGTTCCATTCTGAGCGACCGGTCGGATCTCGAAATGGATGTAAGTCGGACAGACGTTAGCAAGGCATGTAGAATTCTTTGAGGTTTCATACAATTATAGTTCAATCCAGCTTGAAAATGCGTTATATTTACTTGAATAATGCACACTTAACAAATGGCAACTGAGAGAGATGCTGTGATGTACGCAACGCAGGGATATCATCTGATGGTCACTATCGTACGCACGCAGCCGTTAGCACGACCAAGCTTAATTTTTATATTTACATATTTTTTATTTTTAAAAAATTTATACAGTATTTTGTTTTTAGTCGTTTGTACGGATGGTTGTAAGTAGGGGAGAGGCTGTACAACCATGTAGTATTCCCAGGAAGGAACATCATATGCACAATATGTGTGAAACTGCTACATCAAAACATAATTTTCCCCCCCCCCCCGACCTCCCCAGCCCTTAACCCCTCCGTACCTGCCTTCCCTAGCCCCCTTCTTCCTCCCCTCCAATCTCCTCGAAAGCCTCCCTTTTGTGCCTTCCCTCCCATTTGACCTCTTGCTTGTGGGCCTGGGCTCCTTCCCTGCCCTACTCCCTGCCATTATATTCAGGTGCTGCCTTCACCTCGATGACGGCCTCAGGGCTGAAACATTGGTTTTTATCTTGACTATATGAAAGTATGCTGTTTGACTTGTTGAGATTCTCAGCCTGTGGGAAGCAGCAGCAGAATTCTCCAAGGTATCGGCTTAGCAGAAGCTGAGGTTGGTGTGGAAACTGGCAAGGGAGTCAGCATGGGGGCTGGAACCAGGGCGAGCCACTGTGTACACGGAGGCGTCAGGGGCTCTGGTACTGGCGTGAGTGGAGGAGGCGTCAAGAGCAAAAAAAAAGCACAGGAAGTTCGTTTGGGGACGGAAGTGGTAAGAAATAAACCAATCAATAGGCTGCCCTGTTAATGCTGCTGCTTTACAGCTCCAGTGATCTGGGTTCGATCCCAACCTCGGGTGTGGTTATGTCAATATTACCTCCATGATTAACTACATCTGGCCTGGAATTTGGCTGCTCTAAATTCCCCTCGTCTGAGTTGATGATGGAAAGAATGAAAGGGTAGAATTGATGAGTAGAGATGGGTCTCAAAACTCTATTATCCATTACTCTGGCCATCACACTGTCATGGAGTTGTCAGAAGATTATGGTGAACTCCGACGCAGCCACGTTCTGCCTTGATCTTTCACAAAAGAGAGAAAGGGACAGAGGCATGAGAGAGAGAGAGAGTTAGGGTGAGAAAGTGGGAGGGAGATAGAAAGAGAGAGAATGTGAGAGGAGAGAGAAAAGGAGAGACATGACAGAGAGGGAGAGATGAGATGAGAGATAGTGAAAGGGAGAGAGAGAGATAAGGGGAGAGAGAGAGATAAGGGGAGAGAGAGAGATAAGGGGAGAGAGAGAGATAAGGGAGAGAGAGAGATAAGGGAGAGAGAGAGACAAGGGGAGAGAGAGACAAGGGGCGAGAGAGATAAGGGGAGAGAGATAAGGGGAGAGAGATAAGGGGAGAGAGAGAGATAAGGGGAGAGAGAGAGATAAGGGGAGAGAGAGAGATAAGGGGAGAGAGAGAGATAAGGGGAGAGAGAGAGATAAGGGGAGAGAGAGAGATAAGGGGAGAGAGAGAGATAAGGGGAGAGAGAGAGATAAGGGGAGAGAGAGCGATAAGGGGCGAGAGCGATAAGGGGCGAGAGCGAAAATTGCAAAGGGTAATAAAGAGAGAGGTAATGTGACTGATGGGGGTTTCCCCCTTGTGAGCCCTCATGCACCTAATGGGCCAAACACCCTCCTGTGTATGCACATAACCAACACAGTAAAAACAGAAGAGCAGATGAAAATAATGCCAAAGCAATTTTTTTTTCCAAAGCTACCTCACATCATAGGGGGGCAATCAGTCAATTGCCTACCCAACGGTAAAAATTCTTCATATCACAGCAACTCCGGTGGAAAAGCTTCAAGAAGCAGCAAGAAGTCATTTGAGTTCAAAGACACTGTGATTGAGAAATTGCAGGATTGTGCCTTCGAATTATTGTTGCAGGGATACTACATGGTTCAGAACCATCACCGCTGACGATATTAGTAATACTGTAATATTTTCTTGAATCGAAATTTTTTTCAGCAAGTTTTTGGAACATTGGCCTGTATTGTTTGATTTGTGAGGTGCAGGGGATTACAATTGTCATGGAGTCCAGAGGACCCCAAAACCCAGCAGCAATAGCTATGCACCATGATAAAGGGTTACTTCAACAGAAGTTGCTTTTAATTATCTTTGAACATGAAAATAAAATCAAACTTTAACTTAGCTCTATTGACGCACTTAACCCCCTTCTAATTCTAAGTGCAGGTGCGTGTAAGTTCAGCAAAGTTCTTTGCTTCACCGTCCAATCTCAATGGTTGCAGGCAATTCCTGTTCTGTGCACAGAAGTGAACATTAATGAAGTTCACCAGGCTTTGGTGCTTAACAGGTAAATGGTTACCGCTCAGAAAGGTTCTTGTTGGTTTTCAGAGAGAGAGAGTTCTTCTCCAGGACATCCACAACTGATTCCTTTTTAATCAGCCACTTGCTGACAAAACTTGCCCCCTTCAGGGTTCTCCAGATGATAACCTCTTTCTTTCATGTCACCACAGAGCTCCTTTCTGTTTCTCCTATTCCAAAGGAAACACCAGACAGCCAGTCCTCTCCTTTGACCAGGCCATCTTCCAAAGCTTGCCAGGTTGTCCCTCTGGAACTGATGTCTATGTCTCTCCTCTCTCTCACTCCCTCCAACTCTGAGAGCAAAGCCTGCTTTTTTCTGCTCTCTGCCTGCAAAGATCACATGACCTTCCAGGCAGTCAATGCTCTTTTCCTGACAAAGCTGCTACTGCCTGTGGTTACATTTGTTGCCTTTTGCAAATAACAGTCCATCATGAGACTCTGAGCACTCCTGCAAAAATTTTGTGTTTTTAAAGTGTTTGTGTGTGACCTGCTCTAACAAACCTTTCCCAATTTATCTCCCAAACACCTCTCTATACTCTGTCACAACAGGAACACTGGTGGTCAAATTTTTTTCTCCAAGAGCAGATTGGGGTGGCCAACACAAACGTCAAGTCTGGTCATAACGCACTGCACTTTTGGACCATCCTTGAGAGGAAGTTTTAAACCAATATGTGCTCTGCCCTCCTATGTGAACGAGGAAAGGTGCCACGTCAATGAAGAGCAGAGGAGATATCCCAGAATCAGGACCCAAATTGCACCTCATTCAGTTACAATTAATGAGCACATGTGGGAGAATGTGTTCCAGAGAAATAATGGGAATAGGATTGGTGTCAGAATCAGAATTTATTGTCGTGAACATGCCACGAAATTTGTTATGTGGCACCATCACAATGCAAACATTTATCTAAACCACCTTGCAAAATAAATTAAAAAACAAAATGAACGAGAAAGTAAAGGACAAACTTAGGCAGTGTCCATGCTTCATAGTTTCATTCAGGAATCTTATGGCAGAGAGGAAGAAGCTGTCCTTGGGCCGTTGAGTGCTTGCCTTCAGCCTCCTCCATCTTTTTCCTGATGGTAGCAGAGCAAAGAGGGTGTGGCCTAGGAGATGGGGGTCCTTGAGGATAGAGGTTTCTTTTTTAAGATGCCACCGCTTGTAGAGGTCCTCGATGGAGTGAAGACCCGTGATGTCGCAGTCCGGGTGAACAACTCTTTGGAGTATTTTCTTGTCCTGAGTCTTTGGTACCAGACTGTGATGCAACCAGGATGGTATCCATGGTGGAAGTTTCCGAGAGACTTCAGTGACTCCCCTCAAACTCTTTATGGAGTAGAGCCATTGGCAAGCCTTCTTCATAATTGCATCAACAACAATTGCATAGAGACTCAGTGTGAATGAGGCAAAGGGAATGATTGTGGACTTCAGGAGGACCAGGAACTTATTCTGGGGACTCAACAGCAACTGCACTTCCTGAGAAGACCGAGGTAGGCAAGGCCACCGGCCACCATCCTGTCAATGTTCTACAGGATCTTTATTGGTCGGCTGCGTCACAGTGTGATATGGTTGTTGATGGGCATTACTTCGGAGGTCAATCTGCAGGATAATAAGAGTGGCAGAGAGGATCACTGAGATTTACCTTCGCCACCACCCCCCCCCCCCCCATTCGATGTGATCTACCGGAATCATTATTTGAAGAGGGCTTGCAAAATCCTTAAGGACCTCTACTACCCTGCACATAGCATCTTTCAGCTGCTCCCATCGAGAAAGAGATGCAGGAGTATCAGGGCCAGCCCCACCATGGGCAGTGAGACTGTTGAACAACTGAATGGACTGCACATACAACACTCTACTGTTTACAGTATTAAACAAAATTTATTTATTTTTCTTGTTACAGAGTCCAGAGGACCCCAAAAACCCAACAGCAATAGATATGCACCACCACACAGGGTTATATAAACAAAAGTAGTTTTTAATTATATTTGAACAAGAAAACAGAATTAAACTTTAACTTATTACTTAACCTACTTACTTAACCTACCTAACCTACTTAATATCCCCCCTAATACTCAGCACAGCTGTGCATAATGTATATTTAAGATTGGAAAAGTTCTTTGGATCAAGGTCCCATCTCACTGGTTGCAGGCAATTCTTGTACTGTGCACAGAAGTTAGCATTAACAAAGTTCACTAGGCTCTGGTGTTTAACTGGCAAATAGTTACCACTCAAGAGGGTTCTTGTTGCTTTTCAGAGAGATTCCTTTTCCAGGACATCTGCACCTCAATCAGTCTTGCTGACGAAACTTGCTCCCTTCAGGGTTCTCCAGATGATCCTCTTTCTTTCAGGTCACTTTTCAGACTGCCAGTCTTCTCCTTTGACCAGGCAGCCTTCCAAAGTTTGCCAGCTTGTCCCTCTGGAACTGATTCCCATCTTTGTTTTCACACCCTCCCTCTCTGAGAGTCAAAACTGTTCTGCCTCTGCCTGCAAAGATCACATGCTCTCCCAGGCAAGCTGTACGTTGCTACTCTGCAAAATGCACTCTGTAAAAGTCTTGCAAATATTCTGTGTTTTAAAATGTGTGTGTGCAAGGTGTTCTAACAATTCCTCCCAAACCAACTCTAAATACTCTGTCACATTCTACATGTATGTAAGTCATGTTTATTGTCATCTGACTGCGCAAGTACAACCTGACGAAACTGTTCTATGGCCTTCGGTGCAAAACACGCAGACACACAACCAGACATAACACACATGCAGACAAACAATACATATGCAGGACAAGTATTCATATGTAGAATAAATAAAAATTGTTTTGTAAATATGAAAGTCTTGGATGGTTAATGTGAGCCTTTTGGTTGTTCAGTATTCCCACTGCCCATGGGAAGGTAGCCTTGCCCTGTTCAAACTTCCCAGGAAGAGCCGTCGCTGTGGCAACTTTCTGACAAGTGAGGAGATGTTGAGTGTCCACGATAGGGCCCTCGTTAAGTGAAATCTTAGGGTATTGATGCTCTCCACTACAGAGCTATTGATGTGTAATGGAGAGAGGTGTGGTGATATGCATCATTTGTCTGCATGTGTGTTATATCTGGTTGTGTCTTTGGATGCTTTTACACCGAGGACTGGAGAACCATGTTCCGTCTAAGTTTTAGTAGACAGTGTGGGCAAAAATCATGTCTTGTGCAAATTTTTTTTCCCTGTGACAAAAGTCTGTGTGAACTGAATGCTTGTGCAACTGTAAACTTGTTTTTTCAAGATCATTTTGGCAGAGCCTCTCTCTCTCTCTTTTTGGGCACGCGTTAATTTTCTTCGTGCGCTACTTTAAAAAATGTGCATGCGCGTGCGTGCCCAGCCGAGTGGGGCGAGGGCTGGGGAAGCACTGTTCCGTCGAGCTGTACAATCGGATGCCAGTGAGTTTGAACTTGGGTAGGGACCGAATGCAAGTTTGGTCGGCATGAGTGAGTTGGGCTGAAGGGCCTTGAATCCGAGAGAAGGTTTGGAAATACGAGTCCGTGAGAGCTTAAAAGATACAAACTGCATGTCCCCTTCCCTTCATTAGAAAACTAATTATGCTCCACAGACTGCAAAGACCTGAAGTCATGAAAAATGAAATTTGAATCTAAATCTTTCTTCCCATCTGCTAGATCAGCAAAAATTCAATGCTTGAATTCCATGGGGAACAGAAGCAAACTTCCTCCGTGTCTGACTGCTTATTCCTTCAATATTGCAATATCAATGGTGACAATATAGAGAAAGCTTCCAGTGTCAAAAACTAATTTGCACCCTATTGCGATGAAAATCTAATGGCTAGTACTTAAAATATTATTGTAATAATATACTTGTGCTAATGTTGGAACAGAGATTTGGAAAATGATTAAAATGAGAGGCACCATTAAATGCATTAAATCAACCCTCAGTTCTAAACTCCAGTGTAAATATTATTGCCCATCGTGGAGATGGTTTGCTATGGAAATGTTAGGTTTTTACTCTGTATTCAACGGAAACTGGATTTAATTTGGAAAATCACTCAAACGAACCATACTCCTGAACTAATGGGAAAGAACAAAAATCAGCTCAACAGATGAAAATCAATAAAGATGCTCTTGTAACCTCGACCCTGCCTTCTCTTTTGCAAGGAGATGGGCTCAGCCTCTTGTAGGGATATGCACTTGTCCCAGGAATTGATGACCAATTCACTGGTTAAGGGTCCAGTGTGAAAGCGAATCAATCGCAGCGCTGACGTCAAATCATGGCATGGATTGACGGCCCCTACTCGCATCCCCGGCGTCGGCCGATGAACTCAGCGTGAAAAGGGCAAGTTGTAACCCAGGACAGAAATGTTGAAAGCGGATTCTCCTACTCTAAGGGATGACGTAAAAGCAGGTAGTGTCCCAGTTAAAAATGGCCCAGTGTGAACAGCAAAAACGGCTTCTTTAACCGGGTCAATTTACTGGGATGCCAGGGTAAAAAGGGCTAGTGCTAACATTGTGGCCTTCAACTCCAGCTTCAAAGGTCTGTAATGATGCAGTAATGAGGGAATGCATACCGCCTGGGTGAATCAATAGGCAGATGGTTCTGCAGAGAAGTGCTGGCTGGCGATGTTGGTGTGTTTTCAAGGACACGTCATCGTGTGCCAACACTAACATTGTGCCTCTTGTACTAGACCATCCCACCTGTCTACATCTATTCTATCTGACTGTTATGTCAAAGACCAGCAGTAATAGAAATTCACTAAGACAATGGTGTTTTTAAAATAATATTTTTATTTAAAATGACTAATAATATAGCATCTTACTTAAACCTAAACTTAACCCCAACTATGCACAAATATATATGTGTGTGTGTATGTGGATTACCCAAACCATTGCAGCTCAAGTACAATTCTGAAAAGTAAATTCAAACTTCAGTCTTAGAAATCCTGTGTTGAAACTGTGACAGAGTATTTGGAGGTGGTTTGGGAGGAATTGCTAGAGCAGGTTGCACACACACATTTTAAAACACAGAATTCTTGCAGGACTTTTGCAGTGTTTTTTGCAGAAAGAGGAACAAGGTTGCAGCATACAGCTTGCCTGGGAGAGCATGTGATCTTTGCAGACAGAGACAGAACAGCTTTGCTCTCAGAGAGAGAGAGAGGGAATGAAACAGAGAGGAGAGACAAGGAAATCAGTACCAGAAGGGAAATCAGTTCCAGAGGGACAAGCTGGCAAACTTTGGAAGGCTGCCTGGTCAAAGGAGAAGACTGGAGGTGTGAAAGGTGACCTGGAAGAAAGTGGATCATCTGGAGAACCCTGAAGGGAGCAAGTTTCATCAGAAAGACTGATTGAGAAGGAATCAGTTGCGGATGTCCTGGAAAAGGAATCTCTCTGAAAACCAGCAAGAACCCTCCTGAGTGGTAACCATATGCCTGTTAAGCACCAAAGACTGGTGAACTTTGTTAATGCTAACTTCTGTCTACAGTACAAGGATTGCCTGCAACCCGTGAGATGGGACCTTGATCAAAAGAACTTTTCCAATCTTAAATATACATTACGCACACCTGAGCTTAGTATTAGAGAGGATATTAAGTAGGTTAAGTAATAAGTTAAAGTTTAATTCTGTTTTCTTGTTCAATTATAATTTAAACGTACTTTTGTTTAAGTAACCCTGTGTTGTGGTGCATATCTATTGCTGTTGGTTTTTGGGGTCCTCTGGACTCCGTAACAAAACTCAAAACTTTTGAACAGTTAGAAGTAATTATAATTGATATTTTTTTTAAAAAAAGGAAAATCTAAACCCACAACCAAGAAAGAAGTTATTTGGCCAAGAAAAGAGACGGAATTCTTCTCAGAATGATAAATTTCCTCATTAGACAATATTTCTATCTTCATAACAAATCAAAGGAACTCAAAAAGAGCCCCCACAGGGTTTGAAAATTTACATTCACGTCGGAAATTGGGCATCGAGTCTTCTCTAAGTTTAAACATGACACAACATCACGTAACCATTGAGCGTGAGTAGGCGGGGTAACGCCCCTCCATCTGAGCAACTTTTCACCACCCCCCCCCCCCCCCCGCCTAGACATAAGGCAAATAAAAGCGAATACCTGCAGATCAGATGCCGTTAACATTATGTCACTCTCTCCCAACAATACCAAGTAAAGCATTTCTGGGATTTGGTTTAAAATGAAATGCAGAGAATGTCTGAAATAGGCAGCGTCGTAAGAAAGCAACCTTTATCATCAGGGACCCTTACCACTCAGGACGACTGGATGTTCAAGCAGGTTTACTATACTATCACATTCTGTTCTTGCTACCTGTCCCCCTCCCTCCTCCTTTAACGTGGAGCCAGGTGCCACCCCCACTCTCGGTCAACCCGCAGACTGGCCATTTTGTACCCACGGGTGCTGCCTGACCCCATTTCCTCAGGGTATGAGATCTGAAGTTTTTTTTTCCTGTTTCTCCATGGGGCTGGCTGGTTGTCAAAGTTTCAGTGGAAAAAGCAAACCCATTATGATGTGCCTTGGGACATTTCGCAGGCCTATGGTGTAAATAGCTGATCCGTCCAACTTAATATCACAGACTAGATATTCTTCAAACCCCTGTGGCAATTTTGCACAATACAACTATCTATTGATACCATTAGAACTGTGACAATGGATGATTCAATGAAATTGGTTTATAATATGCCTCACATCTCCCATCCTTAGAAAGGATATTGTGAGATAGCTCTTAACAATTAAATGATATTTAGGACATATTGAGGATTCTAGATGGATGAGGTGGTGAGCCAGTGTACGCTTGGATGGATACAAGTGGTCAAAGGTGAAGTGGGAAGTACCGAGTCAGTGTCAGAGAGATGCGTTAGGGTAACCGTGGGTGGGGTCCCAGAGGCGTATCTACGCAAGACCTGGCCGTGGTGGCCGCTAGCATTGTACAGTTGAGAGCGAATGCTGGAGGACGGGTGTATGGTATGTGTTCCTTGTATATCCGGAATAGCACTCAGCGGGGGGGGGGTTGGGGGGGGGGGTGCGGGAGTGCAGGCACAAATAGCTCGTTTTGGGGGTGGGCATGGTTTGCGAATGCCACCCCCCCTCCCCCCCATGATGCCGACTCTGGGCAAGTTGAGAGAGTTTATTGGAGCGCAGAATCTTGATGGCTCAGAATCAGAATTTATTGTCACGAACATGTCGCAAACTTCATTGTTTTACAGCAGCGTTAACGGTGCAATCATTACTTATTCGTAGTGCAAAAAAAACCTGTACTCAACGTGCACATATAGACAGATAAAGAAATGTAAACAAACTGACTGTGCAATACAGGGAGAATTAAAACATCAATATAGTGCACAAGTAAGAGTCCTTAAATGAGGCCCTGATTGAGTTTGTCATTGAGGAGTCTGATGGTGGAGGGGGAGCACCAGGTGGTGCACCTACACCTCTTTCCTGACGGCAGCAGCGAGAACAGAGCGTGTGCTGGGTGGTGAGGGTCCTTGATGATCGCAGCTCCCCTCCGACGGCAGCGCTCCCTGTAGATGGTCTCGATGGTGGGGAAGGTTTCACCCGTGATGTCCCGGCTTTTGCAGGGCTCTAGGCTCAGGGCCATTTCTTGTAATGTTACAGCTTCTGCTTCAGTAAGGCTGCTATGCAACCTTGAGTTTCTATTACTTCACCACTGACTGCGAAGAACAAAATAAATCAGAAAGATTTTCTCGCTTTCAAGGTGAATTTATTTCCCCATAAACTAATGTTAATGGATTAAAGATATTTGCTATAACGACAAGCTGCTTTCACAGGAGTTTAGCTTTCAAAACAAACCCTCATCAACATTGCTTTCATTTGAATGTCTCACTCACTGTATTAAGGGGTAGGTGCCACAAAGTAGTGATAAACAATTTGTGTGCCCAGCATGTTCGAGGTTCTCAGCAAGAGTGAGACTGGTGACGTCTGGAAGGTTTCTGCACCATTTTCTTGATTTTTAAATCGTGGACTCTCACAGGATATGAGGAGCAAGTTTGTCGATTCTGAAAAGCAACGGGTCTGGTTGCTCTTGACAATAGATTGTGACGATAGATCTTTCTTTGCCGCAGGAGGAATTCATAATTGGGACCAAGCACGTGTGCACACACGCAAACGCTCACAGGCACCCATACAGATGCATACACACACCTACACGCATGCACACACTTGCATGTCTACGCACGCGCACACACGCATATACGTGTGCACACACCACACTCACACACAACTCACATGCATATGCACACATGCAAACTCACAGCAACACATGCAGATGCACACACACACCCCCTACACACACATACATGTGCGTGCACACACATAAACTCTCACAGGCACACATACAGACGCGCCTACACGCATGGACACATACACCTACATTCACATATATGCACACACCCACACACATATACGTGGGCACACACAGCGCACACATGCAGACTCTCACAGGAACACACAGATGCACACACACACACACACACACACGCACGCAATACACTTACATTTGCATCAACAATAGTACCATCTATCACTATTCACCACAATCTATGTAATATAGCATAAAGACACAGCAACAGTACTTAGCAATCCCCAATCTGGTGCAAGTATAGCACCTCAATTTGTTAGAAAGGAGTTACAGTGATCGATTCATATGTGTGCACCATAATAACTCCCCCCAGCCCGTTACTGGCACACACCTTGTAAGTGACTCTCCAGCGTTGTCTCTCATGACCTGGATTGGAGCTCACGTAGGTTCGTCCTCCGGGAAAAGAGACCCAGCTGCCCCATATGTTGGGCTTTATACCCCCTATTCGCCAGTGGGAGAGGGCTCAGGTATCCCAAACTAGGGGCTGGTGATTAAAGAAGTCTGTAGTGAGCTGTATATGCCTTCAAAGGGGCCAATGGCAAGGTGGGTGCTCTCAGTGGGTGGTCTGGACCTTGACTGGCATATGTGCTCACCCTCTCCACCTCTGATCCCCCAATGATCATTGGATCGTGCATCTCTGATTTTCCCTTCAACAATCAGCTCCTTGGTTTTGGTGACATTGTTGTTGGTGCACCATTCTGCCAAGTTTTCAGTCTCCCTCCTGTATGCAGACTGGGGACATGGACCTGAGATAAAAACCGGAAAATGTTCAGCAGGTCAGGCAATGCCTATGGAAGAAGAAAGAGTTAGCGGTTCAGGTTTGGGGCCCCTCATCAGAACTCTTGGTGACCCAAAGCATCTTTTCTGGCCGCCAATGCTATTCTGAATGCCTGAGAACAGAAACTCAGATTAACTGTGATTATTGGACTCAGAATCAGAATTAATTGTCATGGACGTGTCACAAAATTCATTGTTTTGCAGGAGCGTCATGGTATATAAACCATCTTACAAAGTAAATAAAAATAGTGCAAGAAAAAGATAAAGTAAGGCAGCGTCTGTGGTTCCTTGATCATTCAGGAATCTGATGGTAGCAGGGAAGAAGCCGTCCTTGTGCCGATGAGTGCTTGTCCTCAGGCTCCTGTACCTTTTTTCCCAATGGTAGAGGGGGTCCTTGAGGATAGATGCTGCTTTCTTAAGATACCGCCTCGTGCCCACATCCTCGATGGAGTGAGATCTGGTGCCCGTGATATCGCAGGCCTAATTAACCACCCTCTGGAGTCTTGTCATGAGAGTTGCCATCTCCATACCAGACAGTGATGCATCCAGCCAGAATGCTCTCCATGGATTTGAATCAGGCTTACATTTTACGACCAACGTGGTGAATTTGTAGTTGAGGGATCATAATTGTAGATCATAATTTTTCATCCACACTCCCTGGATTTCTCCCCATAACCCTTCACGTCCTGACTAGTCAATCTCTGCCTTAAATACATCCAATGACCTCGCTTCCACAATTGCCTGTGGCCAACCATTTCCACAGACTCACGACCCCCTGGCTAAAGACATTTTCCCACATCTTTGTTTCAAATTGACGCCCTTTTATCCTGAAGTTGTGCTCTCCTGTCTGAGATTCCCCTACAATGGGCAACAAATGATACCACAAGCCCAGGAATTCCAGCACTTGAGAAGTCTCTATGGGATTCCCCCCTTCATCTTTCTAACGAGAACAGCCTAAAAAGCTAGCCCTTTCATTCCTGGTATCATTCAAGTAACTCTTCTCTGGACCTTCTCCAATGCCAGCACGTCTTTTCTCAAATAAGGTACGCAAAACTACACAGTCCTCCAAGTGAAGGTCTGACCAGTGCCTTATAGAATCTCAACATTACATCCCTGCTCTGATATGCCGTTCCTCTAGAAACAAATCCAACTTTACATTCGCTGCCTTCACCACTGACTCAGGCTGGAGGTTAAACTTTAGGGCAAGTGGTTTTCAAACTTTCTGCTCACGGACCACCTTGAGTAATCGTTATGCCATAGGGCATCAGGCAGCCGCTGAGGGAAGTGGAATTAGTGGGTGGCCGGAGTGTAGTGGAGGAGGTTGTGTTGGAAAGGGGGCAGTAAAGGTTTATGAATTGTTTGTTGGCTGGTGTTTACCAACGATGGTCAAGAAAAGGAAGCATAGGCCTGCCATGGAATGCAACAGAGGACTCTTGTGATCCACGGGGCTGATCACATGGACATTTACTGAGACAAATGCCAGTGGACGATCATCATTCCGGTGAAAGAAAAGACTTTGGTCTGCTCGAAACCTCTTGCATGAGGTGAATGGTGCCGGGTTAGCATATTCCTCAGTGCAGGAGAGGGAGTTTGCTGAGTTGCAGGTGATATCAGAGCCAGTGCCACGAGGCTGAGGATCAGCTTCTTCCCACGACCAAAGGAATTGCTCACATCAGCCATCCGAGACGTCCTGCGTTTGTATAGGTTGTCTGTGTGTGTTATGTTTGGTTGAGTTTTGCACTGAGGACCTGAGAACGCTGTTTCATCAGGTTGTACTTGTGCAATTAAGTGACAATAGACTTGACTGTTTTTTTTTAAAAAAAACGACAGCAAGATAACAGGCCCTTCCGATCCAAGAATGCATGCTGCCAAATTAACCTACAACCCCATACATACTGGAACACTTGGAGGAAACACATGCAGACGCAGAGAGAATGTACAAACACCTTACAGACCGCGCTGGAGTGAACCCAGGTAGCTGGCGTTGCAAGAGTGTTGTGCTAACCTGACTTGAATCTCAGCGCAATCACCTCAGAAACTGTGAGGGGACAGACCACGACCTGTGGGGATGGTCCACTCTTTATGGGGAATGACCACTCTCTCTGAGGATGGACCACTCCCCGTGGGGATGGACCACTCTGTGGGAAAGGACCGATCCCTGGGGTTCTGTGGAGAAGGACCAATCCCTGGAGTCCTGTGGGGAAGGACCAACCTCTGGGGATCTGTAAGAAAGGACCACTCTTTAGGACGGCATGGTTAGCGTAGTGGTTAGTGCGACGCTGCTACAGCACCAGCTTTCGGGCCCAGGGTTCACTGCGTGGGTTTTCCCCAGGGGCTCCGGTTTCCTCCCACCCTTCAAAAGATATCGGGGGTGTAATGCGCGTCAAAAGAACCAAAGACTTGTTGATCCAAACCAAGGCTTTTATTAACTAGAATACTGGAGCACATCACATGTAGGTCGACCAGTCCAGAATGACCTGGTCTGGCTAGGAGCAATCCTTTAGGACCTGCCAGTAGGTGCGGCTACACTCCCAGCCAATCACAGTCATCTAGAATCTGTACTATCACAGGGGACCGTAGGTGCAATTGGGCGACATGGACTTGTGGGCCGATGCAGCCTGTTACTGTGCTGTATGGCTAAATTTAAAAAAAACTGGTTCTGCCACCATGGTGGACACTGAAGGACTCAGTTAGTGTGACAGCTTCTTCATCCTTTTGAGGGTGCTTTTTAAAGGTGAAGCCTGAATGACATTAATTAATTCATGAGAATGAATTGATTCCATAGCATGATGAATGACATTTACCGCTTGCAGATTTTTCTCATGAATAAAGTATATTATTGTAATAAAAGAATTGCTCTGATTTCAGACATTATTTAAGAACCGACCTCCTTGCTGTTGATCAGATAATTATGTCCAGATCACAAATCAGAACACTGGAGAATTAAAACAGGCTTTTTGGCCCAGAAGGCCTGTGCCAGCCATGATATCAATTTAATCTTAACCTTAATCCAGCCTGTTCGTGGGCCCACTCAAATCCCTCATAAACATTGCTATTGTAAATAGTTTAGACTTGGTAAAACTAGCAGATTCTTTTTCCCTTCATTAAATTCTTGTATTTTATTTTTAAATCACATTTTGTATTTAGACATGCAGCACAGTAACAGGCCCCTTTGGGCCCTTGAGCACCCAAATGGCCTCCAAACCCCAGTACAGTTTTTTTGAATGGGGCAGGAAACCAGAACGCCTGGAGGAAACCCACACAGACATGGGGAAAAATCCTTACAGACTGCGCTGGATTCGAACCCTCGGTCGTGGGCGCTGTAACGGAGTTGTGCTGTCCGCTACACTAATTTTGTCACCTCGTTATCCAGTTTATTAAAAATAATTCTTTCAACATTATTCAATTAACCCTAACATTTTTGGGGGGGGGGGCATGGAAATGAGAAAAATGGAGGGTTACGCAGACAGGAAATTCTAGATAGCTGTTAAAGAAGGTCATTAGGTCAGCACAATACTGTGGGCTGAAGGGCCTGTGTTGTGCTGACACCATCAATGGGGAATATCGTTTGTATATGACGCTTGGCTGAAATTAAGGCAAGCTTCATTGAATAAAATTGAACAGGCATAGGAGCAGGACCTCTCTATGTCAATTTCTGAAGATTCTGGGAGCTCTATTTTTAAATTGGCTGGCACATCATCTCTATGTGCCCGTCATTCATAACTACAATTTAAAGTTGTGCTTAAAGGTCAAAAGTTAGATTTATCCTACTATTAGCTCTTATTGTGAAAGATGCAAGAATGAGGACAGTTCACTAATTCATAAGTTCTGGCCTTGTTTGACCCTTGTCAAATACAGGGAAGAGGTCTTTCATGCTTTATCAATAATTATTGATGTAAACCTAACACCAGATCCTTTAATGGCCTTGTTTAGGAGGGTTGATCAGAAGGTAAAGTTGTCTCCCTCTCTTTTATTCCAAGACGCGTCCTTTTGTTGCAAAGATGCTTCCCCGTCCACTCAGAACCAACAGTTCGATGATCTGATACATACTTTGGAGAAAATGTCCAACAAAAGTGTTTTAAACTTAATTGCTTCAAATCTTTGGGGCTCCTTCTTGAATTATTTTCCTATCCTTCAATGGTGGTGGATGACTTCTCGTAGATGGTGGTGATGACTTCTCGTCGATGGTGGTGATGACTTCTCGTCGATGGTGGTGATGACTTCTCGTCGATGGTGGTGATGACTTCTCGTCGATGGTGGTGATGACTTCTCGTCGATGGTGGTGGATGACTTCTCGTCGTTGGTGGTGATGACCTCTCGTAGATGGTGGTGATGACTTCTCGTCGATGGTGGTGATGACTTCTCGTCGATGGTGGTGATGACTTCTCGTCGATGGTGGTGATGACTTCTCATAGATGGTGGTGATGACTTCTCGTCGATGGTGGTGGATGACTTCTCGTCGATGGTGGTGATGACCTCTCGTCGATGGTGGTGATGACTTCTCGTCGATGGTGATGGATGACTTCTCGTCGATGGTGGTGATGACCTCTCGTCGATGGTGGTGATGACTTCTCGTCGATGGTGGTGATGACCTCTCGTCGATGGTGGTGATGACTTCTCGTCGATGGTGGTGATGACCTCTCGTCGATGGTGGTGATGACCTCTCGTCGATGGTGGTGATGACTTCTCGTCGATGGTGGTGATGACTTCTCGTCGATGGTGGTGGATGACTTCTCGTCGATGGTGGTGATGACTTCTCGTCGATGGTGGTGATGACTTCTCGTCGATGGTGGTGATGACTTCTCGTCGATGGTGGTGATGACTTCTCGTCGATGGTGGTGATGACTTCTCGTCGATGGTGGTGGATGACTTCTCGTCGTTGGTGGTGATGACCTCTCGTAGATGGTGGTGATGACTTCTCGTCGATGGTGGTGATGACTTCTCGTCGATGGTGGTGATGACTTCTCGTCGATGGTGGTGATGACTTCTCATAGATGGTGGTGATGACTTCTCGTCGATGGTGGTGGATGACTTCTCGTCGATGGTGGTGATGACCTCTTGTCGATGGTGGTGATGACTTCTCGTCGATGGTGATGGATGACTTCTCGTCGATGGTGGTGATGACCTCTCGTCGATGGTGGTGATGACTTCTCGTCAAATGGTGGTGATGACCTCTCGTCGATGGTGGTGATGACTTCTCGTCGATGGTGGTGATGACTTCTCGTCGATGGTGGTGATGACTTCTCGTCGATGGTGGTGATGACTTCTCGTCGATGGTGGTGATGACTTCTCGTCGATGGTGGTGATGACTTCTCGTCGATGGTGGTGATGACTTCTCGTCGATGGTGGTGGATGACTTCTCGTCGTTGGTGGTGATGACCTCTCGTAGATGGTGGTGATGACTTCTCGTCGATGGTGGTGATGACTTCTCGTCGATGGTGGTGATGACTTCTCGTCGATGGTGGTGATGACTTCTCATAGATGGTGGTGATGACTTCTCGTCGATGGTGGTGGATGACTTCTCGTCGATGGTGGTGATGACCTCTTGTCGATGGTGGTGATGACTTCTCGTCGATGGTGATGGATGACTTCTCGTCGATGGTGGTGATGACCTCTCGTCGATGGTGGTGATGACTTCTCGTCAAATGGTGGTGATGACCTCTCGTCGATGGTGGTGATGACTTCTCGTCGATGGTGGTGATGACTTCTCGTCGATGGTGGTGATGACTTCTCGTCGATGGTGGTGATGACTTCTCGTCGATGGTGGTGGATGACTTCTCGTCGTTGGTGGTGATGACCTCTCGTAGATGGTGGTGATGACTTCTCGTCAAATGGTGGTGATGACCTCTTGTCGATGGTGGTGATGACTTCTCGTCAAATGGTGGTGATGACCTCTTGTCGATGGTGGTGATGACTTCTCGTCGATGGTGATGGATGACTTCTCGTCGATGGTGGTGATGACCTCTCGTCGATGGTGGTGATGACCTCTCGTCGATGGTGGTGATGACTTCTCGTCGATGGTGGTGATGACTTCTCGTCGATGGTGGTGATGACTTCTCGTCGATGGTGGTGGATGACTTCTCGTCGATGGTGGTGATGACTTCTCGTCGATGGTGATGGATGACTTCTCGTCGATGGTGGTGATGACCTCTTGTCGATGGTGGTGATGACTTCTCGTCGATGGTGATGGATGACTTCTCGTCGATGGTGGTGATGACCTCTCGTCGATGGTGGTGATGACTTCTCGTCAAATGGTGGTGATGACCTGTCGTCGATGGTGGTGATGACTTCTCGTCGATGGTGGTGATGACTTCTCGTCGATGGTGGTGATGACTTCTCGTCGATGGTGGTGATGACTTCTCGTCGATGGTGGTGGATGACTTCTCGTCGTTGGTGGTGATGACCTCTCGTAGATGGTGGTGATGACTTCTCGTCAAATGGTGGTGATGACCTCTTGTCGATGGTGGTGATGACTTCTCGTCGATGGTGATGGATGACTTCTCGTCGATGGTGGTGATGACCTCTCGTCGATGGTGGTGATGACTTCTCGTCAAATGGTGGTGATGACCTCTCGTCGATGGTGGTGATGACCTCTCGTCGATGGTGGTGATGACTTCTCGTCGATGGTGGTGATGACTTCTCGTCGATGGTGGTGGATGACTTCTCGTCGATGGTGGTGATGACTTCGCATAGATGTGTGTTTCTTTTTAATTTTATTTTATATTAGCTTTGCAACTTTGGAATGGTTTGGATTTTAAAAAATTTTGTTTTTTGTTTCTTTCTTCTTTACCTTTGAATCGATGTAAAATCTTTTTCTGTTATAGTGAGTTTGCTGTCTTGGTTACAGTTGTATCGTTCCTATATAAAAATCTCATAAGAACATTGGCAAAGAAAAGAAGAGGGGCTCAGGCCTGAAATGTCAGTAAAATATCTTTCCCTCCGATGGGTGCTGTCGAGACCTGAGGCACTGTCACCTCACCTCCTGCAGACTTTTGTGTTTCTCTACATAAAGTCAAACCGCCCCCCCCCCCCCCACCACCACACCTTCCGATGAATATTGAACACTCCATGGCATTTCTCACCCCAAGGCAAGGAGTTAAGTTTATTTAAACTTAAATTTAGACAGGTCTTTTTGGCCTCCAGCCGCCCAATTGACCTACACCCCATGGGTGAGAGGTACCCATGGGGAGAACGTACAAACTCCTTCAAGAGAGCACGGGATTTGAACCCCATACCAGTCCCTGGTGCTGCATCAGTTCTTTGTTATCTGTGTTGCCCCTCTTGACATTGAGTTCTCCTGACCCAAAATAAGGCTCCCCACCACGAGGAACTGGTGAATTCACATCATTGCCGGATTTGGGATCTTGCTGCATTGAGCACATTTGAAACGACCCTTCGAAGCACAAGAAGGAGCTCGGGATATCCAACTCATCTGACAGGGATCAGACCAATATGCCTTTATCTTTGAATGGAATGATAATAAAACTGCCAGAAGGTAGACAAGGAAGAAGAAAAGATGCAAATGACCAGTCAGCTCTATGCCATTTCCGGAATTAAATTTATTCCAACAAGATATTGAATGAAGCAAGTTAGAGAACTATTCAGAGATTCAAACTTAGTGAATTGAACTGAACTGAGGTGGATGGTTGTGAAATTATGACACATGTCAAACAGCTCTTGCCTGTTTCAGGGAAGAAAGAGTCAGGCAATGCAGGGAACATGTCAGGAGCTGTGCAATTGGACATCCTTGCAAATGCAAAGGAGAAGAGCGTGCGAGATTGTTCATTGAACTATCAGTGTGAAGGGCATCAGCGCAGGGAAAAGTGCTCTACCAAACAACTCAGACAAGTGGAAGAGGGAAAAAAATGGAAGGTAAGATTGTTATTTAAATGGAAAACGATTGCAGCGTGCTGCCATAAAGAGGGACTCGTGGCATGAATCGTAGAAGGTTGGTGTACAGGTGCAGCAAGCTATCGAGAAACAAATGGAAGGTGTACTGACAATAACCACACCAGCAGTGAAAGTCTAAGACAGCTTCAATAAACTAATATGTACACTCAGAGGTCTTGTCTCTCTGCAAGACGAACCTGGAAGGTGAGACTGTAGTTCTGGACTGCTTTATAGACAAGGTCACCGGGATCACCCCTGGTGACCTAGTGGTGTAATTACATATCACCACAGAAGGTTGGCCTTCATTGTTGGAGGGATTGAATTTAGGATCAGGGAGATGCAACCGTACTGTTGAAACCCCCTCTGGAGGACTGTGTGCAGTTCTGGTCTCCTTACTTGAGGAAGGATGGCGGGGGGGGGGGTTGATTCCAGAGGGGGTTAGCCTACGAGGAGAGATTGACACACCTGAGACTGTACTCACTGGAATTTAGAAGAATGCAAAGGGATCTTGTCGAAATATATAAAATTATAAAAGGTATATACAAGATAGAGTTGTTCCCATTCATCAGGGAGACTAAAACTAGGGCACATAGCGTCAAGATTCAGGGTAGTAGATTTAGAATGGAGGTGAGGAGGAACTCATTTTCCCAGAAGGTGGTGAATCTGTGGAATTTGCTGCCCTTTGAAGCAGTAGAGGTGATCTCAGGAAGACAAGGTTGGATAAATTTTTGCCAAGTTGGAGAATTAAGGGGTGATTGTTGGGGTGGGGGGGGGGGGCGGGGAAATAAGGCAGGTGGGTGGAGATGAGCTCGTCATCAGATCAGCCGTGGTCACGTTGAACGGCGGAGCAGGCTCGATGGGCTGGATGGCCGACTCCTGATGTTCTGAGGTAAGGGTTGCAATGCCTCAGGTGGATGGGGCAATGGGGAGAAAACCCCTGCCTGGATTACAAAGTCAATTCTTGAAAAAGAGAAAGGAGACAAAGCTTAAGTGAAATTTTGATCAAATGCCACATCGTCGTAAGTGGAGATAATATATTTTCCAATGAGAAAATCCATAACTTTGACTCACTTTCAGAGTTTCTCCTCGATAAATTGGTCGATTACGTCAGAGAATTTCTCTCTATAACTCATTTACAGACTGTGAGCATTATTGGAAGGCCATTCATTATCAGCCACTTTTTAATTGATCTAAAGAGTGGGGTATCCTCAAACCCCCACAGATTGACTGAAGGGAACCATCACCATCCTATGGGGTGGTCAGCCAGGAGCCGTACACTGTTGTGAGAGCCATTTGTATAGGGATTGGTTCTGATGATCTATCTGTTGTCCTTGGTGACTTTTGCAATGGGAGCATTTCCAGAGTAGAATTGATAAAGACATGAATAACAAAACATACGGCCACAAGAATAAAATATCAATCAATAAAATTAACAGCGAGACTTATGGATATTACCGTTAACGGTGTCTTCTGTGTTGAGACGCGTCATCTATTTAACAATCTTGATTGAATTTCTGACTCGGTGTTTTCTCGCTCCATTTTTTCCATGAGTAATTTTATCAGCAGATTTATTTCCTTGAACAAATAAATCTCCTGTATTTCCTCAAAAGATTTTTTTTAAAAAAAGCAATTTACAGCATTGCTATTTTTAGAAGCCTGTTTTCAGGATTTGTTTGTGTTCTATAGATTAGAAGAGAACAGGCATATAGATAAACTGATTCTATCAACCCATGGCTAATTTTGGGAGTCCTATTAATAATGTGCATTTCCTGTATAGTCCTAAAACCCATGTTTTACCTTGTTAATAGACTGGTCGTTATGAAGAATGAGAACAGATCAAGTGGCTGTGAGGTTTGTGGTTACTTAGGGAACTGCGTGAAACACAGATACTGTGATTGTGGTAAAGACATAGAACTGCTGCAGGAATTCAGCAGACCCTGCGGCATCCATAGGAGGTAAAGATGTTCTATATAACCGACGTATCGGGCCTGACCCTTCTTCAAGGTATGAGTGAAAAGCAGGCAGGTGCCTGAAAGACCAAGAGATGTTAATTGGATATGGACAGGGCAGGGGAATGAGAGAATTGATAGGGGGAGGGGCTGGATTTACGAGTGGGAAGGGAGACAGAGGGGAAGGGGGGGAGAGAGGAGACATAGGGTTAGATGAGTAGGAGCTGGGCCAATGGAAACTGGAGAAGTCGAGGTTAATGCCATCTGGTTCGAAGGTTTCCAAACAGAATATGAGGTGTTGTTCATTCAATTTGCGGGTGGTCTCAGTCTGGCAGTGCCCTCCTCACCTTTTCTTACTTCACCTCTCTCCTGTCCTCCTTGTTATTTCTCTGTATTAATTGGGAGGCTTCTTACATAACTTAGAGATGCTATATTATCCTGTCTGTATAGCAATCCTATCCATAAATAATTAACACCCTTTTGTTGGTTGGTCTGCGCACCTCTCTCTGCCTTTTCTTTCCTTCTCCCCAGCCTTTTAATTCAGGCACCTGACTGCTTTTCACCCATACCTTGAAGAAGGACTCAGGCCCAAGACATCAGTGATATCTCTTTACCTGTTGTGGATGATACGAGACCTGCTGAGTTCCTCCACCATTCTGGCCAACAATTATGGGCGCACACCCTAGAGAAACAAATCCTCCCAAACCCCCCCCCAACCTCAAGCTGAACATCAAGCACTCACACAATCGTACATTCTACACACACACACACACCCTCTCACACACACACACACCCACACACACACTCACTTACACAGACAAACCCACACACACAGACAAACACAGAGACACACACACACTGACAGACACAGACAAAAACACACATACAGACAAATACAGAGACACACACACACACAGACAAATACACACATACAGACAAACACGCAGACACAAACACACACAGACACACACACACACAATCTCAGATATGTGTCAGATGCACGCACACACACACATGGTCATGCACACACATCCACACACACACATATTCACAGCCACATATGTATATAGACACACACGCACACACAATCTCAGGCATCGCCATACACATGCATGGGTACACATAAGGGCATACATCCATGCATACTCAAATGTAGACACACACAAGTATGATGCTATGTATTATGTTTAATTAAAACCCATCGTTTCTACTTGGAACCAGAGGGAGCTCAGTACTCCTTGGTTCTGCTTTTCTCACTTACTGATGATGTGGATCCAGTCTTGGCTGTATTCTATTGTACCTGGCCATTTGCTTCAGCAGATATTGTGTTTTGAATTGAGCTCTCCACCAGCCAACCATTATTTCAATCCTACATTTCACTTTCCAAGAACATCTGTCCCCCTTGAACAAATCGCCTAATTTCTATGGGAGAATTGTCCAGGCAGCAAGGCCAGTGGGGGTTTGAAGTCAACTCTGATCTGGTTTAATCAGGAGTAATTAAAAACATTATACACACTGGGAATCCCGAATAACTTTCCTTCTCTTTTCTTATTGATTCAAGATTATTTTACTGTCCATGTTATCAAACAGAAAATGTGATATCGCACAAAACCTTCTTCAGTCTACTATAAAAATTCTACTGTGCAGAAATTGCCCAGCGCCCTTAACAGCCAGAGAAAGAGAAGCATAAAGGAGCCCCCCCCACCCAGATCACTGAATGTCCATCGTGTTTTTGCAGTCCATCAGCTTTTTGTCCAAACTCACGGCAGGCCGAGCTCCAGATGTACACCTCTGACGTGATCGGGAAGCTTCCAGTGCCCTCTCACATCCTGGTTCAGATACCTGGTACCCCCTTCAGCACGTCTGGAGCCAGTCTCCAGCAGTCCACGGCCTGGTCCTTTGACTGCAGTCTCCAGCAGCCTGGGGCCTAAGCGGGATCCTCACCTCGATTCGCCGGCAGCCCGCATGGGCTTCAGCCTCGGAGCCCCTAACAGATCCCGCGGGCTGTTCTCCTCTGCCTCTCCTTTGCAAATGGGCGGGGTGGTCTGCTCGTGTTTCTAGTGCTCTGCGCCGGCCTTCCCGACGTGTGCAACCCCTTGTCTCTTCTGTCAATCGTAGGCAGAGCCATCTTGGGGCCTGTACCCGCGGTGGTGGGATATTGAAGTTAATCATAGCCATCTCCTTTAAGATACGAAGCTGACTGATGGTAGTCGGACTGGGTGGTTGGACCCCACAGGGAGCACCGAGATTTTGCACCCCACTCTCCTCGGGTCCACCCAGTGAGGCAGTATTGCAATGAGCCATCCAAGAATGAACGGGGTGGGTTATGTCACCTGACAACACACTTCACCATCTGTTCCAGCATAATATAGGTCAACAGGTATGAACTGAGGACTTCTATTTCTAATTAATTTGTGAGATGTCGGTATCTCTGCAAGTTTTGAATCTGTGAAACCTTTGAAGTTTCTTTTAAAAAATTTGAAAGCCATTTTTAAAATCGTATATTTCAGCAATAAGTCGAGTCGTGAAACCTTAAAAAAGTTCTCAAAAGCCAGCGGGAGTGGGGTGGGCAGGGGGAAGGGTCGACGTATACTTTTGAGACCAAAAGAAGCCAGATTGAAGTCGATGCTGGAAGCACCTCCCCACTACCAGTGCCGCCGCTCCCCGACACCTCCCCACCACTGGGCGCCGCCATAGCCGCTCCTACCTGAGGTCACCATCGCCGCGGCTGCCCAGTAGGCTGAGGTTCCTGCTCACGCTGGGTGCAAGATGCCAACACTTCAGGTCCATGGGCCATTGCCGCTGCTGCCCAGTAGCCCAAGGTCTTTTTTAAAAAGACTTCGTTACTTGTGATTCGAGTGATTTTTTTTACGAATTTTGGTTTGTTCCCGGGAGGCCTGGACAGCCTGAAAAATGGGGGTCAACCAATATGTCAAATATAAAATAAAACCATTAAAATGAGTTTTTGTCTTGGGTTATATCAGACGGAAGGTCTGAGAGAAACTTTCAAAGGAACCAAGAAGGGAAGCTGGTTTCTTGTCAAGAGTTTGCACGTGTGTTATGTCTGGTTGCATGTCTGCATGTTTTGCACCAAGGACTGGAGAACGCTGTCCAGTGGACAGAGGGTCGACCTATCTGCCAGTTGACTTATAGGCTGAAATATACGGTGCTTAATTCCAAAGGAAATGGGCCAATAACCATTTTTCTCAAGCAAAATATTTCAGTAACAACTGGGTCCGGAACAGCGGTTCTCAACCTTCCCTTCCCACCCACATCGCACCTTAAGCAATCCCTTACTAATCACAGAGCACTGATGGCATAGGGATTACTTAAAGAGGTATGTGAGTGAAAAGTTGAGAACCAGGGGTCTAAAACGTGACAGGATATGTTTTAGACCCGTGGTTCTCATCTTTCTTCTTCCCACTCGTATACTTCACACACCATCCACCCAGGAGCTCCTACGATCAATAAGAGCCTGAGATCAGGGGCAAGTCAGAAGTTGGGGAGTCGTCTCATCAAGACGCTTATTGTCATCTGATTGTGCAAGTACAATCCGACAGAACAGCGTTCTCCAGTCCTTGGTGCAAAACATGCAGACATGCAACCAGACATAACACACGTGCAAACTCTTGACAAGAAACCAGCTTCCCTTCTTGGTTCCTTTGAAAGTTTCTCTCAGACCTTCCGTCTGATATAACCCAAGACAAAAATCCTCAACACAGCCAGCTTATGAGCCATAACACTGTATAATATGCACTGCTTTGTTGAAGCTGTACACTATGGCTTTAACCTCAGGCCATCTGTTCTGATGGGAAAGACCAGAACAATTCTTCTCGAGTTTTCTCAGGATATGGAATTTGAATGCAGCTGGTTTTAATTGCTTCTGTGTTATTACCGAATTCAAAGAGGAATGCAATTAGACAAAAATACTTCATTATCATTAAAATGATGTTTCACCATTTGTTTTTGAAAGAAAGGGTACATATTTATACATCTTGACAACTTCAAGAATACTTGACTGCAATGTAGTATTTTCGCTGTTGGACAATTTCTATTGCTACCATTTGAGCTCCACTGATTAAACCTACAGTGAGCTTTTCTGGGCAACAAAACTAGAGAATCAGTAGTTGTGGGCTCATCAGGCATCAACGATGAGTCGCACTATAGAGAAGGGGTGGAAAATCTCATCGTTTGGGGCAAGATCTTTCCTGGACCCGACCCACTAAAGGCATCGTGAAGAAAGCACGTCAGTGCCTCGACTTCCCCGGGAGTTTCCGGAGGTTTGGTATGGCATCGGTAAGCCTGGCAGGTGTCTACAGGTGTGTTATGGAAAGTGTGCTGGTTGGCCACATCGCGGTCTGGTATGGGGACGTCAAAGTCCCTGAATAAAATGCCCTGCAGAAGGTAGTGGGCACAGGCCATGGCAAAACCACTTGCGCCATCAAGAACATTTATGGGGACCGCTGCCGTCGGAGAGCAGCAGCGATCATCAAGCAGGCTAATCACCCAACACGCACTATATCCTCGCATCAGGAAAGAGGTGTCGGTGCCACAAGACTCAGCCCACCGGGTTCAGGAACAGCTGCTCCCCCTCCACCATCAGACTCCTCAACGACAAACTCAATCAGGGACTCCTTTAAGGACTTTACCATTTGCACATTATTGACTTTTTTCTCTCTGTATTGCAGTCGATTTGTTTACATTTCTTTATCTGTTTACATGTGTACATTGGGTTAATTTGTTTTGTGCTACCAATCAGTGGTAATTCTGCGTCGTCTGCAGGAAGAAAAGGAATCTCAAGGTTGTAGGTGATTTCATGTATGTACTTCATAATAAAATCTTAAATCTGAATCTGTAACACATCGACAACTCTGTAGTGGACAGAGTGGAGAGCACCAACTTCCTTGGAGTTCAGTTGACGAGTGACCTATCGTGGACACACAATACCTTCTTGCTCGTCACGAAGGCGCAATAGCAACTTCACTACCTAAGAAGACTGAAGCGGGCAAGGCTACCGGCCACCATCATGTCATCCTTCTGCAGGAGTTCCATTGAGAGCTTCCCGGCCAACTGCATCACAGTGTGGTAAAATTGCGATAGAGAAGTGGATCGGAGGTCATTCCACAGGACCATAAGAGTGGCAAAGAGGATCACTGGGGTCTCCCTCCCCACTCTCCCCCCCCCCCCCCCACATTGACGCGATCTACCGGGATCGTTGTCTGAGAGGGTGCGCAAAATCACTGAGGACTCTTTCCGCCCTGCACACAGCATCTTCCAGTTGCTCCCGCCGGGAAAGAGATACACTAAACTTCTGAGAATTATACCTTGACACCTTCATCAGTCCTTTAGCAAGTGACACGTCACTCCCCTGCTTGTTCTTTGAGCATCTTTGACCCTTGGATACCTTCCAGTGAGGACCACAATGGTTGGAATCCCTTCTCCAATGATCTCCATGTTCTGCCTGTTAATCCAAATAATGCCACCCTCCTGGTCTGAGAGATTTTCTTTTTCAGGCACAAGCAAAATCCTGCAGACACTGGTAACCTGCAATAAAGACTGATAACAGTTGGACTTGCTTATTTAGTTCAGGCAACATCCCTAGAGAGAGAAAAACAGATTTAAAGTTTTCGATTGGTAACACAGAACAAGGCAGCGCGGTAAAGACCCTTCAGCCAAAATGTTGTTTCAACCCATGTAAATCTACTCCACAACAATATAATTTTTCCCTCCCTCGCATTCGTACGCCTCTATTTTTCTTGCATCCATGTGCCTATCTTAGAGTCTTTTAAACCTCCATATTGTACCAGCCTCCAACACCACCCCAGGCAATGCATTCCAGCCACTCACCTCTCCCTGTGTGTAAAAAAAAATGACCCCAGATATCTCCACTAAACTTTCTTCCTCTCACCTTAAACCGATGCTTTCTCGTATTTGCTACTGTTGCCCCTCGTAATCTTGCATACCTCTTACCCTTCATCACTCCAAAGAGAAAAGCCCCTCACTCTGTCAACCTAGCTTTGTAAGGCATGTTCCCCACTCCTGGCAACATCCTGGTAAAAAGCACACAGAAATACGGCGGGCCTTGCAGTGTCCATCGGAGGTAAAGATATATTACCGAGGTTTCGGGCCTTTTGTTAATATCCTGAAGAAGGGATCAGGCCCAAAATGTCGATAGCGTATCTTTAAATCCTCTGGATGCTGCGAGACTGGCTGAGTTAGGGTCGTTTTTCACTACAGTCATTTTGTGTTTCACAACATCCTGGTGCACCTCCCCTGTACCCTCTCCAAAGCATGTACATCCTTCCTGCAATGAGGCGCTCAAACCAGAATGTGATGCACTCGGGCGGCACGGTTGACATAGTGGTTAGCGCAATGCCATCATAGCGCCAGCGCCGTGCAAGGAATCTGTACTTTCTCCCCGTGCCTGCATGGGTTTTTTAATCATACGGGGGGGGGGGGGGGGTTGTAGGTTAATGGGGTGTAAATTGGGCTGTACGGACTCGTAGGGCAGAATTTTCCTGTTACATCTTTTTAAAAATTAAGTTCAGTCTAACCAGAGTTAACTTTTGCTGTAAATATATCCTCCTACCTACATCACTCAATTTTTTTTTGTCATGAAACATTGTCTTCATTTTTCCACAGTTGCAACATGACATGATGAGTGTTTCCAACACTCAGGCAACTGAAAAATCCTGTTAGATCACCAAAGCAAAAATACAAGCTCTGGTGCTAAACACCTTTGGTTCCCAAGGAGGAATCTGTGCCCATCTAAGCAGCAAATCCTGTCCTTAACTGAGAAATCCCATCAGCCTTTAATTGCATTTAAAAATAAAAATAAATACAGGTTTGCTCTTTTGGACCGGGATCGGAAAAGCTGTCAACGTTGATTGAACCAGAATGGTAGCGTAGACAAAGTTGAGTGAAACAAAGAGGTCACTATCTGCCTTGGAATTTGCAAGGAACGTTAAAAGGAGGTGAAGCTTTGATAATTGTCCCCTTATGTCGAGCTAAAACTGGAAGAGTTATGCAGGAGAAGCAATTTGTATAGGTCTGACCATGGATTTCAGACTGCATTGCATGACATCACATACAGCCCTGAGATTCTTTTTTTTTCCCTGTGGTCGAGGCAGGATTACTGCAATTAAAAAAAACTGTACACAATGTACACCAATAAAGTAAACAAAGTGCAATACAGAGAGGAAAAAAAAATAAAGTGCAGAAATAAGAGTCCTTAAATCAAGTCAAGTTTATTGTCATCTGATTGTACAACCCAATGTAACAGCGTTATCCGATCCTCGGTGCAAGATATGCAGACTCACTACTAGACATCATGCATATGCAGGACAAGTATTTTATCTATACAAATAAACATTGTATTGCACAAATGAGGGTCTTGGATAAATGAGTTCATTTTTGAAGGTTCCATTCTTGTAATATATTTTTTTCATAATGTAACATACCTGAATAACTTTTGTCTACCATAAGGAAGACAAAGGGTTGCCACTTTGTCCAGTGGCCTTCACAGAAATGAAGCCCCAGTGAGGAATGAACTCGCGACCCTTGGTTTACAAGACCAGTGCACTAACCACTGAACAATCAGAGCAGTAGCTGTTTCTGAACCTGCTGGTGCGAGTCTTGTGTGCACCTCTACCTCTTTCATGTTGGTAGCGGTGATTTTGGCCCTGGGTGGTGTGGATCCTTGATGATTGTGCTGGTCTCTGTTGGCAGCGTTCCCTGTAGATGGTTCTTGATGGTGGGGAGGGTTTTGCCTGTGATGTCGTGGGCTACGTCCACGACCTTTTGCAGGGCTTTGCGCTCAAGGGTACCAGACTGAGATGCACTTTCCATCACACACCTGAAGAAATTTGCCAGGATTTCCGATGGTTCTTGATGGTGGGGAGAGTTTTGCCTGTGATGTCGTGGGCTACGTCCACGACCTTTTGCAGAGCTTTGTGCTCAAGGGTACCAGACTGAGATGCACTTTCCATCACACACCTGAAGAAATTTGCCAGGGTTTCCGATGTCATTACCAATCTTCCGCACCTCCTGAAGAAGTAGAGGTATAACGTGCTTTTTTCACGATGCCATTAGTAAATTGGATCCAGAAAAGATTCTCTGAGCTAGTGACTCCGAAGATTTTAATTTGTTCGCCCCCCCCTCCACCTCTGATTCCCCAAATGACTAGTGGATCGGACACCCCTGGTTTCTTTTAAGACTTCGTCCATATGAAGAAGCTTGTGGTTTGGAACTTTCTGCTGCAACCAACCATTCCCCTGATTGCATAATTAGTGTTGGGATAAAGATTGTGAACTCTCAAGCCAAGGAGGTCAAATCAAAGAATGTTCCCCATTCTTTTATGAGGCCCTTCTTTGATTTGTCAGAGAGAAGATATTGTACCTGATCTTGGAAAGAAACTGCGTTTGATGGATTTCAAGTCGGTACATTACCCAAGAGCCTTCAAAATCCATTCTTATATTTTCAAACAATAATCAAATCAATATTATTTCAGCCTTCTGTTCAATATTCTGCTTTTTGACAACATTTCCATCTTTGGATCCTAAGGTTCATTGAATGGGTGTCGATGGGAACAATAAAATTCGAAACAACATTTCAATTGCTTGGATTTGAATTGCCTCTATGTTTGTAATCTTGTAGAGGCCATCTCACCATCATTTATTTAAACTACATGGACTGTCCTTTCAATCACCAAACATTGCAAAAACTTCAATCACTCTGGATCATAAAAATAGGGTAATGAGTTGCAGAAAGAAGATGTCACTACACTGTGGTCTATCACTTTTGTGGGATTCACAAATAGGACAACTTAAAGAGAAAAGCAGAATTGAGTGGTGGCAGGTTAAAAGTAAGACTCCTCAACAACTAACTCAATCAGTGACACTTTTGCATTTTATTGATTTTATTTTCTATCACAGTCAGTTTGTTTACATTTCTTTATTTGCTTACATGTGTATGTGGAGAGATTTAGTTTTTGCACCGCCAATAAGTAGCAATTCTGCCTCGCCCGCAGAAAAAAGAGAATCTCAGGGATCTATGTACTTTGACAATAAATCTGTAATCTGAGCTTAAGAAACTATATTGCATTGTGACAGAGTGTATAGATATGTTTTTGGGAGATAAATTGGGAAAAGTTTGTTAGAATAGGTCACATACAAACATTTTAAAACAGATCTTATTTGAAATACTGGAGCTCTGTCCCATGGAAGGCGTATCGGCTCCAGAGCTTTTGCAAGAGCTTTTGAAGAGTGCCCAAGAGACTTCACTAATGGATTGTTGTTTACCAAAGGCAACAGATGAGAGAGCAGGCTGGAGCCGCTGCTGTCTGGAAGAGAGCTTGCTGTTGCAAGAGGGTTGTGTGGTTTTGCAAGCAGAGAGAGTCAAATGCTTTTTCTCAGAGAGGGAATGAGAGACAGCGATCACTTGACAGTGTTACAGCCAGCAGAGGTCGCTGGGACTAGAACAGGACAAGCTGGCAAACTGATTTGGAAGATGCTCTGCTCAAAGCCCTTGTGATTCATGCAAGAGGAGAGGACTGGCTGTCTAATGTTTCACTTGGAATAAGAGAAACAAAAAGGAACTCAGTGATGACCAGAAAGAAAGAGGTTATCATCTAGAGAACCCTGGAGGGGCAAGTTTTGTCAGCAAGACACTGGAGTGGCTGATGGAATTACATCAGTTGTGGATGTCCTGGAACAACAAATCTCTCTCTGAAAACTGACAAGAACCTTCCTGAGCGGTAACCATTCACCTTTCAAGCACCGAAGCCTGGTGAACTTTATAAATGTTAAATTCTGTGCACAGTCTAAGAATTGCCTGCAACCAGTGAACTTGAAGGAATGAGAAGTGAGATTGGATGGCGAACCAAAGAACTTTTCTGAACTTATACACACGTGCGCTTAGAATTAGAAGGGGGTTAAGTTAGGTTGAGTAAGACAATAGAGATAAGTTAAAGTTTGATTCTATTTTCATGCTTAAAGATAATTAAAAGCATAATGTAAAGAGAAAATCAGAGTTAAGTGGTGACAGGATTCAGAGGTGTCGATAGACTTGATAGTCAACGTATGATTTCCCTTGGTTGGGATATGGATTTAAGGTGAGAAGTGGGAGATGTAAAGGGGATAAGATTTTTTTTGCACAGTGTGGTTGATAACTGGATCATGTTTCCAATGGAAGTACTGAAATCAGATACCACGAGGCATTGAGACAGATATTTAAATAGGCAAGGTGTGATCCTAAAGTAGGCAGATAGAACAAAGTGGGCAGAAGGGCCTGCTGCATCACTGAGGTGCGCTGCAACTCCTCTGTTCCAGCGAAGCCAACTTCTGCCTATCGAGGCCACTGGAAACACCTGCAGCTCGTAGCGCAGAGCACAAAAGTGCCAGAGAAGCTCAGCAGGTGACGCAGCGTCGCAGGAAGTAACAGGTAACCAAGGTTGCAGGCCTGAGCCCTACGTCAAGGTACGAGCTAGAAAGTGGGCAGGTGGGGGTAGGAGAGGAGAGGAGAAAGGGGCAAGGGGAGGAGTACAAGCTAACAGGTCACATGTCACATCCTAGCTAACATTTTTTCTAATAACTCAACCTTACACTGTAAGTATAGGAGCAGGATATTTTTTTTGAGTGAAGCACGAATGTCTGCAGAAGTGGTGATTGCAGTAAAAACATAAAACTGTCGGAGAAACACCATACATAGGAAGTAAAGGGTAACCAACCTGAGACTTTCTTCAACTGCAATGCTGATTACATATCTTTCCCTCCCATGGACATTGGATGACCTGCTGAAATATTTCATCGGATATGCCCGTAATCATCTGCTTCCTCCCACATACCAAGGCCTTGTGGGTTGCTGGGTCTGCTGTTGGTAGAACGTTGGGGGGGGGGGGAGGGGGAAAGAAGGGGTGAAGGGGAAAAGATGGGACTGTGGGGAGAGGAAAACGGGATTGGCGTAAGATCCACTCTCAGAGGAGTGAAGGCCCTGTTTCCCTTCTGCGGGATCCCACGACCAAATTGCGCTGAAGTAGGAGCAATTTACAACTGGGTCAACTGAAGATGCCTCGACAAGGATCCTGACGTGAACTGAGGGAGAAAATCATTGTGTTGTAAGTTCGACCGCATTCAGTGGAGAAAGGGGAGTTTACTAATGCATGACTTGTGCATGATGTTCCTCTGTGTGGTTTTGATGTTAGTCTAAAACTAATGCTCCTAGTTGCAACTATGTTGGACTTTGTACAATAAAAATGAAGATGTTTAATCTGTGATGTGTTCGAATTAGATCCATCTGAACTATTTAATTTTTGAACCATTATTAGCTTCACTGGGTTGCATTGAGAAGGACTCTGAACTCCATAATTTTGAAATGATCAGACCATTTCCTTTTTATTTAGTGGAACTTTTTTTGTATTTAAGACATGACAATAACCTTAATCGTGGGCCAGATTGTCTCCTCACGCTCCTATTTCTTATGTTCTAATGTTCCGAATCTGAATCTGAATCAGAATTTATTGTTATGAACAAATCATAGAATCAAAGCAAAAGCATTTTCATATAAACCACTTTTACAACAATAAATTTCAAAAAGTAAGACAGTGGTTTATTGATTATTCATGAATCTGATGGCAGTGGGGAACAAGCTGTCCTTGTGCCACTGAATGTTCGTCGTTAGCCTCCTATACCTTTTTCCCCGATGGTAGCAGACGATGGTGGGGGTCTTTGAGGATAGAGGCTGTTTTCTTAAGGCACCGCCTCATGTAGATGTCCTCGATGGAATGAAGTCTGGCGCATGCGATGTCACAGGCCGAGTTAACAACCCTCTGGAGTTCATTCCTGTCCTGAGAGTTGACGCCTTCGTACCGGGTGGTGATGCAACCAGCCAGAATTCTCTCCATGAATCTCAACCTGTGACCATCTGATTAATCTGTCTAAGTGGATTGGTGCTTTGTTTTCGAACCCACTACCATATGCTTCAAGGATAACACATGATATCAAGTAGCATTCTCTAGGTCGCGAAGCAAGGATTAGAATCACACGTTTTGTGTAGTAAATACATTCTACTTCCGAGATTCCACACTTCCGCATTTTTACGCTCTCCCTTTATGGAGCCCATACTGATTCACAGAGCAATCCCACTCCCCCCTAGACGCACTACAATAAAAGTTCAAAAATCCAGATGTCAGAAATCTGGACCACCCGAGAATCGGGATTATCGAAAACGCTCTAGTTTTGTAAATTTAGCGGGCTTTTGTGTGTGCGCATGCATGTGTAAATACCACAGATAGAAGTCACGGAAATTTGCAATTTGTATTTTATATGGCAAGATATTTTGTTAATCAACTGTCCTTAAATTTGTATTTTAAAAGTACTGCCTGAGAATCGGAAAATCGGGACTGATATGATCCCTGAACAGTCCGGATTTTTGGACTTTGTGATTTTTGCTCCAATGTATTCTTCACATGTTCCCATGCTCTCCTCCCAGATTTGAACCCCACCCCCACCCCCCAACTTGGGCACCAGCAGTAACTTACAAAGGCAGGTAAAACTATCCACTTGCAGGTGTTTTAGGATTTGGGAGGAAACCAGAGCCACCTGCGAGAGACCAAGCAGGAAGAGCATGCGAACTCCACAGAGACAGCACTCGTGGAACCTAGGTTGCAGGAGTTGTCAGGCAGTTCTCTTAGCTCCGCCACTGTGTTTGGATTGCAGAGCAATATGGAACCCCTATTGTACTGCTTGTGTACCTTAAATCACTGAAGATAAAGAGCCTTTTGATTCTAGGTGAGAGCACTTTTCATGGCATGAAGCTGGCCTGCCTGTCAATTGCTCTAGAAAATTGCCACTAATTCAGGGCGGCACGGTTGGCGTTGGACATCATGATTGGCGTACCAGTTAGTGCAATGTCTTTACAGCACCTGGATTCAGGACCAGGGTTCGATCCCGCGCTGTCGATAAGCAGTTTTTGATATTTCAAAGTTCCTTTTATTGTTACATAATAAAACATTAAAAATGTAAGTTACATCGACATAGCTCTCCCTTGAGGTCAAGGATTCGGTGTTCATTTCTTTGGGCTCTCAAGAGTCACTGAGGGTCCAAGGTTCGCCTCCAGACTCCTGCTCGATCCATTGGCAATGCAAGCTCCAGATCCAAACCTCAGATTCGATTAGGAAGCCTTCAGCACCCGAGGCCATCAGGAGGCCTTCTTGCCCTCAGCACTCTCTCGAATCCCAGTTCCGATACCTTTATCATGTTACAGGGTATGAAGTCGATTCACACAACTCGAGGCTCAGAGTGAATATTGATCTAAGGCAGAATTAAATTTAGTGCTTGGTTTGAAACAAGACTTCATAGGTCCCCTTCTGTTACCAAGTGAAGCAAACGTTATTGAATTAAGGTACAGTAATTGTTTGGAAATAATTGTTCTTTTTTGTGCAGGCAAGAAATTCTTTTTTAAGGTTGGTAGTTACTTTTTGCCTTGAGCTAACTTGGAGTGTTGAGTTTACTGGCAGTGTTATATTAAAACAAGACCTTGTAAGTGGAAAATCACTTCATTAATCGACTTGCTGGAGGCAGGTAGAACTTAACTTTAAGTTGAGACACAGGTCCTTCCATCCCACGAGCCCATGCCACCCAAATACCCCAATTAACTTCCAACCCCGGTGCGTTTTGGAGGGTGGGAGGAAATCAGAGACCCCGGAGGTCACGGGAAGAACATCCTTTCAGGCGGTGCCTGATTTGCCCCCGGGTCGCTGGTGCTGTAATAGCATTGCTCTAACTGGTGCTGCCCCAGTTTACATAAAAAGCTAAAGCCATTCAGTCTCTCACCAATAAGATTGTGTGGAACACATCAAAATACAACTTTCTGGAAGTTACCCGATATGCTTTGATCCCTAAATATTCCAAAGTCCATTGATCGCCAGAAGAGATAAATTAAAGTAGGATTGAGTAATTTATTGGGTTTGTTAAAAATTTTGAGATACAGCCCAAATACACCCATGTGACCATAGAACATTACAGCACATAAAACAGGCTCTTCAGCCCTTCTAGTCTGCGCCAAACTATTATTGTCCCACTGGCCCCTTCCATGAGCCTGTCCAAATTTTTCTTAAATGTTGAAATTGAGCCCGCATTCACCACTTCAGCTGGCAGCTCGTTCCAGACTCCCACCGCTCTCTGTGTGAAGAAGATCTCCCCCCCCCCCCAATATTCTCCCTAGACTTTTCCCCTTTCATACTTAATTCACATCCTCGGGTGGAAGAAACCTTCTTACATTTACTCTATCCATACCTATCATCATTTTGCATACTGATTAACCTATGTGCAATACACAAAAGTTCTGGAGAAACTCCGCAATTCACTCAGCGTCTCCAGGAAGCAAAGGGATACATCCAATGTTTGGGGCCTGAGCCCTTCATCAGGGAGGGGGGGAGGGAGAGATGAGGTGGGCACAAGGAGCTGGGGGAGAATACTGGCTAACAGGCAAGAGGTCATGGGTGGAAATAGGTAGGAAGTGAGAGGTGATATGAGGACAGGGTCATTCTGAATGGAGAGGGAAGGGAATGGTCAGGAAGCTTGAGGAAAGGAGAATTTTACTCCTGTATAGTTGCTTGGGCCTGTCGAGGCAACATCCTAGTAAATTTGCTCTGCGCTCTCTTTAAAGCATCTACATCCTAATAAGGCAACGGGAACTGAACACAATACTCCAAGTGTGGTCTAACTAGAGTTTTATAGAGCTTCAACATTAACTCCCAGCTCTTGAACTCAATCCCCCCCCCCCAACTAATAAAGGACGAAGCCCCAGATGCCTTCTTAACTACCCTATCAATTTGGAAGGGATCTATGGACATGGACCCCAAGGTTTCACTCTGTCAAGAATCTGGTCATTAACCACGTACTCTGCCTGCGAGTTTGACCTTGAAAAATGCATCACCTCGCGTCTACTCAGGTTAAACACCATCTGCCCCTTCTCCGCCCAGCTCTGTACCCTGTCCTAAAAAGAATTCTAACCTATTATGTTAAAAAGAAAGAAAACATACCAAATAAACATCTGACCACCTTATCCTGAGGGTTACATGTGCTTTTGATTCATACCGTGTAACAAAAAAACAAATAAGACAATTATCTCATCTGGAAGAGTGAGAACGTCTAATCACATCATAAACATTTACATCAAACATAAGGCATAAAAGGTCGTCGTGTCTCTTCAAATTTCACTGATGACCTTTGAATTATCTCTATACTCCACCACTTCTTCATTCAGGTCATTTATAAAAATCACAAAGGCCACAGGTCTCTGCAGAACTCCACTAATCACTGACCTCTGGGTAGAATTCATTCCATCTGTTACCACTGTCTGATTTCTGCAGGCAAGTCAATTCCATATCCAGTGCCTTGTCTCATGATTTTCTGAATGAGTCACCATGTCAAATGCCTTACTAAAATTCATGTACAGCACGTCCTCCACCTCTTCCGCAATGCCCTTTGTCACCTTCTCGAAAAACTCAATTGGGCTTGTGAGGCATGATTGGCTTCTCACAAAGCCGCGCTGACAATGTTAACACTTGAAATCGAAGTGCAAGGTACAACTATGCTGGAAAAGCTCAGCAGGTCACACAGCATCCATAGAAAGTGCAAGATGGCTGGCGTTTCGGGTCTGGTCCCTTTTATCAGGTATGTTGTTTAACTCACTTGAACTCAAATGTTCTTCAGATCTTGCACAGTGCAGGGGAAGGACATAACACGTACTGAAAAAATGACACATATGCACAGTACTTAGTACATATATTAAAACAAATATTATAATATATGTAGTCATGTATGAGGACACCAAAAGCCTTGAATGTAAAGCCCTCCAAAAGGAAGTGGACACAGCCCAGGACATCAAAGGCAAAACCCTCCCCACCGTCGAGAACATCTACAGGGAACGCTGCCGTCGGAGAGCATCTGAAATCATCAAGGATCCACGCCACCCAGCACACACTCTTTTCTCACTGCTGCCATCAGGAAAGAGGTATCGGTGCCATAAGACCCGCACCACCAAGTTCAAGAACAGCGGCTACCCCTCCACCGTCAGACTCCTCCACAACAAACTCAATCAGGAACTCTTACGCTTTATTGATTTTTTAAACTCTCTGTATTGCACAGTCAGTTTGTTTACATTTGCTGACATGTGTATGTTGAGTACAGTTTTTTTGGCACGAAGAATAAGTGGTCATTCTGTCTCGCCTGTGGATAAAAGAATCTCAGTGTTGTACGATAATGTCGTGCACACCTTGACAATAAATCTGAAATCTGAAAAAGTAGAGTGGCAGAGAGTTGCTTTAGCAATTATTCATCACCAGGCAGTGCCTGGTGACACTAGCTCTGATTCGCCTGCATCTCTTTCCCGACGGGAGTTGCTGGAAGATGTTGTGTGCAAGTGGTGGGGGGGGGGGTCCTATCCCAGTAATTTGCATTGATGGGGGGTTATAAATAATTTAATATAAAATATTTTTAATATCATTTAAAATATTTGCATGATAAATAACTACAGTAGGTGCAAAAAAAAAGGGATATTATAATAATGCAGACAGGCCATTTTGTATTGTTGGCATTGTTTATCGATAGGGTAGCATGGGGACATTCAAAAACATGACAGTTACTGGAAGAGAAAACTGTTTGTGAACCTAGAGGTGCTTGATTTAAGCTTCTGTATCTTCTGCTTGAAGGAAGCATCCATAGGTGGTAAAAATATATAACTGATGTTACAGGCCCAAGGCCTTCTTCAAGGTATCTTATCTATAAAGAAACACAAAAGCACAGAAAACAGGCCATTTAGCCCTTCTGGTCTGTGCCAAAATATTATTCCACTAGTCCCACTGACCTACATCCAGTCCATAACCCTCCAGACCTCTCCCATTTATGTATCTATCCGATTTCTTCTTAAGAGTGAGCCCCCATTGATGTCAGATGGCAGCTCGTTCCACACTCCCACCACTTCTCTGAGTGAAGAAGTTCTTCCTAATAGAGGGGCCCTTTATGATGCTGGCTGCCTTCTCAAGGCAATGCCTCACGCGGATGTCTTCAGTGGACGGGCGGTCTGAGCCGGCGACGGACCTGGCTAAATTTGCTCCCTCAGATTACCAGTCCATGCCTTGCAGCATCCAGCCAGTACACGTCCCACAGTATATCTGTTAACGCAAGGCCTACCTCAATTTGAACATGGCATTTTCTGTAGCTGTTACTTTGCTCTACAAAGGGCGAAATTAGCTTATGGATACGAATGTCAGCCAGGAGTGAAATCATCACTCATTCTGAATACCATCGAAAACATTTTGTTCATGATTATGTATGAAGCTCATCTTAGTTTACCCTGCTTGTTACAATAAGGACTTGGCTTTAAAAACACTTTGTTATCTGTGAGGTGCTTTTGGACAATCCAAGGTCATGAAAGAGGCTATATAAATGCAAATGCTCTTCTTTTCCCTTGGAATCGTGAATTCTGTTTGTTGAGTAGATCCATAAATGTTATGCATAAAATATATTTAGGTCAATATACTAACTGCAGCCTCAGTGCTTGGAAAAAAGAAAATATAAAGGACAAATTCTCCAATGCAATTTGAGCGTTCAAAAGACTTCTGTTACTAACAACAGATAAAGTAATGCCAATTCATTGGTTCAATAAAGCACAGTGGTTCTCAACCTTTTTCTTTCCACTTAAGTCATCCCTAGGCCATCGGTGCTCGGTGATTAGTGAGGAATTGCTTAAGGTGGGATGTGGGTGGGAAGGGAAGGTTGAGAATCGCTGCTCTGGACCCAATTGTTATGGAAACATTTTGCCTGAGAAAAATTGTCGTTGGCCCATTTCCTCTGGAGTTCTGAAACCGTGCACATAACGAGTCAATGAGGGACGATTAAAACAGTGGTTTACAACCTTTAACTTTCCACTCTCATCCCACCTTATGCAATCGCAGAGCACCGATGGTATGTGAGTGGAAAGAAAAAGGTTGAGAACCACTGGCCAAACAGTCAAGGTTGACCACCTACTTGAATGGTGCAAGCTCAGAGGACAGTATATATTCTCAAAGTGACTTAAACAAAAGATGAAAATATTCTTTTATCTGGTTTAAAAATTACTCTTTTACATGCTACCATCAATGATCATTCAATATCTATCAGATTGACTAAAAGCTCCAGAATGCAGAGATTTACTAGGATGTTGCTGGGTATTCATGAGTTCAGTTACAGGGAAAGATTAAATAGGTTGGACTTTATTCCTTGCAGCGAAGAAGAATGAGGGGAGATTTGATTGAGGTTCACAAAATTATGAGGGGATAGACAGAATAAATGCGAGTCGGCTCTTTCCACTTAGATTGGGAGAGATGAGGGCTTTAGGTTGAAAGGGGAAAGGTTTAAGGGGAACATCAGGGGGAACTTCTTCACTCAGAGAACTGGTGGGAGTGCGGAACGAGCTGCCATCGGACATAAATGTGGGCTCACTCTTAAATTGGATAGATACATAAATGGGAGAGGTCTGGAGGGTTATGGGCTGGGTGTAGTGGAATAATATTTTTGCACAGACCATAAGGGCTGAATGGCCTGTTTTCTGTGCTTTTGTGTTCGATTGGGTGGGTTTCTTTATAGATAAGATACCTTGAAGAAGGGCTTGGGCCTGTAACGTCAGTTATATACCTTTGCCACCTATGGATGCTGAGTTCCTCCATCATTTCTGTGTTTTCGCTTCCTTATGGATATGGTGGGATTATAATTTTTTAAATTTAATTTAGACATACAGCACGGTAACAGGCTCTTCAGGCTCATGGGCCCATGCCAGCCTAATACCCCAATTAATCTACGACCTCAGTATGTTTTGAAAGGTGGGAGGAAACTGGATGACCCATGGAGCACAGGGAGAACGTACAAACTCCTTGCAGGGAGTGCTGGATTCGAACCCCGGTCCATGACACGAAACATGCCACCCCCTGATGTGCTGAGAATAGAAAGAGAAGGTTTGGCATTCATCTTTTGAAGGAATAAATGAGCGAAAGCTGAGTGTGAACATGCCTACCCTGTTAGCACAGAGCTTTATAACCTGAATTGTTTATCTGAACTCTCCACAGGTGAGAATGTTCATTTTAAGGTTTGTTTTATCTATATTTTAAGGTCTACAGTTTTCATTCCTTAGGAAACATAAGTTTAAAATGCTAATTTATGGATTACAGCCATTCCCCAACATACATCTGAGTTCCGTTCTGACCGACCAGTCAGATCTTGAAATGGACACAAGTCGGACCTGTGTTAGCAAGGCTTGTGGAAGTCGCATACCCGTACAGCATTCTTTGGGGTTTAATCTGGCATGGAAATCCATTAGATTTACTTGAGTAATGCGTGCTTAAGTGAGAATTGTGACGTACGCAGTGCCAGGAAATCGTCTGATGGTCACTCTCGTGCACAGGTAGCCGTTAGCACTGGCGAACGTACGACCAAGCGCAATTCTTATGTTTACATATACTCTAGGAAATTTCTAGAGTTTTTTCTTTCAGTCTTATGTCCGGATGGTCATAAGTCGGGGAGAGGCTGTGTAGCCAAGTAGTTTTCCCAGGAAGGAGTGTCATTTGCAGGATGGTGCCAGTTGTGTGAAACTCCTGCGTCCGTTATTACATGCTTCCTTAGAATTGGTACGCCTGCTGTAATAGTGCTTTCACATTTGTCTCGGATGTCATTTAAATCCAAATAAATTTAGCTTGCAAGAATCAGTTCAGCATTTGTCAACTTCCTGATCGATAGAAAGCAAGTGAATATTCTGTTTTAAGATGCTTCAGATAATTGATTGTGATTAAATTTATTGGCCCATGAGTAGCTGCCGCCTAATTTGCACCCAATTAACGGACACCCCCCACCCCCGGTATGTTTTGAACAGTGAGAGGACACGAGAGCCCCCCCCCCGGGAAAGCCCACACAGACAAAGCAAGGACAGACCACATGGGATCCGAACCCTTGTCCTGATTCCAGGCACTGTAAAGGCATTGCGCCAACTGTGCCGCCCTAAGGTTAAGAATTGACCTGATTTCTACCAACTAAGTGTGGCAGAGATCTGAAAAAACCAGACAATGTTAAGAAGCGATTCTTTTTGTAGCAACTGAATCTAGGGTTTTTTTTTGTACAAGAATTTTTTTTTGATATGTTGCTATCTAATTAGATCAAAAATTGCCTTAGCAGTAGGATGCTAAGAATGGTTTTTAAGATTGGAATTCTGCGACTAGTGGTATACCGCACGGATTGGTGCCGGTCCCTCGTTGTTTGGATGTGAATGTAGGAGGTATGGTTAGCGAGTTTGCCGATGACATGAAAATCAGTGGTGACAAGACCACAGCAGGGAATAGATCAGATGAAAAACGCATGTGGATTATCGGCAGAGGGAACTCAATCCAAACCAGTACAAGGTGAAGCTTTATTTTTGGGGGGGGGAGCAAATAGAGTCATATAATAGTAAATTGTAGGGTGCTTGGGAGGGGTCTTTGGTCTGTAGTTCACAAAGTAGCAGCATAGATCGATAGGGTAAAGATTAAGGCTTGTGGCAGGCAGGTCAAAGCATATAACTTTACAAACCATGATTTGCATTGTAGTGTTGAGTGCAGGTCTAGTCACCTCACTAATGAAAGGATATGATCCACTGGGGGATCAGAGATGGAGAGGATGAGCAAATATTAATTTCTGGGAGTCACTATTTTGGAGGACCTTTCCTGGACCCAACACATGTGGTCAGCGCCTCTACTTCCTCAGGGGTTTGATATGACATCAGAAACCCTGGCAAATTTCGACAGATGTGTGGTGGAAAGTTTGCTGCATCACAGTCTGGTATGGGGACCCCAATACCCCTAAGCGTAAAGTCCTCCAAAAGGTAGTGGGCACAGCCTTGGACATCACAGGCCAAGCCCTCCCCACCATCAAGAGCATCTATAGGGAACGCTGCCGTCGGAGGGCAGCAGCGATCATCAAGGATCCACACCACACGCATGTGCTCTGTTCTTGCTGCTGCCATCAGGAAAGAGCCACAAGACTCTTACCACCAGGTTCAGGAACAGCTGCTACCCCTCCACCATCAGATTTCAAATTTATTGCCAGAGCACATTCCTTTACCTGCAGAATTAGCACTAATTGGTGGTGCAAAAAATAAACTGCATAAAACATAAACAAAGAACTGTAAACAGATAACCAATGTAAACAAACTGAGTATGCAAGACAGGAAGAACAAAAAGAAAATCAATAAAGTGTACAAGTAAGAGTCCTTGAATGAGTCTCTGATTGAGTTTGTCGTTGAGGAATCTGATGGTAGAGGGGGAGCTCCAGACCCCTCAACAACAAACTCAATCAGAGACTCATTTAAAGACTCTTACCAATAAGTGGAAATTCTGTCTTACCCGCAGGCCAGAGATTCTCAGGATTTTATATGATGCCATGCATGTACCCTGACATTAAATCTGAACTTTGATGTGGTGGAGCCAGATAGTGTGAAGAGAAGATTCACCAGGATGTTGTCTGGATTGGAGGACTTTAGATATGTGGAGAGAATACAAAAGGTTGTTTTCTCCAGAGCAAAGGGTAAGGCAGTGTTTTTGGTTCATTGATCATTCAGAAATCTGATGGCAGAGGGGATGCCCGGGCTTTGAGCGGCCCATTGAGGGAGCCAACGGTGGGTTTTATTTCAAACCCTTCACCTGCCGGTCTGAGCCCAAGATGGCAGCACCTACCAATCGGCAGCAGCCACGAGGGACTGGAGTGAGGCACCAGAGGACGGGAAATCACCACCCCCCCCCCCCCCCACGTCTGAGAGGGAGAAGGGGAGGAGACGACCCGCGGTGTGGGGGAGTTGTGAAAGCTCTGTGGGCTGTGCAAGCGCTGGAGGCGAATCTACAGACACTCGGTGACTCTGGGGGGACGGGGGGAACCTCTCCTTTGCTTCTCTCTCTCTAACTGTGTCTGTAAGAGGCGCTTAGGCAATTCCTGCCGGTTGTGAATCTGTCTGCCTTGTAACCGGTCACTTCTTTTTATCCTACGATAATAAACTGATCTTGATCTTGATACACAGCTCAGCACGATCTGCCAGCGGAACTCAATGACTTGAGCAGCATCAGTAGGAGAAGGAGAATGAAAGAAAAATCTTTTTTCTCCCACCAATGCTCCTTGACCCACCGGGTTTCTCCAGCAGATTAAGTACAACAGGACTCTTTTAGGAATTAAACGCTCATCCAGTTATATTGTTTCTTCAGTGATTCACCAGTGATCCACAGATTGTTATTTTACTGGTTTTTCAAGTTGACTAGTCGGCCCACTTGCAAAGTTGGCCAGTAACTTAGGTTAATTAGCATCGGTTATCTTGAGGGAAATAAATGCAGATATTAATACCTTCTTCAGAATCAGAATTTGTTGTCATGAACAAGTCATGAAATTCGGTGTTTTGCGGCAGCGTGGTAGTGCAAACATTCATATTATAACTTTCACAGCCCCCCCATCTTATGACATTACTATTAAAAAAATGTAAAATTAATAGTGCGCGAAAAGGAAGGCAGTGTCTTTGGTTCATTGATTATTCAGGTATCTGATGGCAGCGGGGAAGCAGCTGTCCTTGGGCCATTGAATGTAGCCGTTTTCCCAGTGATAGCAGAGTGAAGAGGGTATGGGCTGGGTGGTGGGGGTCTTTGAGGCTGCTTTTTTTTAAGACACCGCCTCGTGTAGATGTCCTCAATGGAGTGAAGTCTGGAGCCTGTGATGTCACAAGCCGATTTAACAACCCGCTGGAGTCTATTCTTGTCCTGAGAGTTGGCGCTTCCATACCAGGCAGTGATGCCACCAGCCAGAATGCTCTCCAAGGTCCACCTGTAGAAGTTTACGAGAGTCTTTGGTGACGTAGCGAATCTCCTCAGTGACAGCCGCTGGTGAGCCAACTTTGTGATTGACTCAACTCCACAATCCTCGGAGATGGTGACACCCAGGAATTTAAAGTTCTTGACCCTCTCCACTTCTGAGGCCTCAATGAGGACAGTTTTGTGGTCTCCTGGCTTCCACAAGCATCCCCCTAGTTTTGCTGACATTGAGCGCAAGGCTGTTGGCGTGACACTACTCAACGAGCTGATCCATCTCCCTCCTACACGCTTCCTCGTTGCCGTTTGTGATTCTGCCGACAACTGTGGTTTCATCGGCAAACTTGTAGATGGCATTGGAATTGTGCCTGGCCGCACAGTCATGGGTGTCTAACAAGTAGAGCAGTTTATTCGACATGTACTCTCCAAATAAGCTATTTTGAAACTGAAGGATTAGGGAATGATCAGTACATAATGAGCTGAGGTGTTACTTGAATGTCAGAACACTAAATTAATATGGCATAGGCAGACAACCACGTAATATTTTCTACTTAAGTTGAAATAAAACACCTTTCTAAAAATGATAGTGAATCTTATACTTGATTTACAGTTCTAAACATCGGCTCCATCAATTTCCCTCAGATAAAATGGTACAGTAGAACCCCTATTACCCAGAATTCAAGCAGCCAGCAAACAAAAAGTGAAAATAAATAGAAATTAATATAAATATGTAAATAAAAGTTTAAAATTGTAAATGTAAATGTTCTCTCATGTAACACAAAAGCCTTTGGTGAAGATGGGAGCAAATATTCAGCCAGAGTCGTGTTTTGCTAGTGGCCGTTGTATTGGGTGAAGAGCCGGTTGACGCCGTTCACCGTTGGGGTGACTCTCTTAAAGTGTTTCCTTATTCCTGCTTAGAAAGAAATCCTAAAGTATATTAGTAAGGCTTTATCTGTAAACTTGAGGGCGAGGGGTTTAATGACGATGTTATTGTTCATTTCTCATGCGGTCCAGTGGAACCTGCAGATACAGACAATAATGTGACTGAAAATAATGTAAAACGCTTTAAGGTTTACATATTCATGCGAGTACAGTGGAGTATTTTTGCCTTTAAAATTGTTTAGTGTTAATGCAGGTGTATTCGCTAGGCATTGCAAGAGTGAGTCTCAAGCAACCAGAAAACTCGCTTATCTAACATCTAGCAATCCCCATAGGTGCCGGATACCAAGGATTTATTGTATCTGCATACCTCTGACTCCAGCAGAGTATAGCAACATTGGCCAATCTGGGAAAATTGAGAATAGGCTTCAGTGAGAAAGTCCTGTCCCAAGAGAACATGGAGACTGCAAGAAACCAGGCCACACGAGTTCTTGAAATTTTGAAATCTTACATTTGTCACTTTGCATTGGAATATTTAATTTAATTGAGTTGAAAGAGGCTCCTTACATTTGTTTTATATGGAACAATTGGCAGATGAGCATTGCCATGGCAACTATATCAGGCCTACCACCGTGAGCTGCATTCACCACATGAACAAAAATCTACAAACAAACTCATGCAAACCTTTGAGAACAGCTAGAGGTGTAAGACTCTAAACCTCCTTCCTCCGCAGTCTTGGCAAATCATAACGTAGATTTTGAGCAAGACTTTCTTCTTGCCTCGACTAGTCAGCAGATTCAAACATTCCACTTCTGGATCTGCGGGGGTCATCTGCTGCATCCGGTGCTCCCGATGCGACCTCCTCTACACTGGAGACACTGGGTGCAGACTGAGAGATCACTTTGTTGAGCACTCTGTCTGCCGCAATAGTGTAGATCTTATAGTGGCCACCCATTTCAATTCCCCATCCCTTTCCAACATGTCCATCCTTGGTTTCATGCACTGCCAGACTGAGACACTGAGACCACCCATAATTTGGTGGAACAACACCTCATCTTCCAACTGGGCACCCTCCAACCGGATCGCCCTTTTATCTTGAAGTTGTGCCCTCTTGTCCTAGACTCCCCTATCATGGGAAACATCCTTGCCTCATCTACACTCTCCAGGCCTTTCAGCATTTGAAATGCCTCTATGAGGGTCCCCTTCGACCTTCTGTACTCCAGCGAGTGCAGATGAAGAGTTGACGATCGTTCCTCATGTTCTAACCCTTTCATTCCTGGCATCATTCCAGCAAATCTCTGAACCCTCTCTAATGCCACCATGCCTTTTTTCAAAAATGGCACCCAAAACTGTACACAGTTCTCCAAGTGAGGTGTTTTATAGACTCTCAAACTTACATACCTGTTCTAATATGCTATTATGTGTTCATATGTTGGATCCAATTGTGACACCCAAGAACTTAACTTCGACCAGGGGAAGAATGTACAGATGGCTCTGGATTCGAACCTGAATTGTTGGAGCTGAATTAACATTGCACTAACTGCTGACTGTCGACTTCCCTCCACAGATACCGCCTCAGTATTAGAATCAGAATTTATTGTCACCAACATGTCACGAAACCTGTTGTTTTGCACAGGATTACAGGGGTAAAATTGCAGCAAATTGCTTTTTAAAAAAAAAATTAGAGTGAAAGGGAAAGTGAGATCGTGTCTGTGGTCGGTTGTCCATTCAGACAGAGAAGAAGCTGAGGACTCAGACACTTGAGTTTCCCTGGTACCTTTTTATAGAGACACATGCTTGGTGGGAGATCCATCACCCCCATAGGGGATCGAGCCGGTCTCATTGGAGGTAAAGATATGTAACCATCGCTGATATATAATCGGCTCTGAGCCTGATCCCTTGCTGACGTGTCTGTCCGTGGTCTCATGCACGGTCAAACTGAGACCGCACGCAAATTGGAGGAGCAACACCTCATCTTCTGTCTGGGCACCCTCCAACTGGATCGCATTAACCGACTTCTCTGGTTTCTGTTTGCTGCCGCCCCACTCCCACATCTTTCCTTGAGCTCCCTCTCTCTCTCTCTCTCTATCTTCCCTTTTCCCCATCTCCTTCCCCCTAGCTCTGCTTCCACAGAGCCCCAAATAACTTCCCTCAGTCAATTCTCACCTTTCCTGCGCCCCGTCCATATCCAATTAAGACCCTTTGTCTGTTGGTCTGCGTTCCTCCCCCGCCTTTCATGACTTATGCCCAGCCATTTAGTTCAGCTGCCTGCCTGCTTTTTGACGAAGAGCTCAGGCCCAAAATGTAAGTTATATATCTTTACCTCCATGTTTTTATGACAATCACAGATTGACTTTTGTGTTTCACTCTAATTGACTATGTACCTTTGATATTAATTTTAAAAAGACGTTTAGTTATAGGAAAATGAATGGGAAACTACGGATAAAATATAACATTCATTTTTGGATTCATTGCAGTGAAGTATTCTATATTGAGCTACTATGGACGTCAGTGTACATGTTGTGGAATCGTTGTACACGCTGTGGAGTTGATGTATACGTGGGCAAGTCAATGTACATACTGTGGAGTCCAGTGCAAGAATGACACCTCCAGGCTTGCATGCTGGGCTTATATACGTCACAGCCTCTGTCAGATGGACAGGAAGTGGCGTCATCCACAATGTCATCAGCCCAGATCAAATCCTGCGTTGGATGCAGGTCAGTTTCACAGCAAGCCCGCCAACTTTGGGAGCCGATTCGCTTGCTGGTAAGAGAGCCGCCACATCATTTCAATTTAAGTATAAAATATAATGTTCTGACATTCTCACAACACCTCAGCTGATTATTCCCCAATTTATTCATCCTGCAGTTAGAAATAGTTCATTTGGAGAGTTCCCGTAGAATTTCAATTGCTATAAAACATTGGAATGGGACCCATAAGGAATTTTCTCCAAGAGTTCAATTTTATCCCATAATTTTTTTTTTCAAACTGACACATTCTCATTAACTTTAAATCAACTTTCTGTTCTGTTTTGCTGGTTCCTGTAATGGGGAAGGTTCGGTTACAGGACTTTTATCAATGGCACCAATAGAAGTGACATTAAGTTATCCTGGTTTCACCCATCAGGGTCAATGCATGCAAGAACACGAGTGATGTATGAGGGTGTTGAATACAGCTTCATCTATCAATTCCCCAGCAATCAATCTAAGAAACTAATGGGGTCATGAAGCAAAGAAAATGGCATTTCAGTCCATCAAGAATCTTCTCTATTAATCTTACACTACTTCCATTTATTCTCTCCTATCAACTGAATCCAACTGGGGAAAACTACCAGTGGCCAATTAATCTATCAACCCATAAAAGTCTTTGGGATGTCAGAGGAAACTGGAGTATCGAGAGCATCAATTCTCAATCATTTTTCGGCGATGAGCCCCTTAGGACTCCGCTCTGTGAAGCAGTCCAGTCCAATTGGTTTCTTCTGTACTTCTATCAGCTTCGGCCTTCGTCAGTCGTGGTCGACCATGAGTACTGAGCCTTTGGTCATAGCTCGAATGGCGTCTCCAGGGCGCAAGCCAGAGCAGAGCTGGTATGGAGATCCAGTTGTTTCCCCCCCCCCCCACTTCTCCATGCTAATGACAGATCCAAAGGAACTGAGAAAGCCGACGCAGTTTGGTGCTAGCAGCAACGCAGGAGTTGGCGTGTCGGTGCTGGGTTCAGCGGACAGCGGCCTTCGGGACTCCAAATCTTGATTTTTCCTCGGGGTTTACTCCCAAAGCTTTTCCCACGAGCCACGAGGCAGTGGAGGTTTGAAATCGTAGTTTTTCCCCTCCTAGATGAGTTATCATCTGTGATTAATGAGTCCCAACTGCCCAGACTAACTGGCGCCGGTGGCCCATTTTTGCCCCTTCTCCTGTCGGTGAGAACAGCTCCGCCGGGCATAAGAACCATGCCACACTTGACGGCCAGGAGTTGGACTTGATTTGTCAGAGGTTGTCTGCATCACAAGCCAAGAAGAGCATTTGTGTAGCAGTGGGAGTTCGTCCCTACGACCACCCTTAACTATGACAACCTACAGAGTCACCATCGACTACATCGAACACAAAAAACATGTATGATTTCAGTATATGGCATCCCCCCCCCCTTAAATGTGCTATGACTTCCAGGGTGCACTATATGGGCTCCTATTGAGAATGGGGGTTTAGAGAACATGTTCACCTCCCCACCTTCCTCAAGAAGTCAGCCAGCATCATAAAGGTCCCCCCAACACCCTGATTGCCATATTTTCTCATTGGTACCTTAAGGTAGAAAAGTACAAAGGCTTGAAGTATACAACCTCCAGGTTCAAGAACATTTGTTTCAACAACTAACAGGGTGTTGAACACTCATGTACTACCCTAACCCCAATCATAAGGCCCTTTTGAAAGATTGCCTTTTAACTGCTTCACTGACCTGTGAATGGGGGGGGGGGGGTTATTTTCATTCTGGTACTTACCTGTCAAGGTAGGTAGTATCAGAGCTGAACATTTTGCATCGGCTTCAGTGTAGAAGGTGTACCCACCTTTCCGTGACGCCGACTCTGTAACGCTGCAAGCCCTGCCTCCTTTGGCACCGGGATGCTGAGTTCCTATGTAAAAGGTCACACTGAACTGGCTTTTCTTGATTCAGTAATGTTACGAGCCCAAAGGACCCCAAAACCCAGCAGCAATAGACATTCACCAAGACAAGTAGTTTTTAAAACAAAAGTTGTTTTAATCAATTTTAAACATGAAAATAGAATCAAACTTTAACTTATCTCTATATTTAACTAACCCAAATTAATCCCCTTCTAATTTTAAGCCCACATGTATGTAATGTGTGTGTAAATTTAAGAAAAGTTCTTTGGTTTACAGTTCAATCTCACTTCCAAGTTCTCTGGATGCAGGCAATTCTGATACTGTGCACAGAATTTAACATGTATAAAGTTCACTAGGCTTTGGTGCACAAAAGGTAAATGTTTACCACTCAGGAAGGTTCTTGTAGGGTTTACAGAGAGAAATTTGTTGTTCCAGGATTTCCACAACTGAGGTACCACCATGAGTCACCTCAATATCTCGCTGTTGAAACTTGCCCCATCAGGGTTCTCTAGATGGCAACCTCTTTCTTTCAGGCTATCATAGAATTCCTTTCTGATCCACTTATTCCAAGGGAAACATCAGACAGATGGCACTTCCAGCCATCCGCCTCTATGGAACTTTCTGTTTCAACAAGCTTCCTGGCTTGTACTGTTCGGCTGTTTTCAATGTCTCACACACACTAGCTGAGAGAGCTTGTTGAACTTGTCTTCTCTCTCTCTCTCTCTCTCTCTCTCTCTCTCTCTACCTTCAGAAAACCACAGGAGTTCTCCTCTCTTGGACAAGCTGTTGTCTTAGATAAACAAAACCCAGGAGTGACCTTTCTGTGAGCACACTGTAGGTACTTTTAAACAGCCAGTTTGTCTCCTCCAAGACAATGGTCTATTCATTTCATGACATCATTTCAATTAGCATCTACTTGAAAGGTGCATAAAATTCTCCATATTTTTTGCAATGTTCCTGAATATGAATTCTTCAGTATTTCAAATAAGATGTGTTTTAAAATGAGTGTATGTATGTAACCCACTAATCTTACCAAATTCCTCCCAATATTTATCCATTACAGTGTGAGCGGGCCAATCCGACCTGACTCTGCTTTAAATATGGGGCGCTGACAGGCCAATTTTGTGGGATCTCTATTTAAAAGGGGTATTACCACCAGGAGGACAAAAACAGCTGTCTGCGCGATTGAAACAGTATTCATTGGTGAGATTAGGACCCATGTTCCTTGGTCAATGAGTCCAGTATTCTACTGAGGGGGAGGCTTATCTCTGCCCTTCCAAGGAGATAGGTCTTTGTCTATCCAGCTTCTCCTTATAATTTAAGACAGCCAGTCCCGTGGCGTTCTTGTGAGTCTATTTTTAAATGCTTTCTAGTTTTAATGATACCTTTGTTTGCCTTTACTGTGGGCAAAATCTGGCATATATCGTGTATATTGGATTTTTTTGTATTATTATAGCGCAATAAGGTAACCTTGGCTGGGCAACCAGAACTGCGTACAGTACAAAAAGAAAAGCTTGAGCTCTCTCAACCTATCCTCATTGGATTTGAGACGTAAGACGTTCAGAAAAAAAGTTTTTGCAGAAAAGGCAAATGTTCATAAATTTACAAATTTATAGAATTAAATTATAAATGGGGTAGATTAGATTTAGGTGTGAGGTTTTTTTTGTTTGTTTTCTTTTTTTTTAATTTTTATTAGGCTTAACTTGCCAAACATGGGTTTAACATGGTTATCAATAATTTGTTTCTTATGTGGATCAAGGAACTGTCTAATGTAGTTCCATCCTTTGTACATGAGGTGACTTGCCATGTGTTTCCCCAAAACAAAACTCAACAAAATATTTAAAAAAAAAAGAAACTATAAATGTATAAATTTAAATGTATTATTTTTAATAAATCTAGACAGGCAGACATACAGCGAGGGGGCAAATATTTAGGAGAGCACGTTTTTCACGCAGAAGATAGTGGGTATGTGGAACAAGCCGACAAGGGAAATGGTAGAGGTGGGTCCAATTCAGAATCGGAGCCAGAATCTATTATCATAATTCTAATAATTGTTCTTTTTATTTCTACATGTAACTTAGGGTTTTAGGTTGGTTAAGTACAGTTTTTTTTTCAATTTATCTCTGAATAATACTGCTGCATAAGAAATATTTTATTTCTCAGATATATTGTTCTCTATTACAATTCGTATTGGTTTTATACATCATTCATTTATGAATATATGCATTATTATTATAAAATTCAATGAAAATATTGAAAATTAAAATAATTTATTATCAAGAATGTCATAAAATGTGTTGTTTTGCTGTAGCATTACAGGCATAAATGTTGCTGCAAATTACATTAAAAAAAAACTAGGCCAAAAAAAAGTGAGGCAGTGCCTGGGGTTCTTCGTCCATTCATAAATCCAGTGGCAGAGGAGAAGAAGGTGCTTCTGTGGCCGCTGGATGCTTGTCTTGAGGCTCCTCTACCTCTTCCCAGGTGTGAAGAGGGCGTGGACTGGGTGGGGGCTTTCTTAAGACACCACGTCCTGGATGGAGTGCAGGCCTGGTGCCTGTGGTGGCGCAGGCCATGATCACAATCCCCTGTAGTCTTTTCCTGTCCCACGCGTCGGCATCCCCGTACCACACAGTGATGCATTGCGGCATGGATAGGAAAAGAGGTATGGACCAAACACAGGCAAGTAGGTTCACAACTTGGCTTGGATTGTCCAGTTGGGCCAAAGGACCTATTTCCGTGAGGTAAAACTCTTAACTCCCACAAACTCCAATGGATGTGTTGGTTCTCCTTTGAAATTGATTGACTTGGTCTGCGAGGCGTGGGCAATCCTTCAAATGTGCTCGTATTTGGAACTCAAACCTCCTGCTATAAGGCCAACGGTCTTGATATGCATTCATTTGCTCACTTAGTGCGAGGACATTATTGCAGGCATTGGGATCAGGAGGGTTCCTCCTCGCCTTTCGCCCATCAAGTTTACATCCAGGCAAAACTGGATTTCGTTCTCCGTCTGACAATAAATCTGAAACCAGAATAGTAATTGAATTTATCCCGGAAATGGTTGCACTTAGTTCAAGTCCAAATGTATCGTCACGTGAACATAAGAAAGCTCCTTTTGCAAGTAGTCCAGTTAGTCAATCCATCTGCAGTGCATTAATAAAGACACAGTATCGAGTGCCATTGCAAATGAAATTGTTAAATCAGTATCCAAGGATGCTTGGATGGGTGGTCACTAAAATGTTTAATGCAAACAGATCTAGTGGATGCAGACTGGAATATTCAATCATTGTCTAAAGAAGTCAACTAAATCAAGTTAATGATCCTTTGAAGGACAATGGGTAATTACATTATGTATTCGAGATGAGCTAAAGATTGATTTCCAAAGCAGACTGTTCATAGATACAAATTTATGGGTGGATTAATTATGTTCAGCCTTATTCATTAGTGGTCATCTCAGAGGACAGTTAATGTTTATTGCTTAGTAGATGTGGTGTGAAAGACATTTCTGGCAAAGCTGAATTGTGTTACATGTTATCTCAATTCTGTTTCCAATGGGTCTAATGTAATAGCTGGATTCTGTTCAGCTATGGAACTTGGCATCAATACATATTGAATTAGTACAGATTTTATCACCAATGTGTATATGTACAGATGGTCGTGTAGGACGACTGTGATTGGCTGGGTGTGTAGCCGCACCTATTGGCAGGTCTTAAAGGATTGCTCCTAGCCAGACCAGGTCATTCTGGACTGGTCGACTTACTTGTGATACGCTCCAGTCTTTTAGTTTATAAAAGCCTTGGTTTGGATCAACAAGCCTTTGGTTCTTTTGACGCGCATTACACATATACAAAAAGATTAGTGCAATATGTAAACCTTATGCGAATTTCTTGCTGTCTTCCTTTATCCCACCTAATTATAGTGATAGAGTAAAACCCCTGGTATCTGGCACCTCTGGGGATTGGTAAATGCTGGATAAGTATATTTTCCAGTTGCTTGAGATTCATGCTTACTCTTTGGCTTGGCTTCGCGGACGAAGATTTATGGAGGGGGTAAATGTCCACGTCAGCTGCAGGCTCGTTTGTGGCTGACAAGTCCGATGCGGGACAATGCCTAACTAATGTACCTACAATTTAAAAAGACAAAAGTACTACACTGAACAAACGTCACTTGCATTTCTGTATAAGCCTTAATTTTCAGTCATTCTTTGAAAACATTTAACCACCACTGCATCTGCAGGTTCCTCCCTTTCCACGGAGCCGCCCGAAAGACGAACAATAACATTAGAGATAATTAACCCCCCCCCTTCCCCCAAGTTTTCGGATAAAGCCTTACTAATATATCTAATACTAATAAAGATAAAGACTCTTACCAGGCAGGGACAGGGAGACACTTTGGGAGAGTCGCCCCAGCGGCGAGTGGCATCGTCCGGTCCTTCATCCTGGGCGCCGCCATTTTATTCAAACACAACTTTATTGAAACTGTATTCAGACAGCTGTTGTGGGTGAAACATGACCAGGGGGCTCCAGTGGCCGAAGCTTTGCTCCCATCAAGGGATGGTGTGTTGTTGGGAGAATATTTGCATTCACAATTTTAAACTTTGATATACATTTCTATTTATTCTTATTGATCTTATCATTTATTTATTTATAGGTCTCTTTATTTATTTATTTCCTCAATTGCTTGAATCCTAGATACCAGGGATTTCACTGTATTTCTGAAATTGTAATTTATAGTAATTTTGTACTTTGTTCTACACAATATCGCTGCCACAAAATGACATGATGCAGGTTCATGATAATAAATCTGATTCTGAGTTTGCATGTTCCCCCTGTGACATGGGTCTCTGTAATGTGTCATGTGACCTCTCCAGCGAGCCTGAGATCGGAAATAACCTCACTTGCCAATCAAGGTTTGTGCCTGCCTGCCATGTGAGGCTGATGTTCGATTGGTCCTCCAGGTGCCAATCAATGGTTAGATCTGCCCACAGGTGAGGCGGAGGCACGATTTATCTTCGCAGGTCACATGGACCGGCCTTGCATTGAAAAAGCAGAGCATGCGGAGTCTTGCTCTCTCTGTTTGTTTTCTGCTGACTGGGGTGGGGGCTATCACTGACATCCAGGCTGCAGGCATTGTGTGGGCCCACTGCTGATCCTGAGCCTTGGGTTATGCTATAGACCAGGTTCATTGATATACTTGTTCGTTGTAATTAATTTACAGCTTATTAGTGTGCTCTGACTGCAAGGCGGAGAGAGGTGGTGCTTAACCCTTGTGTTTCCAATCGGGACTTGAGAATGATTAATAGTTGCTCCCGATATGTAGTTAATTGCGTGTTATTGCTGTGTCTGTATCTGTGTGAGTGTGCGCCCTATTGTGAATTCCCTTGTGTGTAAATAAATAACATTGTTTTCTTACTAACCTACGTCCAGCCTCGATTCTCTTTGAACCCGTCGAACATATTCTGAACAAAACGGTCTCCTCCAGGTGCTGCGGTTTTGTGTCACAGCTCATGGACGAGTGGGGTGCTTGGTCAGCTGGCTACTGTAAACTGTTCCCAGAGCGCAGGTTGAGTGTTTGAATCTGAAGGAGAGAGAATACGGGAAGAATAAAGCAGGATTCGTGTAGCAGTGGTGTAAATGAGTGGGTGAGTGTGGGTCAAAAAGGACCTGTTGAGAGATCGTTGGGATCAATAGCTCCTTTCACACTGCCAAACCTGCAAGGAAGCGGGAAAACTTGCCGGGCACATTTCCCACTCCACCATGATTTACCTGGTTAATTGGCATTTTAAGGGGGGGGGGGGTCCCTGCTACCCGGGGTGACCATGCGAGAGCAGGTTGTGCTATTCAGAAGGCGATTAGTGAGTTAACTTGGCCGTGCTCTGACGCTTGTCAGAGACTGTTTGAATTTAACTCGCCCTGCCAGGTTGGGACATTTCACACCACGTGATTACCAGGAAGGGACCCATTAACCCAGAATCGGCAGTGTGAAAGGGGCTAATAGCTCTGAACGGGAGAGGCGTCATCCTCAACCATCCGTCTGCTTCACCAATGCCATTCCTTCCATTATACATTTAGGGGCGAGGATGGCCGCTGTTGGTTGCACAATTTTCAGTTCCATTTGCAACTGTTCAGCAAAAAAAATCCTTAGAGACCTCATGGTAGTGGCTAGTACAATGCTATAACAGGCTGGTGACCCAGTTTCGAATCAGACGCTGCCTGTGAGGATTTTATCCTCCCCGTGACCTGACCACGTGTGTTTCCTTCGGGTGCGCTGGTGTTCTCCCACATTCCAAAAGCATATAGGATTAGTGTGGTGCACTGAGGTAGCAGCAAGCACGCACAGACTCAGAAAAGACTGCACCAGAGGCTTTATTCCAGTAAAAGTCTGAACACCGGTTCGTGCCTTGGCGACTCCCTGTGTGACTGGCTCAGGAGGGGCCGGCTCAGGTGGAGTCAGGCCCTTGAGATGGTCGTCCTGCAGGTACAGAGATCGCCCCCTGCAGTCGGCTGGTGGTAGTATCACCACAATTAGTAGGTCACATGGGTATGTTTGGCTGGTGTTGGCTCATGGGCCAGAAAGGCCTGTATCTATATTTCATTGCTAATATTTTTTTTTAATGAATCATTCTGTATCTGCATGCCATAAGGCAAAGATGACATTTCAGGCTTTAAATGGCCTGCTAAAGGAGCCGACGGCGCCTTTTTATAAAATCCTCGGAGGTCTTTGTCCAAGATGGCAGCACCTGTGCTGGGCAGCAGACCCTGAGGGGTTGCACACTCTGGGGGAAACAGCAGGGCACCAGAAATCCGGAGAATATCGGCTGCTAAGAAGGAGAAGCATGGAATGTGACTCTTCAGGGAAGGTGACCACGGCAGCGGGGTTCAGCGGCTGAAGGGCCCACACAGGCTGCAGGGCTGCTGGCCATCAGCTCATTGGGATCCAGGTGCTGGAGGCGGGATTTGAGAATGAGTGCTGAGGCCAAGACGGAGTCCCAAAGGGCCACGGGAGCTGAACGCTTCCTGATCATATCAGAGGTTTTCATCCAGAGAGCATCCTGTGGAACTGCATCACCGTCTGGTTTGGAAGTTTTACCTCCTTGGATGGCAAGACCCTGCAGAGGATAGTGAAACAGCGGAAAAAGATCACTGGAGGCTCTCTTCCTACCGTGAAGGTTGTCTATAACACGGTGCAAGCAAAAGGCGCACACATCCCACATAAATTGTTCTCCCTTCTGCCATCTGGTAGGAAGTACTTCATTACATTTTATCTTCATTTCTCTGCATTGCAGTTTGTTTACATGTGTACGTTGAGTACAGTTTTACATCACCAATAAGCGGTAAACTGACTGGAATACAGAGAAATGAAAAATAATCAATAAAGTGCAAAAATAAGAATCCTTAAATGAGTCCCTGATTGAGTTTGTCGTTGAGGAGTCTGAGGGTGGAGGGGGAGCAGCTGTTCCTGGACCAAGTGGTATGAGTCTTGTGGTCCCTACACCTCTTTCCTGACAGCACCAGTGAGAACAGAGCACTTGCTGGGGGGTGGGGGGGGGTGCGGATCCGACCAAGTTGAGTTACACCCACCCGCACCTACGACCAATTAAAAAAAAATCTTTATTAAAACTGCAGTACAAGAATATATTTTGTATTAAGAGTACAGTATACAGTAGTTCGCGCTCCCCGAGGTCCACGCTCCCCATGGCAGCCCCAGGGTCCTCACGCCTGGCGGCAGCCCTGAGCTCCCCGCTCCCCACGACAGCCCTGAGGTCCCCGATTTACGACCGATCCAAGTTATGACGAACTCAGTGTGGTCCCAATTGCAGTCATAAATCTGGGACTATCCATCTGTCTACATTTAAATGTAAATGTCACTAAATAGGAATTTAAACTTAATGATGAATTGTGAATTGAGTTCTGCAAATTTTTTTTTCAGTGCTCCTGAGGTCTTTCTCTCCAAATCTCTGAATCAGGATCAGGTTTTACTGTCATGAACGTGTCTCATAAAATTTGTTGTTTTGCTGCAGCAGTTTGCACGGAACAACATCCAAAATTACAAGATTATTTTTCTTTGGCTTGGCTTCGCGGACGAAGATTTATGGAGGGTGTAAAAAGTCCACGTCAGCTGCAGGCTCGTTTGTGGCTGACCAGTCCGATGCGGGACAGGCAGATACGATTGCAGCGGTTGCAAGGGAAAATTGGTTGGTTGGGGTTGGGTGTTGGGTTTTTCCTCCTTTGCCTTTTGTCAGTGAGGTGGGCTCTGCGGTCTTCTTCAAAGGAGGCTGCTGCCCGCCAAACTGTGAGGCGCCAAGATGCATGGTTTGAGGCGTTATCAGCCCACTGGCGGTGGTCAATGTGGCAGGCACCAAGAGATTTCTTTAGGCAGTCCTTGTACCTTTTCTTTGGTGCACCTCTGTCACGGTGGCCAGTGGAGAGCTCGCCATATAATACGATCTTGGGAAGGCGATGGTCCTCCATTCTGGAGACGTGACCCATCCAGCGCAGCTGGATCTTCAGCAGCGTGGACTCGATGCTGTCGACCTCTGCCATCTCGAGTACCTCGACGTTAGGGGTGTGAGCGCTCCAATGGATGTTGAGGATGGAGCGGAGACAACGCTGGTGGAAGCGTTCTAGGAGCCGTAGGTGGTGCCGGTAGAGGACCCATGATTCGGAGCCGAACAGGAGTGTGGGAATGACAACGGCTCTGTATACGCTTATCTTTGTGAGGTTTTTCAGTTGGTTGTTTTTCCAGACTCTTTTGTGTAGTCTTCCAAAGGCGCTATTTGCCTTGGCGAGTCTGTTGTCTATCTCATTGTCGATCCTTGCATCTGATGAAATGGTGCAGCCGAGATAGGTAAACTGGTTGACCGTTTTGAGTTTTGTGTGCCCGATGGAGATGTGGGGGGGCTGGTAGTCATGGTGGGGAGCTGGCTGATGGAGGACCTCAGTTTTCTTCAGGCTGACTTCCAGGCCAAACATTTTGGCAGTTTCCGCAAAGCAGGACGTCAAGCGCTGAAGAGCTGGCTCTGAATGGGCAACTAAAGCGGCATCATCTGCAAAGAGTAGTTCACGGACAAGTTTCTCTTGTGTCTTGGTGTGAGCTTGCAGGCGCCTCAGATTGAAGAGACTGCCATCCGTGCGGTACCGGATGTAAACAGCGTCTTCATTGTTGGGGTCTTTCATGGCTTGGTTCAGCATCATACTGAAGAAGATTGAAAAGAGGGTTGGTGCGAGAACACAGCCTTGCTTCACGCCATTGTTAATGGAGAAGGGTTCAGAGAGCTCATTGCTGTATCTGACCCGACCTTGTTGGTTTTCGTGCAGTTGGATAATCATGTTGAGGAACTTTGGGGGACATCCGATGCGCTCTAGTATTTGCCAAAGCCCTATCCTGCTCACGGTGTCGAAGGCTTTGGTGAGGTCAACAAAGGTGATGTAGAGTCCTTTGTTTTGTTCTCTGCACTTTTCTTGGAGCTGTCTGAGGGCAAAGACCATGTCAGTAGTTCCTCTGTTTGCGCGAAAGCCGCACTCTGATTCTGGGAGAATATTCTCAGCGACACTAGGTATTATTCTATTTAGTAGAATCCTAGCGAAGATTTTGCCTGCAATGGAGAGCAACGTGATTCCCCTGTAGTTTGAGCAGTCTGATTTCTCGCCTTTGTTTTTGTACAGGGTGATGATGGTGGCATCACGAAGATCCTGAGGCAGTTTACCTTGGTCCCAACAAAGCTTGAAAAACTCATGCAGTTTGGCATGCAGAGTTTTGCCGCCAGCCTTCCAGACTTCTGGGGGGATTCCATCCATACCTGCTGCTTTGCCACTTTTCAGTTGTTCGATTGCCTTATATGTCTCATCCAGGGTGGGAACCTCATCCAGCCCTCATCTCATCCAGCCCCTAAGGCTACAAGATTATAAAAAATAGATATATAGCATGACAAAGAAAGTGTGTGCATGTGTGCGCATATAGATGTGTGTACACACATGTATGTGCGCGCACGTGTGTGTGTATGTGTGTACTTTTTAAATCTAAAACGTGGTTAAAAACTGTTTTCAGTGGGAGGGTTTAGGTTTGTAATTAGGGAATGAGGAAGCTGTGCACTTTGGATCAAGGAGAGAAGAGTTAAAGAACTCCCAGGGCAAGCACAGGCTCTGTAATTGAACAACGTGGAAAGTGGGTGTAATTGATCCTTTGCTTGACATGCTGCTTCACCATCCCCGAAGAGAGAAGCGAACATGCTGGGAACTATAGGGAGGAAGGAAAGAGGGACTGTCATTAGTAGGACTGGGGCTATCAGGACGGACCACATGAGAGGGCAAACAGAGCGCACATCAGGGCAAGCTCAGGCCAGAACGGGTGCAAGCAATTGGAATGGGTGAATGCTGCATGGATCTTGGAATTAATTGGACTTGAACCAGAGGAGGAAGAGGAATTAGCTCACTAATTCAAGTTTATTATTCTCATCTAATTGTAAAGTATATGATTAGGTTTATCCTTCATAGTCGAAGATGACCATGGCTTCAAAGTCAAATGGAAGAATGGTGGCAGTGGATCCGGAGGTGACTGGTGAGGCCAATCTGGGCCCTGAAGGTTCGCCCGCATGTGGGACACAAGTGGGTGGGTGCAGCCGCGGCTGTGGATGCTGCTTGGGCCTTGCGCACAGGCTGCTTTCGTTGCGCCTCAGTGATGCACCTGACTTCAGCTGCACGGGCTCCTGTAATGATCTTGCTGCGCCCAGCTGGATGGTCAAGGATGAGTGTCTCCTACGTGTTGATGTCAACACCTGGGCCTTTGAGGGACGCTTTGAAGCAGTCCTTGTAATGTTTATTCTGCCCCCCCCTCCCCGCCCCGACTGAGCGCTTGCCCTGACACAGTTCTCCGTACAGCAGCTGCTTGGGCAATCGCCTGTCTGGCATTCTGACCACACGGTTTGGGCTTTCAGCAGGAGGGTGTAGACGCTGCAGAGCGTAGCTCGTTCCAGGATTTCCAGGTGGGGACTTTGTCCAGCCACCTGTTGTGGAGGAGTCTGCGGAGACAGCTCAGGTGAAAGTGGTTGAGGTGGTAAAGTACAACTGGACGAAACAACCTTCTTCAGTCCTCGGTGTAAAAACATGCAAACACATATTTAGGCATAGCACACATATTTACAGGGGATTTATGCTACAGGCAGAACAAGTGCCAGCTTAACTTAGTAGCAAAAATAACAAATGCCACAGGCCTTGCATTTTCAAGGACCCCGCGCTAAAACCTATCAATTCCGGATCAACAATTCTGCATCTGCTTTATTACTATAGTACTGTTACCACCTTCAACTTTTATGATCTATTTTAGCACAGTAATTTATGGGAATGTGGTATCTACGTGATACATATACCACACATAAATACAAAGGTATTTGAAACTGAATTCTTAACCACTGCTCAAAGGTGAAAACGAAAATGGAAACGTGAACAGTGCAAACGCGCCTCAGGCCCTCAGTCTGCTGGCTGGTTTGTTTACATGTTGGGGGAGGTGCATGCTGCAAGGTACATAATCATTAGGAACATCATTAATAATATGACACGAATAAATAATTGCATTCAAATGTAAATGAACTGTTAGTTAAGTTTATATCCAGAGTCCCATTTAAGAGTGTGATAACGGCAGGAAAGGAATTGTCCTCGAATTTGGAGGTTAGTGTTTTTCAAGGTCATGCGCCATCTGCCCCTTAATTATAGGAGAGAAGAGAGAGCATGACCAGGATGGGACGGGTCCTTTAATACTTTGGCAGCTTTCCTGAGACACTGGGAGGTGTAGGTTGGTTAGGTTATGGGCTCAGCTGCATTTACAACTCGAGGATATTGAACTTAGAATGTAGACCAGCGGTTCTCAACCTTTTTCTTTCCACCCACATCCCACCTTAAGCAGTCCCTTACTAATCACAGAGCATCTATGGCATAGAGAATACCACTGTTTTAATCATCCCTCATTGACTCGTTATGTGCAGGGTTTCATAACTCCACAGGAAATGGGCCAGTGACAATTTTTCTCAAGCAAAATACTTCCGTAACAATTGGGTCTTGAGCAGTGGTTCTCAACCTTCCCTTCCCACTCACATCCCACCTTAAGCAATCTGCTTAAAAACTGATCTTGCTTCTCAAATTGGCACCAAACAAGACCTTGAAGAGTTACACTTTCACCATTTGATGGCTGACAATTCTTGTGGAGTCTTGTTTTCCAAATGCAGAAATTGCCTTGTGCATCCACTTGCCACTGCAGTGGAGAACGCTCATTTTCCAAACTGAACAGGATTAAAAATGAACTGAGGGGCACCATGGGTCAAAACAGAGTGAACAATCTCACTCTAATGAGCATTGAACATGAACTTCTGTGTGAAATAGACATTTCCAGTATCCTCAACAAATGCTAAATCTGGAAAATGTAACTTTTAAATTGTAGTTTTGTTACTTTTCACATTTGAGATTGATGCCTACATGAAAGTAATACTATTACTGAGATGACAGACATATTTGTCAAATCATATGGGCTGTATAGCAAATTAAAACATTTAATTACTTTATGCAAGTTTTTAAAAATTATGTTTTAATATTTATGTGTATTTTTTTTAAATTTAGGGTCCCTTTTCTAACATATGCTACAAGCCCCGCTCTAGCTTAATCCAGCTCTGGCAGTACATGTATGAGAAAAATGTACATATTGTTAAATATATAGTAGAGTCTCAGAGGGATTGAGTGAGTAGCTCATTCAGTTACTCAGCAGTCTCCCTGCCCAGGGGAAGAAGCCGTTTCTCAGCCTGGTAGTTCTGTCTCTGGAACTCCTGCATCTTTTTCCTAACAGGAGTAGCTGGAAGATGGTAGGGGTCATCAACAATTTTGCAAGCCCTCTTCAAGTCGAACCCCCTTTATTTATCGGTCATTCCCTGCTCGCACGGTAAAGATGAGAGAGAGCGTTTCTCCAGGACCACAGAGCATATTTGCATTAATATAAGTTAAAAGAGAAGTTGAACACATTGAAATATTAAAATATGAAGTCGTAAACAGATGTAAGCACTACCCACACATGTTCGGTGAATTCAGGAGCCTGATGGTTTGGGGGAAGAAACTGTTGCCCAACCTGGATGTAAGGGCCTGAGTGCTACGGTACCTCCTACCAGATGGCAGGAGGGAGAACAGTTTAAGTGAAGGGGGTGTGGAGCCCTTCACAATGTTTATTGCCTTTCGCCTGCATCGAGTGTTGTAGACGTCTGTCATGGTGGGAAGAATCGTCTTTCCCGCTGACTTCACTCTCCCCTGCAGGGTCTTGTGGTCCGAGGAGGTACAGCTTGCAAAAGAGGCGGTGATACAGTTGCACAGGATGTTCTCGATACCTCCTCAGTAGGATGTAGTGAGGATGGAGGGTTGGAGATGGACTTTCCTCAGTCTTCGCAGGAAGTAGAGGTGCTGCTGGGCTTTCCTGGCGATGGAGCTGGTGTTGAGGGACCAGGTGAGATTCTCCACCAAGTGCACGCCAAGAAAATGGTCATGCCGATAGGAGGGGAGGGAGACCCCAGTCATCATACTGTGAAGCTTTTCACGCCCTCATGGAGATCCTGTTGTGGGTAACCTCATCATGACTGCAGACACCGTGGTTGACAATGCTGGAGAAACTGAGCTGGTCAAATGATGTACCCTGTGTTGCAAAGATAAAGATACATAACCAACGTTTAACCAATGCTTGAGCTCTTCATCAAGGTAATGTTGGTTATGTATCTTTATCTTTGCTCTACAAAGTACTTGAGTTTCTCTGGCATTTTGTTTTTATCATGACTGATGAAACCAGGTTGGTGTGACGCTGACCCTATCTGGAGGCCCATTTGGTCACAGTTATCAGACTGATTTTTCTCCCGCGTTTTTTTATTGTTAACGCCACAAAACACAGGATTCCGTTGATACTGTGATTAAGTGGAAAAACTCACAGATGCTGGAGAAACTCAGCAGGTCAAACAATGCCTTTATGTGAAGATATATCACCCACGTTTCGGGCTGGAGCCCTTCATCCATACGTCGCTCACCTTGGTGTCTTACAAAAGCAGCCGCTATACTCACCACCCAGGCCGGGCCCTCTCCACTCTGCTGCCATCGGGGAAAAATGTCCAGGAGCCTAAAGACGAGTCCTCAGCAGCACAGGGACGGCTTCTACCCCTCTGCCAACAACAAGCTCTGATCCTGATTCTGACATGACAGCCTTGGACACGGAGGATTTGGTGTCTTCAGTCGTCAATAGAAATTGACCGAGTCAGCCTTCCTGCCTTGCTTTCAGAGTAGTGTTTTGTTTTCCTTCTGGGTGTTGGAGTAGCTGAGCAACCTGTTGGCTGACCAGATGATGAGAAATTATTCCAAGTTGCGCTGAGAAACATTGTCAGGGATTGATGTAAACTCCAGTGTTTATATAATTAGACTGCAGCAAACCATGACACAAAATTAATAAATGTTGAAGAGACAGATGTCCATGCTGTTCTAAATGCCAGCTTGGTTATATGAAAATTTGCCAAATTGAACGGCCGTGTCAAAATCGATTGTTTTTGCCTTTTTCTTTCAACTCGTAATGTTAATATCAATGGATGTCGTGGCCTTGACGACGAAAGGGAAAATCTCAAGATATTTATAGCCACGCATTCAATTGCTGTGCTGCAATGAGATGGGCCCTCAACCAGGGAGCTCCAGTCAGGTTCGTCCCAGCCGAAAGTCGACAACACTCGACGCAGGCCAAGGGCAATAAACATTGTGAAGGGCTCCACACCCCCTTCACATAAACTGTTCTCCCTCCTGCCATCTGGTAGGAGGTACCGTAGCACTCAGGCCCTTACATCCAGGTTGGGCAACAGTTTCTTCTCCCAAACCATCAGGCTCCTGAATTCACCGAACATGTGTGGGTAGTGCTTACAACTGTTTGCGACTTAATATTTTAATATTTCAATGTGTTCAACTTCTCTTTTAACTTATATTAATGCAAATATGCTCTGTGGTCCTGGAGAAACGCTCTCTCGTCTTTACCGTGCGAGCAGGGTATGACCGATAAATAAAGGGGGCTCGACTTGAAGAGGGCTTGCAAAATTGTTGATGACCCCTACCATCTTCCGGCTACTCCTGTTAGGAAAAAGATGCAGGAGTACCAGAGCCAGAACCACCAGGCTGAGAAATGGCTTCTTCCCATGGGCAGGGAGACTGCTGAGTAACTGAATGAGCTACTCATGCAATCCCTGAGACTCTACTATATATTTAACAATATGTACATTTTTCTCATACATGTACTGCCAGAGCTGGATTAAGCTAGAGCGGGGCTTGTAGCATATATTAGAAAAGGGACCCTAACTGGGTCTTGGTAGTAATTAGAACTTCTCCCTGTGCAGTGGCTGATTGTGGTATTTGTGAAGGCACATTCTACTGGGCCTGACTTCCTCTTTGCTGGTCACATACACAAACTGAAGGACCCATCCAAAGGCACGTTCATTTTGGATTTGGAACATTCGAACAGAAAGAGCTCAGAAATAGGTTCATTTCCACCGACCTGCCTTTTCTCCATATCCCTCAATTCCCCAAATACAGTGGTTCTCAACCTTCTTTCCATTCACATACCACTTTAAGTATTCCCTATGCCATCAGTGCCCTGTGATTGTTTAAGGTGGTATGTGGGTGGGAAGAAAAAAGTTTTATCATCCTTCATGAACTTGTTATGTGCACGGTTTCAGAACCAAAGGAAATGGGCCAATGACAATTTTTCTCAAGCAAAATATCTCAGCAACGATTGGGTCTAGAGCAATGATTCCCAACCTTCCCTTCTCACTCGCATCCCACCTTAAGCCATCCCTTACTAATCACGGAGCCCCGATGGCACAGGGATTACTTCATGTGGGATGTTAGTGGGGAAAAAAATGTTGAGAACCACTGGTTTACATCTTCCCAGATTTCATTTATATTTAGTATAGACACATCTTTTGTACAACAGTAAAGAAGAAAGCATTGACTCTTGGGGAATAAAAATGTCCCATCTCACTTTTCCCCATTTAATATTTGGCATGACCATGTACAAAGTCCCCTTGTCTTCACTTATCGCCTCACCAACCTCCTTGTCCAGCATAACCTCCTCAGCCATTTCCACCATCTCCTATTTGATCCCACCACCAGACACATATCCCCCTCTCCTCTTCACCTTCTGCAGGGACTGTTCCTTCCCTGACTCCCTTGTCCACTCCTCCCTCCCTACCAATGATCCCCTTGGCAATCAAATCTTGTGTCCGCTGGAGATGCTCCACCTGCATCTACACCTCCTCTCTCACCACCATGCGGGGCCCAATCAGTCCTTCCAGGTGAAGCCACTCCTCACCTGTGAATATTCAGGGGTCATCTGTGCTCCCGTGGAGGTTTTCTCTGCGTCGGAGAGACTGAGCGCAGACTGGGAGATCACTTCGTTGAGCCCCTCAGCTCTGTCCACCGCAGTGCAGTGGATCTCCCAAAGAGCACTCATTTCACTTCTCTGTCCCAGTCCCTTGCTGACATGTCTGTCCATGGTCTCATGCACTGTCAGACTGAGACCACCTGCAATTCGGAGGAACAACACCTTATCTTCAGTTTGGGTGCCCTCCAACTGGATGGCATTAACATTGACCTCCAGTTTCCACACTACGCACACCCCCCCCCCCCCACCAAACTTCGCTCCCCCGTCTTCTTTCCTCTAGTTCTCTCTCTTTCTCCTTTCACAGAATCTAAATTAATTCCCACCTTTCCTCTTCTCATATCACCCTTTGTTTGCTGCTCTGGACTCCCCCTTCCCTTTCCTCCCCCTTTCTCTCAGTCTTTATTGAGACACCTGCCTGCTGTTTGCTTTTACCCCGAAGAAGGGCTCAGGCTCAAAATGTCAACAATATAGCTTTACCTCCTTTGGACGCTGCGAGATCAGCTGAGTCCCTCCGGCATTGACAATGTGTTTTTACGATAATCTGCAGACTTCCGTGTTTCACGACACACAAACTCCCGCTCTTTTCTCTTTTTACTGATGTTGAATATTTGGGCATTGAAACTCACAGTGGAACTTACTGGTGAATTATGATTGCTTCTCCAATTTGAAAAAAATCACCACTTGCAAATAATCACTGTTTCCACAGGTAATCAAAACAGCATCTCCACATACAAGCAAAAGCTTGTTCCTATAATTGCTGATCATTGGGATATGGGCTGAATTGGCTTGGAATATTGAGAAATATTATTTTCTAATCCTAAAGGACGGAAGCACTTTAATCATCTTCTTCTTTGGCTTGGCTTCGCGGACGAAGATTTATGGAGGGGTATGTCCACGTCTGCTGCAGGCTCGTTGGTGACTGACAAGTCCGATGCGGGACAGGCAAGCACGGTTGCAGCGGTTGCAAGGGAAAATTGGTGGGTTGGGTTTGGGTGTTGGGTTTTTCCTCCTTTGTCTTTTGTCAGTGAGGTGGGCTCTGCGGTCTTCTTCAAAGGAGGTTGCTGCCCGCCAAACTGTGAGGTGCCAAGATGCATGGTTGGAGGCAAGATCAGCCCACTGGCGCAGGCACCAAGAGATTTCTTTAAGCAGTCCTTGGACCTCTTCTTTGGTGCACCTCTGTCTCGGTGGCCAGTGGAGAGCTCGCCATAGAACACAATCTTGGGAAGGCGATGGTCCTCCATTCTGGAGACGTGACCCACCCAGCGCAGTTGGATCTTCAGCAGTGTCGATTCGATGCTTGCGGACTCTCCTAGCTCAAGTACTTCGATGTTGGTGATGAAGTCACTCCACCGAATGTTGAGGATGGAGCGGAGACAACGCTGGTGGAAGCGTTCTAGGAGCCGTAGGTGGTGCCGGTAGAGGACCCATGATTCGGGGCCGAACAGGAGCGTGGGTATGACAACAGCTCAGTACACGCTGATCTTTGTGTGTTTCTTCAGGTGGTTATTTTTCCAGACTCTTTTGTGTAGTCTTCCAAAGGCACTATTTGCCTTGGCGAGTCTGTTGTCTCTCTCGTTGTCGATCCTTGCATCAGATGAAATGGTGCAGCCGAGGTAGGTAAACTGGTTGACCGTTTTGAGTTTTGTGTGCCCGATGGAGATGTGGGGGGGCTGGTAGTCATGGTGGGGAGCTGGCTGATGGAGGACCTCAGTTTTCTTCAGGCTGACTTCCAGACCAAACATTTTGGCAGTTTCCGCAAAATCATCTAAAGCCTCAGTAAACACACCTTGAAATTACAATACACCTTAATGTATAATGTTACGGAGTCCAGAGGACCCCAAAAACCAGCAGTAATAGATATGCACCACAACACAGGGTTACTTAAACAAAAGTAGATTTTAATCATATTTGAACAAGATAACAGAATTAAACTTTAACTTATTACTTAGCCTACCTAACTACTTAATTTCCCCCTCTAATGCTAAGCGCAGGTGTGTGTAATGTATATTTAAGATTCAAAAAGTTCTTTGGATCAAAGTCCAATCTCACAGGTGCAGGCTATTTTTGTACTGTGCACAGAAGTTAGTATTAACAAAGTTCACCAGTCTTGGTGTTTAACAGGCAAATGGTTACCACTCAGGAGGGCTCTTGCTGGTTTTCAGAGAGAGATTCCTTTTCCAGGACATCCGCGACTGATTCCTTCTCAATCAGTCTTGCTGACGAAACTTGCTCCCTTCAGGGTTCTCCAGATGATCCTCTTTCTTTCAGGTCACTTTTCAGACTGCCAGTCTTCTCCTTTGACCAGGCACCCTTTCAGAGTTTGCCAGCTTGTCCCTGTGGAACTGATTTCTGTCTCCACTCTCTTCATTTCACACCCTTCCTCTTTGAAGGCAAAACTCTTCTCCTCTGCCTGCAAAGATCACATGCTCTCCCAGGCAAGCTGTTGTCGATACTTTGTTGCTTCCTGCAAAAAGCATTCTGCAAAAGTCCTGCAACTATTCTGTGTTTTAAAATGTGTGTGTGCAAGCTGCTCTAACAATTCCTCCCAAACCACCTCTAAATACTCTGCCACAATAGAATGCCTTCCTCAATGCTTCAAGTATTTACTGATTATTCCAAGGTGACTAACAAATGCTGGATCATGACGAGACAATAACTGAATTGCTTAATATCTATGGGTGTCACTAGGGTTGGTGTCACCCAGTGCAGTAACTCGTGGTGTCGCCTCCCCCCCCCCCACCCCATGGACCGAGTGAACTAGTGTTCTGAGCATAGAAGAAACAGGTGTGTGCATTCCTTGTATGTCTGGGGTGATGGCAGCAGTGGTGAGGAGGGGGGCTCCGACTAGAGCACATTAGAAGGTTCAAGTAGTAGATTATCATAGATCAGTGGTTCTCAACCTTTTTCCTTCCACTCACATAACTCCTTAAGTAATCCCTATACCATTGGTGCTCTGTAAGGGATCGGTTAAGGTGGGATGTGAGTGGGAAGGAAAGGTTGAGAATCGCTGCTGTAGACCCAATTGGTACTGAAATATTTTGCTTGAGAAAAATTGTCATTGGCCCATTCCTTTGGAGTTCTGAAACCAGGCACATAACGAGTCATTGAGGTACAATTAAAACAGTGGTTCTCAAACTTTGGGTATGAGGTGTGGGAAAAGGTTGGAGAAGATTGTGTTGTTGTCCCTGTAATGTCACAGGTTGAGGGGAGGGGGAAATCCGAGGGAAGTCCATAAATTTGTGGGTGGCATAGAACATGGAGACAGGACCTTTGGCACAACTTACCTTTGCTGACCCAAATGCCCTTCCCTCACTGGTCCCCTGGGTAAGGTGGGTGGTGAGTTTCCATGAGATATATTGGACCAGACTTTTCACATGGAAATGGGCAGGTGTCTGGAACAGGCTGCCAAGGGGATTGACATACAGCATACGGCTTGGCCATTTCAGCCCACGAGTCCGTGACGCCCAATTTACACCCAATCAACCTACACCCCCCAGTAGGTTTTGAACAGTGGGAGGAAACCGGAGCCCCTGGGGAAAACACACAGGGAGGACGTACAAACTTCTTACAGACAGAACGACTTTCAAACCCCGGTCCTGGTCGCTGTCAGTATAAAGGCGTTGTGCTAACCGAATTGGTGGAAACATGTTGCAGAAGGAGATATGAAAACAGGTGGCCAGAGATTTTACTTGTTGTTTAGATATGAAGGAGCATTTAAAGGAAAAGGGGAGGGATACGTAAGGGTAAGGAAGTGTATTCCAGTGTGAAAGATGCAGAAATTAAACGCAGGATGTTATTATGACCAGAATTAGTGTTGATTTGCCTCAAAATGGACTAAAGTGAATAATCTCAACAGCCTATCTCTTCATTTAGTTGTAAATATTGATCTTAAATCTCTACAGAGTGCAGTAAATTACTCCCGAGACATTTAATTGTCCCTGTAGGCTGCAGTAAAAACATGTTTCCGAAGCCAAGAGAGTGTTTATAAGGCACTCAGTTTACTTGATGTGCTAGTGACAAGATGAAGGATTACCTTTTGTGCAATGCAATGGTGAAAGGAAACTCCAGGGCAAAACATCTTGATGCACACAGGGGAAACACAGGGAGCACAGATGCTGGAATCTTGGGCAAACTAAGAGGAGCTAGAGGGGGCCTCAGCAGGTCAGAGAGCAACCCATGCACCCCCACCTCCCCTCCCCCCCCCGCCTCACCACCATTCAGGGGCCCCAAACTAGTACTTCCAAGTGTAGGTGTCATCTACTGCATATTTATTCTGTCTTTACCAATCATAATTTTGTAAACCTCTATTAAGTCTCCCCTCATTCTTCTACGTTCCAAGGAATAAAGTCCTAACTTGTTTAATCTTTTCCTTTAACTCCTGAAGACCTAGTAAATCTTCTCTCGGCACTCTTTCAATCTTATTGATATCTTTCCTGTCGTTAGGCGACCAGAACTGCACACATTATTGCAAATTTGGCTTCCCCAATGTCTTAGACAACTTCAACATAACATCCCAACTCCTGCTGAGTTTCTCCAGCATTTTGGATTATATTGCCCTACAATCACAGCGTCTGCAGACTTTCCTGTTTCAGAGAAAGCACGGAGAGCTGCCCCTTCCCGCTTACACACACAACACCTCTCATTGCCCTCCTCCACTCTGACACCTTCCATTCCAAATCCATAGGTGCTGCCTGTCCTGGCAAGTCCCTCCAGGGTCACTTTTTATTCCCTCAGAAACTTATCATATATGCCAGCGTGCAATAAAGGCACTGTGAAGAAAACACATCAGCGCCTCTACATCCTCAGGAGGCTTGGCATGACATCAGAAACCCTGGCAAATTTCTACAGAGGTGTGGTGGAAAGTGTGCTGACCACCTGCATCACGGGTCTGGTCTAGGGGGGGAGGAGATGCTAATACTCCTGAGTGCAAAGCTCTGCAAATGGTAGCAGTCATCGCAGGTAAAAACCTCCCCACCAGCAAGAACATCGACAGGAGTCGGAAGAATGAAATCCAAACCTGTTTAACCTTTCCCGATAACTCAGTTCCTGAAGTCTGGGCAACATCCTAATGAATCTTCCCTGCTCTGATATCTGATCAAAACTACACACAAATACTCCACATTTGGCCGCACCCATGTCTTATACAACTTGGCCATTACATCCCAACTCTCGTACTCAGACCTTCTGTACAATGTGTTTTTATTTTGCATTGTTGCCCTCTGAGAAGGGAAGGGGGTGGGGAGCTGGATTGGGAAAGAGAGAGACTCAGGGGAGTCGATGGTGATTCCTTTTGGATTTGAGAGTGCGTGGGTGGAACATTAGGTATCGATCCTCCGATTGGCGGGTTTCATAGGAAGTGTTTAGTTTTTAACTTAGACGTACAGCACAGTAGCAGGCCATTTTGGCCCACGACTATGTACTAGGGGTGTAGGTGAATCGGGTGACACGGACTCATGGACTGAAATGGCCTGACGCTGTGCAGTTTGGTTAAATTAAAAATGAAAAGGTTGGCCACCCCTGATGACGTGGTTTCCGCTGATTCCCATACTGACCCTTAGGGGTCAATTTTTGTTTTCTGGCATTTTCTGTGGTCCGGTGATGGCCAGGACCCAATGTTGCAGGATTAAAGAGGTGCAACCTGTACCATATATTGGTAATGCAAAAAAAATAACTGACTCATGTAAACAAAAAAAAGGAATATAAATAAACTGTGCAATACAGAGAGAAAAAAAATCAAAAGTAAGACTCCTTAAATGAGCCCCTGATTGAGTTTGTCGTTGAGGGTGGAGGGGGAGCAGCTGTTCCTGAACCTGGTGGGTGCGAGTCTTGTGGCACCGCCACCTCTTTCCTGAAGGCAGCAGCGAGAACAACGGGTGTGATGGGGGCTGCGGATCCTTGATGATTGCTGCTGCTCTCCGACGGCAGCGTTCCCTGTAGAGGTTCTTGACGGGGGGTGTGGGGGAGGGTTTTGCCTGTGATGTCCTGGGTTGTGTCCACTACCTTTTGCAGGGATTTCCACTCCAGGGGTATTGGTGTCCCCATACCAGACCGTGATTCATCCTCCTTTAGAAAGTGATAATATATTTAACTGTGCCACTAAACCATCAACTGTAGCATGAAATGTATTGGCCTCTCAAACTTGTTAAGTTGATAATGTAGTTCCGATTGTATGATTTAATTGAATTTCCTATCATTTTTAATGTCTTGTCAACTCAGTATCTTATTTTATGAATTTAAATTATTACATAAAGTCATTTCCTTCTCTCTTTCACTACTCAAGCTGTTCTTGCTTAGTTCTGATGAACAATTTAACATTAGGCTGTAATTGGGATGTTTTAATGCCTTTTGTGGACGAGTGCTGAAACATTGAAGGTATTTCATACAAAAGAAAACAATGTTTTTTAGGAAATAAACGGCCCAATTTCAGGTATTTTAGATTGTTCTGTAAATCATTCAGGTAACTAAGTGGTGTAATTGAGGAGTGGAAACAATTAAATCGAGGAACAACACCTTTTATTCTGACTGGGTGCTCTCTGAGCAGACAGAGTTAACATCAACTTCCCTGGTTTCCATGAATTACCCCTCCCCCGAGTCTCTCCATGTCCCTATCCCTCTGTATTCTATCCTCCAGCTTCCCATCCCCTTCCCCCTCCATTCAGAGAGCTACCTTCTCCCCCCCCCGCTTTAAATTTTTAAATTCAGGCCGTAACAGGCCACCTAATCGACCTACATCCCCTGTATGTTTTGAAGGGTGGGAGGAAACCCACTCAGACAAGGGGAAAATGTACAAACTCCTTACTGACAGAGCTGGATTCGAACCCGGGTCGCTGGTGCTGTAACAGCGTTGCGCTAAACGCTACTCTAACTGCGCCATCTTTCTCAGCATCCCTTTCTCTTCTACCCTCCCATCCATATCCACTCCTTACCTGTTAGTCTGCACTCCCTGCCCCTTCCTCCCCTCTCCTCCGCCAATCTTTTTACTCAGGTGCCGAAACATTGGTTACCCTTCACTTCCCATGGATGCTGTGTGTCCTTCTGTGTTTCTTCAGCTCTTTAGTGTGTTGCCCTATTAAAGCCATATCCTCCTTGAGTGTAACTCAGTACTCTAAGTACAGAAGCCAAAAGTCCAGCACCTCTAGGTTCAAGAAGAGCTTCCTGTCCTTGGCATTAAGGACTTGAACCTCCCAGAACTACTGGGGGTCATACTGAGTTACAAACACCCATCGTTCTTTCATACTCCAGGGAATAAAGTTCTAACTTGTTTAGCCTTTCTCTGTAACTCAGATCCTGAAGATGGGGAACATCTTTCAGTCGTATTGATATCTTTCTTGTAGTTAGAGGACCAAAACTTTGCACAATACTCCAAATTTGACCTCGTTGTATGATTTGTATATTTTATTGATTGGAATTTTTTTTAATGTCTTTCAACGATTTCCAAGGGTGCGTCAGAGAATGAGAGGAAATTTGATAGAGGTCTAAAAAAATTATGAAGCGTACAGAAAGAGTAAATGCAAGCAGGCTTTTTCCACTGAGGTTAGGTGAGACAAGAACTGGATGATAATGGGCTACAAGTGAAAGAGGGGAAAGTTTTGGTGAGGGGGGGCATCATCTTCGTGGAGAAAATAGCAAGAGTATTGAACAAGATACCATCTGAAGTTGAAAGTGGGGACTCAAATTGCAAAATTTAAGAAAAAAATTGGATAGGAACATGGATGGGAGGGCATCTGGTAGCTGTCTGGCAGGGAATAGATGGGCTGAACTGCCTGTTTCTGAGCTGCAGTGTTCTATGGTTCCCTGTGGCATAGCTATATGACTCTATGACTCGACGCGTTTCTGATCTGTGGAAAGGCGCAAGCTGTCAGGTCACTGGCACCATTTTGATTGGGGGACTGGGTCTCTGCTAACTTGTTGCCAGCCATGAACCACCCTGCCCGATGGAGTGACGGCAACAGTAAATCCTGCCAGGACTCTGGGAGCTACACAGCCTTGGGATCCATGTGGCCATGGTTCAGCCCACCCCCTAGCACATGGTAGGCCCTGCCAATTGACCTACCAGCCCGCATGACCTTTGGATCGGAATAGGTCCCTACACGGCCACAGGGAGAACTTGCAAACTCCACACAGGCAAAAGCAGAGGTCAGGAGTGAGCCCAGGTCCCTGGGGCTGTGGGGAAGTGGTGCCACCATGCATAGACCATCAAAGGTTCAAGCAAAAAAGCTGAACCTTTCTGGCAGTAAAGATGATTAATTGTTGAAACATAATGAAGGATAGGTTAGAAAAATTGAATTATTTAAGGAACAGATGGATAATATGATTTTGGAGGAGAAATTAATTAATTGTCCTCAGGTACAGCAACAAACACTGCAGTATGTTAGTTCAAAGCTTCAAAGAGCTTGTCAAAGAAAATTTATTGAGCATCCACAAATTTCTTGTCCGACAACTGAGAATGTGAGTACCTTGTAACGAGAATGAACTGCTTACAGCCATTCATTATTAGCAAGACTAATTCCCTCAGTTCTAGGGTTGTGGGGTTGGAGCCACAAACCAGAGGTGATAAGCACAGATTCCTACACAGTTCACCAACTGTGGGGACATTAGTGACCTAAAGGACCATTGAGCTAGAGACCGGAGTTCCAATCGCACAACAGCTGTGACCTTCAATTCAAGCAGATAAATAAATAGATAGAAAGATGAATGAACAGATAGATAGAAAGAAATTAATGAATAGATAGATAGAATGATGCATGAATTAATGGGTAGATGGACAGATAGAATGAATAAATAGATAGATGAATGAATGGATAGATGGATAGACAGACAGGCGGATGGATAACTAAACAAATAAATAAATAGCTAGGAAGTACATAGTCTCCATGTGCAGTTCTGGTCTCCAAATTATAGGAAGGATATCAATAAGGAGAGATTTACTAAAATGTCGCCTGGATTGCAGTATCTAGAATTTAGAGAAAGACTGGGTCTTTATTTATTGGAACGTAGAAGATTTTTTTTTTTTTTTTTTTTTTTTTAAATTTTTTATTTTTCACACCATAAATCACAATAGCCATGATATACACTTTTTCTTTTCCACACATTTACAGTGACTTTTTCTCCCTCCCCCCTCCCTCCTCCCAAGCCACCCCCCCATCCCCCCCCCCTCTCATCCATTTTAGTTATACAATCTAGGTTGCATTAATTCAGTTAGACAATGTTGTCATTCAACAAAAATACACCAGAAATTCTACTGAGTCCATTCTTTTCTTCTCTTCTCCTTCCATCAACTTAGGTAATGTTTGTTCCCGGTAGGTTTTCGCTATTGTATTTAATGTAAGGCTCCCATACTTGTTCGAATATTTCAATATTATTTCTTAAACTATATGTTATTTTTTCTAATGGAATACATTTATTCATTTCTATATACCATTGTTGTATTTTCAAATTATCTTCCAATTTCCAGGTTGACATAATACATTTTTTTGCTACAGCTAGGGCTATCTTAACAAATCTTTTTTGTGCATCCTCCAAGTCAATTCCAAATTCTTTATTTTTTATGTTACTTAGGAGAAAGATCTCTGGATTCTTTGGTATATTGTTTTCTGTTATTTTATTTAATATCTGATTGAGATCATCCCAAAATTTTTCTACTCTCTCACATGTCCAGATTGCATGAATTGTTGTTCCCCTTTCTTTTTTACATCGAAAACATCTATCAGATACTGTTGGGTCCCATTTATTTAACTTTTGCGGTGTAATGTATAGTCTGTGTAACCAATTATATTGTATCATACGCAGCCTCGTATTTATTGTATTTCTCATCGTTCCAGAGCATAACTTCTCCCATGTTTCCTTTTTTATCTTTATATTTAAATCTTGTTCCCATTTTTGTTTAGTTTTACCATTTGTTTCCTCATTTTCCTTTTCTTGCAGTTTAATATACATATTTTTTATAAATCTTTTGATTAACATTGTATCTGTAATCACATATTCAAGGTTACTTCCCTCTGGTAAACTCAAGTTGCTTCCTAATTTATCTTTCAAGTAGGATCTCAGTTGGTAATATGCCAGCGCTGTATCTCCCGTTATATTGTACTTATCTCTCATTTGTTCAAAGGATAAGAATCTACTTCCTGAAAAACAATTTTCTATTCTTTTAATCCCTTTTTTTTCCCATTTTCTAAAGGCAAGGTTGTCTATTGTAAAAGGGAGTAGCTTATTTTGCGTCAATATTAGTTTTGGTATTTGGTAATTTATTTTATTTCTTTCTACATGAATCTTCTTCCATATATTGAGGAGATGGTGTAATACTGGAGAAGTTCTATGTTGTACCAATTTTTCGTCCCATTTATATAATATGTGTTCAGGTATCTTTTCCCCTATTTTATCTAATTCTAGTCTCGTCCAGTCTGGTTTTTCCCTTGTTTGATAAAAATCTGATAGGTACCTTAATTGTGCGGCTCTATAATAATTTTTGAAGTTTGGCAATTGTAAGCCTCCTTGTTTATACCATTCTGTTAATTTGTCTAGTGCTATCCTCGGTTTCCCCCCTCTCCATAAAAATCTCCTTATTATTTTCTTTAACTCTTTGAAGAATTTTTCTGTCAGTTGTATTGGCAATGCCTGAAATAAGTATAGTATCCTTGGAAAAATGTTCATTTTAATACAGTTTATCCTTCCTATCAGTGTTAGTGGTAGCTCTTTCCAATGCTCTAAATCGTCCTGTAATTTTTTCATTAGTGGATTGTAATTGAGTTTATATAATTGGCCTAGATTTTTGTTTATTTGCACACCTAGGTATCTTATTGCCTGCATTTGCCATCTGAATGGGGATTCCTCCTTAAATTTTGAGAAATCCGCGTTATTCATAGGCATTGCTTCACTTTTATTTACGTTTATCTTGTATCCCGACACTTCTCCATATTCCTTCAATTTCTTATATAGTTCTTTTATTGATAGTTCTGGTTCTGTTAAGTACACTATCACATCATCCGCAAACAGACTGATTTTATATTCCCTGTCTTTTATTTTTATTCCTTTTATATTATTATCTCTTCTTATCGATTCTGCTAGTGGTTCTATAGCTAGCGCAAACAATAATGGTGATAGTGGGCATCCCTGCCGCGTTGACCTGCTTAAGTTAAATTGCTTTGATACATGTCCATTTACTGTCACTTTCGCTAACGGTCCCTTATATAATGCTTTAATCCAATTAATATACTTCTCCGGTAAACTGAATTTTTGCAATACTTTGAACAAGTAATTCCATTCTACTCTGTCGAAGGCCTTCTCTGCGTCTAAAGCAACTGCTACTGCCGGTGCTTTATTTCCTTCTACTGCATGAATTAAGTTAATAAATTTACAAATGTTGTCTGTTGTGCGTCTTTTTTTGATAAATCCAGTTTGGTCTAAATTTACCATTTTCGGTACCTGTTCTGCTAATCTGTTCGCTAATAGTTTAGCTATTATCTTATAATCTGTGTTTAGCAAAGATATTGGTCTATATGACGCTGGTGAGAGTGGATCTTTCCCTTGTTTTAGTATCACTGTAATTATTGCTGTTTTACATGAATCTGGTAAGTTTTGTGTCTCATCAATCTGGTTGATTACATCCAGGAGGGGCGGTATTATTAGGTCTTTAAATGTTTTGTAGAATTCTATTGGGAGTCCATCCTCTCCTGGTGTCTTATTATTTGGTAAATTTTTTATTATCTCTTGTATTTCTACTGTTCCAAATGGTTCTGTTAATTTATTTTGTTCCTCTATTTGTAGTTTTGGTAGTTCAATTTTAGTCAAAAATTCATCTATTTTCCCTTCTTTCCCTTCGTTTTCGGTTCGGTATAATTGTTCATAGAATTCTCTGAAGTTTTCCTTAATTTCTTTTGGATTATATGTAATTTGTTTGTCTTTTTTCCTTGTTGCCAATACCATTTTCTTAGTTTGCTCTGTCTTAAGCTGCCATGCTAGGATTTTGTGTGTTTTTTCCCCTAGTTCATAATATTTCTGTTTTGTCTTCATTATATTCTTCTCCACCTTATATGTTTGTAATGTTTCATATTTTATTTTTTTTATCCGCCAATTCTCTTCTTTTGGTTGTATCTTCCTTTATTGCTAATTTTTTTTCTATGTTTATTATTTCCCTTTCCAACTGCTCTGTTTCCTGGTTATAGTCCTTCTTCATCTTGGTTGCATAACTTATTATTTGCCCTCTAATGAATGCTTTCATTGCGTCCCATAGTATAAACTTATCTTCCACTGATTCCGTATTTACTTCAAAGTACATTTTTAATTGTTTTTCAATAAATTCTCTAAAATCCTGTCTTTTAAGTAGCATGGGGTTTAATCTCCATCTATACATTCTTGGAGGGATGTCTTCTAGCTCTATTGCCAATAACAGGGGTGAGTGGTCCGATAATAGTCTAGCTTTATATTCCGTTTTCCTAACTCTCCCTTGTATGTGGGCTGATAACAGGAATAGGTCTATCCTTGAGTATGTTTTATGTCTAGTCGAGTAGTATGAGTATTCCTTTTCTTTTGGGTTTTGTTTCCTCCATATGTCCACAAGTTTCATTTCTTGCATTGATTTAATTATAAATTTGGTTACTTTGTTCTTCCTGTTAATTTTTTTCCCCGTTTTATCCATATTTGGATCCAAATTCAGATTGAAATCCCCTCCTATTAGTATGTTCCCTTGCGTATTAGCTACCTTCAAAAAGATATCTTGCATAAACTTTTGATCTTCTTCGTTAGGTGAATATATATTAAGTAGATTCCAAAGCTCTGAATATATCTGACATTTTATCATAACATATCTCCCTGCTGGATCTATTATTTCCTCTTCTATTTTAAATGGCACATTTTTGCTAATTAATATAGCCACTCCTCTTGCTTTTGAATTATACGATGCTGCTGTTACATGTCCTACCCAATCTCTCTTTAATTTCTTGTGCTCCAATTCAGTTAAATGTGTTTCTTGGACAAATGCTATATCTATTTTTTCCTTTTTCAGTAAATTTAGTAGTTTCTTCCTTTTAATTTGGTTATGTATTCCATTAATATTTAGAGTCATATAGTTCAGCGTAGCCATTTTATATTTTGTTTATCTTCTCTTTCCGTTTTTCCATCATTACCTTTCCTCCTTTTCCATTTCTGTTTTCTTATTTTCAACTCTTTACCAGACAACATTCCTACAACATCCAACATTTTCCTTATTCTCCTATTTCTATCTTCTTTATCCCCAATCTCCCCTTCCCCTCCTGAGTTGCCCTTTATCCCTTGTCGGACAACCACATCTCCCCTCTCCATTTGGATTTGCGAATCCACTCGCAAGCGTCAACTGATTTTGCAGTGACCGCTCTTTTCCCCCCACCCAGCCCCCCCCAGAAAAGATTTCGTTTTTTATATGTCACAAAGGTCACTCTTTTAGTTCCCTCCTTATTCTCTCTATTCCATTACCTTCCCTTATTAATTCTTGTCTATACTTTCTATGTTTTCCTCTAATTACAGATACTTTCACATATGCCCATTGTCTCTATTCACTCTTATACCTCTTTACCCGCGTACATATCAATCGTGGTCATTTTTACCCTCCTTACCCGTCTTCATCCCTCAGTCTATTTTTGTCTTTACCCACATACATATCAATCGTGATAATTTTTGCTCTCATTACCCGTCTTCATCCCTCAGTCTATTTTTGTAATTGTTCTGCAAATTTTCGTGCTTCTTCTGGATCCGAGAATAGTCTGTTTTGTTGTCCTGGAATAAATATTTTCAATACCGCAGGATGCTTCAGTGTAAATTTATATCCTTTCTTCCATAAAATCGCTTTTGCTGCATTGAACTCTTTTCTCTTCTTTAGGAGTTCAAAGCTTATATCTGGATAAATGAAGATTTTTTGCCCTTTATACTCCAGTGGTTTGTTGCCCTCTCTTACTTTTTCCATTGTCTTCTCCAGTACCTTTTCTCTTGTAGTATATCTTAGGAATTTTACTACAATAGATCTTGGTTTTTGTTGTGGTTGTGGTTTAGGGGCCAATGCTCTATGTGCCCTTTCTATTTCCATTTCTTGCTGTAGTTCTGGACATCCTAGGGCCTTAGGGATCCATTCTTTTATAAACTCCCTCATATTCTTGCCTTCTACATCTTCCTTAAGGCCCACTATCTTTATGTTATTTCTTCTGTTATAATTTTCCATTATATCTATTTTTTGGGCTAGTAATTCTTGTGTCTCTTTAGTTTTTTTATTAGACTCCTCCAATTTCTTTTTTAAGTCTTCTACCTCCATTTCTGCTGCTATTGCCCGTTCTTCCATCTTGTCCATTTTTTTCCCCATTTCTGTTAAGGTCATATCCATTTTATTTATTTTCTTTTCTGTGTTGTTTATTCTTCTTCTTAAATCATTGAATTCCTGTGTTTGCCATTCTTTAAATGACTCCATGTATCCTCTAACAAGAGCAAGTACCTCCTTTACCTTGCCTATCTTTTCTTCTTCTATTTCCCTGTACTCTTCCTCTTCCTCTAGGTTGACCATCTGTTGTTTCTTTGCTGCCCTTTCCTCCTCTTCTTTCTTGTTTCTATTGTCTTCTGTGGTCTCTTCTTGCTGCAGGTGTTCTGCAGCTGTCGTTGCCGGCTGTGGAGATCGACTCCCCAGCTGGTCCCCCCTCCCGTCGGTGTGTTTTTTTGTATGCGCATCGTGCATGCGCGACTCCTCGCGCATGCGCGGTTGCGCACTTTTACTCGGCTCTGTGAGCCATTGTTGTAGTTCTCTTTCTACCGACCTGAGGTAGTGGGGTCTTCTCTCCACAGCGGGCCTCTTCGGACAGGTAAGGCCTTCACCTTTTTCCTCCGTTGTCTTCTCTTCCTCTCTTCTTTCCGTTGATTTTGATTTTTCTCCTTTTGTCTCCATCTTCTTTCCACCTTTATACTCACTTTTCTTTAACTTGTATTTCTGTGCCTTTGTATTTTCTCTTGTTTTTCCCGACTTTTCTGGAGAGGGCTGGAGTTCACCGTCCGGCCACTACTCCATCACGTGACTCCTCGGAACGTAGAAGATTGAGAGGGGATTTGATAGAGGTATTTAAAATTATGAGGGGGTAGACAGAGTAGATGTAAATAGGCTCTTCCCCTTGAGGGTAGGGGAGATTGGAACGATGGGTCATAAGTTAAGGGTTAGGGGGCAAAACTTTGGAAGTAACTAACACGAGAGGAAACTTCTTCACTCAGAGAGTGAGTGGCTGAGTGGAATGACCTTCCGGAAAAGGTAGTGGCAGCAGGGTCAATTCTGTCATTTAAGAGGAAATTGGATGTGAGGGGATTGGAGGGTTATGAGCAGGGAGAGGGGTTGGTGGAACTAGTGGAGTTTCACGTAAATAGGTGCAGACTAGAGGGGACAAGATGGCCTGTTTCCATACTGTAATTGTTATATGATTGCATGGTAACATGGACCATAAAACTACCAAAAATTTCATTTACTGCACATGAGTTGAGGGTACAAATTCAATACTGTCAGGGAGCTTCACTCTCACGCAAGCTCCAATCAAACTCCAGTGCATGAATCCACCGCGCATGCGCCAACCGAAGATTTGCACTTGCACACAGGAATCAAGATGGCTGAAAGACCCCAGGTCCCTGGGACGCTGACGAACAACATAAGTTTGGACCTGAATGTGGAAAGATTTGCCAAGGTTGATCGACAAATTCAGGAACCTTTAAGTTGCTTTCGTCAAATCTAGGATGAAAAAATGATTTAAGTGAAAAGTTTGCTGTAAGACTTTGGAACTCCACGTGCACGAACAAAGTTCTGACTTGCATTCATTTCAAGATGCGGCCAATCTTTACGTTTGTAAATCGGGGCGTGCCTGTATATATTATATAAAATGGGCAACACAGTTAGTGTGGTGGTTAGCTCAACGCCTTTAAAGCGCCAGCGATCAGGACCTGACCAGAGTTCGAATCCCGCGCTGTCTGTAAGGAGTTTGTACATTCTCCCTGCATCTGCGTGGGTTTTGTCTAGTGGCTCTGGTTTCCTCCTACCATTTAAAATGCCCCGGGGGGGTGTAAGTTAATGGGGTGTAAATTGAGCGGCACGGACTCATTGGCTGAAATGGCCTGTTGCTGTGCTTCATGTCCAAATTAAATTAAAAGGATTAAATTACATCTGATCTGCGTCTAGACTCTTTACTTCTTGGAGAGGGCAAACTTGTTCCGCACACATCACCCTGTTAGTAATAATCGCCTTGGTGATGGAACAGAAATAGGCCTTGTCAATTTAATCACCTTTTTCAAGGCACAATGGGTGATTTGTTATCAGCTCCCCCCCCCCCCACCCCGCCCAGTCAGTTTTCACTTGGATGTTTAATTAATGATAAGGGCAATTTTTGTTTGCAATTCCAGCCAGTATTGGCACTTCGTCTCATGAATGATGGCGTAAGTCTGAAAGGTCTCAGAGAAATGACATTCCTCCCCCTCCCCCATCTCTAATACAGTTTAAGGCTGGAGGGTTAGATTTATTCTTATTGACATCCAGCCATGATTGAAGAGTGGCTCTCGTGCTACCAGAAATGGCCACCATTGGTCCTCAGGCTGTGAAACATTACCAAGCGTGTCGCAAAAATATAAATTGGGAAGCAGAACAGAGGCAAATCAGAAAGCAGTACATCAGCTATTCCGTAAGAACTGAAGCAATGCGGGAGCCGATTGAAAACATCAGATGGGCTCCCATTTCAGGGACACATCCTATTGAATGAGTAACGAGTTTGCTTAAGACTAGTGGAGAAAGGGAATATGTGTCCCTCTAATTACTTGGGTAAATTGACATTGCTAAAATCTGTGATGTTGAGAATGTTGAACGACCACAAGAACTGCTCAAACTTACCATCTGAGACGTCCATATTTTCGAAACAATATTTATTTGCAGATATGAATGCTGCACACGTATAGTTTGTCTGTATGTGTGTTATATCTGGTTGTGTGTCTGCGTGTTTTGCACCGAGGACCAGAGAACGCTGTTTCGTCGGGTTGTACTTGTGCAATCAGATGACAATAAACCTGACTTGACATTCCTGCACCCTTGATAGTTTGCCGATCGGCCCCCATCTTGACATTTTTTTCACAGGAACATAATTGAGAGCGTTCAGTCTGACTGCATCGTTCAGTCTGACTGCGAGATTGGTGAATGGTATACCATAACTTTGGTCTCTTATAAAAGCAATTAAATAAATGATTCCAGACTTCATATTATATTTTCATATATGCAGGTGATTACTATGTGCTATGTATTGTGTGTATGCAATGTAGTCTGGAGAAACGTCGTGCTGTATAATGTGCAGTCAGACCATAATAATCTTGAACTTGGTCTTGATTATTTCAATATGTGTTTTGTTGCAACAGATTGCGATAATTGGTAGTCTTAGTGTTTCAGGAAAGCGCGTCTCTTGTTTATACATCAGAGATTCAGTCGTGTACGGATTAAGAGAATTTAGGCTCCTGTTGCTGGTTGTAGAGCTGAGGGAGAGCTCCTCTGTCAGTTCTGAAGCTTTCAGACCTTACACTCATCACTTGTGTGGAAGGTGAACATTAAAAGTACAAGAAAATTCCTACTGAAGTCCTCGTCAAAATTTATCCTGCCACCACCAATTATTACAATAGACATTCAGGCTATTATCACATTTTTTTGTAGGGACTTGAGTATAAATTAGCTGTCAGGTTTCAAACAATACTCCACTGACAACAATGTATTTCATTATGTGCTCCCAGTTCATTTTCATTTGAGTGGGACTGTCACTTTAAGAGGTCAAATCAAACCCTGCAAGCTTTGGACATTGACTGGGCTGAAAGGCTGCACAAATTCACTGCTTCTGAAGAGAGAGGAAGGCCCTGGAGCACAGGCGCAGAGACCGTGCGAGCAACATGTTAGAGAACCAGTGCACTGTTTGATCGTGGGCCATTTTAAGGAAGAAAACACCTGGCGAAGCACCTCTTTGAAGGGATTCTGTGCTGAAGTGGCCTCGTATGGTAATGGTCAATTCGCCTGATCTCTCTCTGTAAGGTGAATGAGTTATACCCCACCGTGGCCAAAAGAACGGTCGCTTTTGAAGGGAAATTAGTGTTCCACACCGTGATCGAAAGGGAAGCTCACTATTTCAGCTGACCCACAAAAGGGTTCTGGGAGCTCTGTGAAAATCATTTACTTCACGACCCCCCACACCAAGAATAGAGGGGGGGGAGTTTGACTACCACTCATCCGAAAGGACATTCCTTGGGAAGCAACTCAACAAGGATTTTGTGAGCTTGTAATAGTCTGTAACCATGGTCTCTCCCACCTCATTTGTGAACACTTCTTTATATCAATTTAAGAAACTTCGTGTCAACACTGGATTTCTGAGACTGGACTTTGAACTGACATTCCAGAATTGGGCCTGAACTGTAATGGTTTGGGGTATTTCCGCACAGACACACATATACATGAGCATGCACACACACACACACACACACACACACACACACACACACACACACACACACACACACACACACACACACACACACACACACACACACATGCACGCACACACACACACACACACACACACACACACACACACACACACACACACACACACACACACACACACTTGCCGCTTGAACAGGAAGACAGCTTCAAAATGCACCCCAGAGCCCTAAGCATTATAGCTTGGCATTGAAGGAGCGCTGAGCTGTCAGCGCCAAGCTACAGTGCCCAAGGCTGTGGCGCTCTGGGCTATCATTGCTGTTGTCTAGGACATGAATTGTTAAACTGAAGAGCTATTTACCCTCCTTTTTCAATTTGAAAAAGACCCAGGGAATTTATCTACAGTCTGTTCATCGCAATTGCATCAGAAGGAGGCACAAGCGCCACACAACTTGTACCACTCGGTTCAGGAATAGTTGCTGCCCTTCAACTATTAGGCTCTTGAATAATAGAGAATCTATGTACATTTAGAGACCCATTTAAAGACTAATATGCTCATTATTTATTGCTGTGTGTTTATATTCACACCCGCATTTGCACAGGTCATTTACAGTTTACCTTTAGAGATGGCTAAGCCCAGCCCACAGTGAAAAGAATCTCTGGGTTGTATGTGATGTTACGATTCTACTCTGGTAATAATTTTGAACTTTCAATATTTAAGCCTTGCTCAACATCAGTAGTGACCAATAATTATCTGTTGCTGGTGGGAGTGGGCTCTGATCAAGTCTCATCTTTTATAATATTGGAAGCCACTCTCATCAACCATCTAACACTCATATTTATGAAACAATATTTATTTATCTATTTTTATCTATGAATACTTGCATATGTATTGTTCGTCTGTATGCATATTGCGTCTGGTCGTGTGTCGGTATTTTGCACCGAGGACCAGTCTGTCCCTCAGCCCCCTTCCTCAGTTTGGGACAGTTGTCGACCAGCAGGGACGTGCCTTCATTCCAAGTCGATCAACTTCAGTCTCTTGAGTCACTGATGGGGTTGGAAACACTTCAGAAATTAAAACCGCTGCAGCAGACTTCAACAGGGATTTTATCTGAAGGCTGCCCCTGGCATTTGGAGTCAGGTGACTCAGGCAGTTGGAAAGCTCAGATCAGCAGGAAGCTGATTGGGTAATAGAGATCACATGATCCAGGGAACTTGTGACACAGGGTGGTGTGTCACTTCGACCCAGCAGTCGAGGGAGATTTCTGGAGTGTCACACAGTAGGAAATTTGCAACCAACTAGATCTCCTTCCAACAAACTGCATCATGTGTGATAATCTTACTTTGTGTATTGGGATCCATATATTTTAGAAAAAAAACTGCAGATTTACAGAGATCAAACAAATTGTCAACATCCGGATGATAGTTATCCGCTGAATGGCCAAATTTGGCAGCGGATTTGGTGCAAGTGATAAATTAGTGGTTTGTCAGTTGGGATATTGAATAAATGCTCCATCTGCTCTCACAGATGGGTTTTGAAGTGACTCTGATGCCCCCTGTCATTTAACTGAAGCATAAGAACCATGTGAGAACTGCAGGATATGCATAGCCACTGCTTCTCAAGGGAGATGCACACCAGAACAGAACAGCAGTAGGTCATTCCACCATTCAGTGCCCTCAAAGCCGATCTTTTACCTCAGTGCCACTTTCTCCTCTGGCCCCATATGTCTTCATTCCCTTTATACCGAAAAAATATCCGATGAAGGCACTCAGTGACTGAGTTTCCACGACCCTCCTGGTCTTGTGGCTTGGCTTTGCGAGCCAAGATTGAGGAAGGGTCACAGACGTGCACATGTCCTTCGAACCTACACCATGGATTGTTTTAGGCGCAAAGTACTGGCCCCACCCTTTACACCATTAGTATTGCCCGGTGCCCCTTAGAGAGAAAGACAAGCAAAAGAGATTCCATTCAGAGCTACTGAGAGTCCATTCAGAGCGCCTCCCGTGCTCCCACAGCCTCGGCAGCCACAGAGAATCCTATTCGATTCCTCGGCAAGCTGAGCTCCAGATCCCAACCTCTGGCTTTTGGGGGCCCTTCTTGCCCTGAGCCCCCACTCCAAACCTGGCCCCAATACCCATTTCTCATGAGCCAGTGTCCAAAAGCCCGCTGTCCATGCAGGTCCCCGACTACAAGTCGGCAATAGCCCGCAGCCTGTGTGTGTGTGTGTGTGTGTGTGTGTGTGTGTGTGTGTGTGTGTGTGTGTGTGTGTGTGTGTGTGTGTGTGTGTGTGTTCTCCAACCACCGAGCCCCTTGCCACTCCTTCTCAACAGGGAGGTATTATTCCCGTTGCTCCCCCCAGAGTCTGCAACCCCTCGTGGCCACTGCCAAGCGCAGGCGCCGCCACCTTGGCCACAGCCCTCCGTGGTTGCAGGATTCTACTTACAAACGCCGTCGGTTCCTTTAACAGCTCAAACCATAATGTGGACTGACCATTTCTACCCATGGATGGTTCCTGACCTGCTGAGTTCTTCCAACGCCTCATTGTTTGCTGAAGATTTCAGCATTTAATGGTCTCTCTTCCCCCCCCCTCCCCCAACTTCCCCAAACCAAAGAACTTCCATGTCGAGATCAATGGATTTTTTTTGTGGGATAAGAAAATTGAAATAAATAGTTGAGGTGTAAGTAAGATACCCAGCGGGATTAAACGACCCTTGAGGCAAATAATAAATCTGCTAATTGGTCCTGATGAAATTTACAACCATATAATTTTGTTTTAGGTACAGGTAATGTTGGGATTTCAGAGGTTATTCATGTGTGAGTCCTCCAGACATCATTTAGTGGCAGAATTTGCATCATATATTGTATGTTGAACATAGAACAATACCGCAAAGTATTCGGCCCTGGATGTTGGGCTGACTTGTATATTTCTTTTTTAAAAAAGTACTAAATTCTCCCTACCCCAGAATTTACCTTCATTCATGTGCCTGTCTAAGAGTCTCTTAAAATGCCCCCCACCCCCCCCCCACCAGTGGTTCAGTCTCCACCACCATCCGTGGCAAGGCATTCCAAGCACCCACAACTTGTTCCTGATGTCTACTCTAAACTTCCTTCCCTCAACTTTGTCCAGATGTCCCCTGGTGTTTGCTGATCCTGCCCCGGAACATCCCTGTGCATATTTATCACAGATGACCAAAGAGCCTGTTGCCGACTCCATCACTAACTTACGGCTCACAGTCAAAGGACTCACGCCAGGCTGCAGGGTAGCGGAGGCCGGCTCGAGACTGGCTGAAGGGGGCACCAGGCACCAGGACCGGGATGCAAGAGGGTCCCGAGGCCACCGAAGGCTTCCTGGCCGTGTTGGAGGTTCGGATCTCAAGCTCGGGTTGCCGATGACTGCGGGAGCACCGGAGGCGAATCCACAGACCCAGAGTAACTTTTGCGGGGACTCCCTTTTTGCTCCTCTCCCTCTGAGTCCATGAGAGGCGCCAGGCAATTTTGGCAGATGCCGAATCTTTATCTGCCTCCTGGCAGACTAAAGTCAATGTCATGTAATATTACACCCATTTTTATTACATGACAATAAAGAAATCTTGAAGGATGCTTTATGTGCGGTGAACTGTTCCCTTCAATCACAAAGGAAAATCTTGCTCTCATCTATGTTTTCTGGTTCCAAAACCATTTTGAGAAAACTTCTTTAATCGGAATTTTTCACAGCAACAAACTTGGGCCCTTTGCTACCTGCTGATAAGCATGTACCGTATTTAGAACGACTGCTCACCAAGATCACAACTTGATTAAAACTATTTATGGAACTCCAAGCCCAAAAGCAAACTCTGACTTACGAAAAAAGCATTTTTTTAAAATTGCAGAGATAAAATTTAAAAAAAAACAGATAACGGTAAGGATTCTCATCAAATCGGACCAAGAGAAGCAGACATTTTGCTTTGAAGGAAAGTTATTGACCTGAATTGTTTATCCCACTTCTTTACCCACAGATGCTGCTTTTGACCTCCTGAGTATTTTTAATATTTTCTTTTTGCATCTGATAATACCTCAGATGTTGGATATCTAAAGCAAAAGTACACAGGAGAAAGAACCACATCGATGGAAAGCCCCAGGCATTAATCTTTCGGACTGATGGTACTGGGAGATATGGAAGCATTGTAATACACGGAATCCTTTTTGAACGTCAGGAAAGAGGTATAGGTAGAGATCTAGATGCTACAATATTCATGCCACCAGGTTCAGGAACAGATGCTACGCGTTCCCTCCACCGTCAGACTCCTAAACAACAGACTGAAACAGGGACTCTTACTTGATCATTATTTATTACTAAATATTTACTTTTTATGTGTTTGGCGCAGTTGGTTTGAATTTATTTTGCTGTTGGTGTGATTGTTTTTGGCACAGATTAGAAGGGCTGAATGGTCTGTTTTCTGTTCTACTGCTCTATTGGTCAATGGGACTAGCAATATGATGTTTTTGACATAGACTAGAAGGGCCAAATGGCCTGTTTTCTGTTCTATTGCTCTATAGGTTAATGGGACTAGCAATATGATGTTTTCTGCACAGACTAGAAAGGCTGAATGGCCTGTTTTTGTGCTGTAATGTTCTATTGCTCTATGGGCCAAGGGGACTAGCAATATGATGTTTTCGGCACAGATTAGAAAGGCTAAATGGCCTGTTTTCTATAGTTCTATGGCAAGGGTAGGCAAATTAAAATAAAACCTCACATTTCACCTTAATTATTCCCTCTGCCAGGGCTTCCCAAACCTTTTAGCTCATGGAATCCTTTTGGGAAGCACTTGCAAATCACAGAACCCCAACTGTCGATCACAGTTTAAAAGACCTGCATGTATACACACAACCTTAGTAAGAAAATAAATAAACTCACCAGTCATGGATGAACCCACCCAGGCCCTAGGCTGAGCCTTAGTAAGGGTCCCTCCTTGACCTTGCCCCACCATGGGCCTGGGTTGCCCTCTGCCGTCCTTCTCTCCCCACTGTGGCCCAGGCCTCTTCCGCCGTCCCTCGCTCCCCAGTGCAGCCCAGGTGCTCACTTACCGCACGTTACAGGCCGCACACCAGTTATTTCGATTTTCCCTCACACTGCTAATCCTCGTGCTGCCAGCTCCCAGAAACCACCGCGCACGTCACCCTGGCAAGGATGAGGCGGTGACTCTGGCCCATAGTCACCGCTTCAGCCGCACAGATCTCAATTTCTTTTACAGAACCGAAATTTAGGAAACTCTGCCCTGTGATCAGTAAGGGATGGCTTAAGGTGATGTGAGTGGGAAGAAAAAGTTTGAAAACCCACTGTTTTAATCGTCCCTCATTGACTCGTTATGTGCAGGGTTTCAGAGCTCCAAAGGAAATGGGTCAATGACAATTTTTCTCAAGCAAAATATTGGGTCTAGAACAGTGATTCTCAACCTTCCCTTCCCACTCACATCCCCCTTTAAGCAACCCCTTACTAATCACAGAGCACCAATAGCATAGGGAATACTTAAGGTGGAATATGAAATTTAAATAAAAGGTTACCAACCCCTGTTCTATGGTTTACATTTCTCTGTCTTGGATCTGTATCTTACTTCTTGGATCTAGTTTACAATTACCACTAAATAGGCAGGAAAAAGAATCTCAGTGTTGTATGTGATATCACGCGTGTATTCTGACAATAAATTTGAACTTCTGATGCTACAACAGAGATTAACCAAGGGCTGTAGGTGAGCGGGAGAAGGGAGTAAGGGTAAAGGTTTACTTGACTGGCTAGACGCAGCTCTGTCCAGAGTGAAAGGATGGAAGTGATGGGGAACTATAATGGAATTGACTGAGGAGAAGGGCCTGGGTAGTTAGAGAAGGCTGGTTCTTTGTTAACATGGATGGGTTGGTATTAAGTTGGGGAGGGTTGAAGTCTGTTTTTTTCCACTCAGATAGCTCAAGTCAAGTTTTATTGTCATCTGACTGTACAAGTACAACCCAATGAAACAGCGTTCTCCGGTCCTCGGTGCAAAACCATGTAGGCACACAACTGGACATAACTCACATACAGACAGACCATACATATGCAGGACAAGTATTTAATCTATACAAATAAATATTGTTTCATGAATATGAGAGTCTCGGACTGTTAGAGTGAGCAGTTCCTTTGGTCGTTCAGCGTTCTCACTGCTCCTAGGATGAAGCTGTTCCTCAGCCTGGTGGTTCTGGCTCTGACACTCCCGTATCCCTTCCCTAACAGGAGCACTAAGGGATGCTGGGTGGAAGGGGGGGTCCTCAGTGATTTTGCGCGCACTCTTCAGACAACAATCCCGGTAGATCACGTCGATGAGGGGGAGGGAGACTCCAGTGATCCTCTCTGCCGCTCTACACCAGCAATCTCAAAGGTAGTCTTGAAATTGCTGTCAAGAATTAAATGGAAATCCTTAATAGAGAATGTAAACCAACATCTTTTTTAATGCCTCATCAGCTTGTAATGGATTCCAAGATCTGAGGCTATTTCATTTAAAGAACTATAGCTTCAAATGGAATTTTATTAAGGTTATTAAAATGGTGATATTATTTCCGATGACTTAATAGTAAAATTATATGGGGATATGCTTGTAAAAACCAGGTCAGTTATTCCAAAAATAAACTCTGAGTTTAGCCCTTGTATTGGTTATTAAATACTAAATATTACATATTTTTATTGTTACATTACAAAATGCTTGAGATGTTTCACTTTGGGAGGACTAACCAAGGTCGGACATACACTGAAAATGGTAGGACGCTCGAACAGAGGGATATAGATTCCCTTAAAGTTGAAAGGGTTGTAAAGAAACCTTTGGCACGTAAATCAAAGTACTGAGTACAGGAGCTGGGATGTAATGGGGAATTTGGTGAGGCCAAATTTGGAGGGTTGTGAGCAGTTCTGGGCACCTAACTACGGGAAAGATATCAATAAGATTGAAAAAGTGCAGAGAAGATTTATAGGGTGGTTGTCAGGACTTGAAGAACTGGATTAAAGGTTCAGACTTTATTCCCTAAAGCATTGAAGAATGAGGGAAGATTTGATAGAGGTATATAAAATTATCATGGGTACAGATGTAGTAAATGTAAGCAGGTTTTTTTCCCTCTGAGGTTAGGTGAGATTAAAAACAAGAAGATCATGGCGTAAGGGTGAAAGGTGAAATGTTGGAAAGAAATATTAGGGGGAAATTTTTCACACAGAGAATGGTGGGAGCATGGAACGAGCTGCCATCACATAAGGGAATGCAGACTCAATTTTGGCATTTAAGAAAATTTGGATAGGTATATAGATGGGGAGGGGTGTGGAGGGATATGGTCCAGGTGCAGGTCAATGGGATGAGGCAGAAAAAATCATTCAGCTTGGCCTAGATGGGCTGAAGGGCCTGTTTCTGGGCTGTAGTGTTTAGTTTAATTTTTTTTTAAATTTGGACAAACAGCATGGTGACAGGCCATTTCAACCCATGAGAGAGGGAGCGAGCTGGGGGATAAAGGAGGGGGGAGTCATTTATCAGAAACTGGAGAGGTCGATGCTCATGCTGTCCGGTTTGGGGGGGTGGGGGGTGGGGTTGGGGGGGCCCAGATGGAAGATGAGGTGGCATTTTAGAAAAAAATCAGGAGCGACAAATTTATGTTTAATTAATTTTTCATATTTCTGTTTTATGGTTAAGTAAAAATCGTATTCTTAATGGCTCCAGAAACCAGCAGTTATTTTAATATTTATTCCTAATCCTGTTTGAATTTTCTCCTGTCATAAGGTAACAAACGATGCTTGTGTGGGAGTCACTATCTAGAGCAATGTTAGTTGAAAAAGCAAGGACTGAGCAGGAGATGTCACAATCGTTGATGTAGAAACCATTCCCAATCTGTTGCTGTACAGCACATCATAAAATGTACAGAATCAAATTAAATAACGAGGTGAAAGCAGACGATCTTGCTTTATTCCTTGAGCAGACAAAGGAAAGCTGCAGGAACTCACCAGGTCAGATAGCATCCATGGGGAGAAATATGCTTTCTAACTCAGCCGCTTCCGTTCCATTCTGACATTTTACCTCCTCGGCCCCGAGTTATTTTCACGGATCGCCTGCGGTCTACACTGAACAGCAGGCGATCCCGTGAACAGCGGGCTAATGAACAGGACATCCAGCCTCCTGACATACCGCACTTCAGGTACTCTGTCTAAACTCCCGGAGCGATGCGGACATTTGGTGTTTTGGTCGTTCCTGTGTGAACGGCCACTCCCGGAAGGTAGGGAGACTCTTCAGAAGGGGGAAAGAAATTCACGCTATAAAAACCCTAAATGCTTCAGGTCTGGACCCTTTCTCAAGTCGCCTTCACAAACTTCAAGACAACACAAAGCCTTACCCATTAGCTTGTTTCCAACTGAATCGAAAGCTTCAGCCAAATCGGTAACAATAATAACATTTCTTTATAGTGTTAGTTATTGAGAATTGCAATATTTCGATTGCAACTGGGGAGGGGGGTAGTTTAATTTTAATTTAGAGATACAGCCCTTCTGGATCATAAACCTGTGCTGCCCACAAATACGCCTCAATTAACCCTCAACCCCCATACGTTTTGGAGGATGCCAAAGCACCCAGAGGAAGCCCATGAAGACACGGGGAGGACGTATAAATAGACAGAACTGGATTCAAACCCAGGTCACTGGTGCTGTAATTGCATTGCACTGCCCTTATTAAACATGTACCATGTTCTAAGCGCAATAGGCTAAAGGCCATCCAATTATAGATGTTCATAACTAGGACTAGATCCATAGAACCATAGAACACTGCAACAAGAAACAGGCCCTTCTGCCCCACTCATCTGTGCCGATCTATTATTCTTCCATGTCCCACTGACCTGCACCTGGACCATATCTCTCTATACCACTCCAATCCATGAACCTGTCCAAATTTTTCTTAAATGTCAAAATTGTGTTCGCATTCACCACTTCAACTGGCAGCTCCCTCCACTGTCTGTGTGAAGAAGTTCCCACCAATGTTCCCCCTAAACCCATGCCTTCTAATTTTTCTCTCTCCTAACCTCAGTGTAAAAGGTCTGCTTGCATTTATACCAGTTGCAACGTGAACTGGTTCCGGAGGAAGGAGGGGCTTTACTTTCTGTTTTCTTTTACTTCCGGTGTGCCTTGCACATGACTTCGAGGCCATGCCGTGTGTCCAGAGGGAAGAGACAAAGGAACGAAACATGCGTGTGTACATTTTGCTGTCCCACATAAACCTGCTCTTTTGAGCTTGAAGTTATCAAGTAGAAGTTATCACGTATCTTTGGCGATGAGGCAAACTGGATCTGTGGAAGTGTCGACCCGTTTTGAACCGCTACGAAATGGATGGCTACGTTTGGGATTATCGACGAATTCGTGGAAGGAAATGAGGACTGGCTGGAGTACGAGGAAAGCTTTTTCTGTGCTAATGGAATTACTGAGGAGGCTAAGAAGTGCTCTATTCTCCTGATGTGTGTGTGTGTGTGTGTGTGTGTGTGTGTGTGTGTGTGTGTGTGTGTGTGTGTGTGTGTGTGTGTGTGTGTGGAGGGGGGGTGCAAAGACACATAAGTTGATCAGGAACTTAGCCACTGAGGGAAATTCCATTTGACGAACTGGTGAAGCTCGAGGGGAACCACCACCATTCGAAACCTTCTGTGATAGTCCAATGGTTTAAGTTTCACAGCCTTTTCAGGAAACCAGGTCAGTCTATGACCAATTTGTCAGCTATCAGAGCAGTATGATATCAGGGCAGTATTGGATGATATGCTCCGTGATAGATTGGTATGTGGCATTAATAATGACGCCACCCGACACTGCTCGTTGGGGGAAACCCTACCATTGTCTTTCAAGAAAGCCCTAGATATTGTCCAAGGCAGGGAGATGGCTGCTTAATAATGCCAACGATATCCAGAAAGATACGCGGGGGGTCACAGTCAGAGGCAGTGTGCCAAGGCAAGAGAAAGATTGGTATACAGGCAAAGCGGGTGGAATGTTTTCGGTGTGGAGGGATGCACTGTGCAAATGAGTGGAAATTCAAAGAGACTGACTCTAATTGTCGCGGCAAAAAGGGACATTTAGCTAAGAAGTGCAGGAGTTCAAAGGGTAAGGTGAAGCCTGGGCAGAGGAAAGCACCACAGGCTCTGGCAACCACACAGTACCAAGAAGAGGTAGATGAAAGGACAGCGTGTGCTTACAATATGTTTGGAACGGAAACAGATGAGGAACCACCTGAACCATATTCAACTGACCTAAAAATGGTTTTGCCGCTGATTTTCCTTTGTACTGTGATGGCATTGTGCTAACCACTACAGCAGCTGTGCCATCTTTGCACGGGCCGCCCTTCTGGAACGCGTGAGAAGAACGGAGCATCCAAAGGAAGCCCATGTTGTCGCAGGGAGAACGTGCGGGCTCCGTACCAACAGTACCAGCAGTCAGGATTGAACTTTGATTTGTACCAAAGGATATTTGAACTGATAGTTACAAACTCACTTGCGAATCGGTCAGACAATGCCCGGGAAAATACAGCAATGTAAGCTATCATTTCAATCGGAATGTCTGCATACTATCAGGAGGGTGACTGTAGAAGGAGGTAGTTAATTGTCTTAGATGACAGCCAAAAGCACATTGACACAGCTTAATGATTCAATCCCGTGTCAGCCTACATTCAACAGTGGCAATTAAGATAGTGAGTCCAGGCAGCCAAGGTCATGGTCCTACCTGTAAACCAACCAGGTCTTACCTGGAAACCAACCAATTCAGTAATTTGTTGTGAAATATAAAAGACTGCAAACACTGTAATTGAGGTAAAAATGCATTGCTGGAGAAACTCAGATGGCCCAGGGCAGCACGATTGGTGCAGCGGTTAGCACAACACTGTTACAGCGCCAATGACCAGGACCGGGTTCAAATCCCGCGCTGTCTCCAAGGAGTTTGTACATTCTCCCCATGTCTGCGTGGGTTTTCCCCGGGGGCTCTGTTTTCCTCCTACCCTTCAAAATGTGCCGAGAGTTGTCGGTCAGTTGTGTGCATGGGCTCGTGGGCTGCAAGGGCCGGTGACCGGGCTGTACGTCTAAATTGAATTAAATTAAGTACTTTATATTGCAAAACCAAAGATTTTGGGCCTGAGCCCTTCATCATTGGTATGAGCAAAAGGCAGGGAGGCGCCCGAACAATGGTGAGTGGGAGGAGCACGGTCCCATAGGTGGATAGGGGAGGGAGGGCACATAGGTCTGTGGCTGGAGAGGGAAGGAGCAGAGAACTGGAGGAAAGGAGTTAGAGGGATGCGGAAGAGAGGGAGAAAAAGGTGAAGATGGCGTCATTCTCAGATAATTTTCTCATGCATTATTGCATTTTCTTCATTTAGAGTAAAAAAAAATGACCTTTTCCCTACCTTGATGAAGGGCTCAGGCCCAAAATGTTGGTTATGTATCTTTATCTTTGCGAAATAAAGTTCACTGTGTGACCTGCAAAGTTCCTCAATCATCTGGCAGACTTTTATTTATCTCCATTTAGAACCTGGGTGGAATATAATGATTTCAATAACAACCCGGCAAATACCACGATCACTTCCAAATTGACATCCATCCTATTAAAAGTGGATCCAACCAGAGACTGGAAATTTCAGCAAAATTCTGCTCACTTTTTTATGCAATTTCTTCAGTAGGAGGAGAGAAGAGGAATTTTTTTCCCCACCTCTCGTTTCCTCTTCCTTTGCGCGTTACAGTTAAAAACCCCCGTTATCTGGAATTCAAGCAACCAGCAAAAAAAAATCAATGAAAATAAATAGGTTAAAAAATACACGGAAATTTGAAATTGGTGCAGCTCGCCTTTAGTTCGCCAGTCATGCAGCAGGCAATTTCAAGCAACTGAAAAAAAATTACACTCATCCACAATAGATTAATCCCCATAGATGCCAGATACCCGGGATGCTACAGTATTTATTATTGAATATTTATTTTCTGCACAGTCAGATTGTTGACATTTCTCTCTTTTGCATTTTTTTTTGAGTACAGTTACCTATAAGTAGAAATTCTACCTGGCCCACAGGAAAAAGAATCTCAGGGTCATATGTAACGTCATGTATGTGAGTGAGTGAGATGGGTTGCGGTGTCACCAGCCCGTCCCCCCCTAGCCAGCTGCTTGCAGCGGCAGGACATTCATTCAGGGTGGCAGTGTGCAGCGCTCTGCCGCTGACCCTTCCCCCAAGAGGGATTGTAGTCGGCGCCTTGGAACCGGCCAGGGTGAATTCGTGGAGTAAGTCTCCCGACGTAAGAGCCTTTACACTCTGGCATTTTGACTGTATGAAAGGACATAATGTCTGTCCTTCCACCCGAAAGATCTGTGTGGGCTGAACAGTAAATTTTAATTTTGAAGGTTGGGGGGCGAGGAAATTGGTCTCAGTAGTCCATTGAGTGCAAAATGTCAGCTGTTTACTAAATTTGGCTTTAAGCAATGATATCGTAAAACAATTCTGCACGTTATTTGTGTGCTAGCTAAGGTGTCCGAACAAGGCATGATGTTCTTATTTTTAATTGACCTGAAGCTTTGTGGGAATTATCTGAACATTACTGATGGAAATTAGTGTTTATTGACAAATTACCAAAAGTTCAATGTACAAATTCAATGAAGCCTGCAGGTTCATAGGTTTAAAAAAGCTAATAGCAATGGGGGGGGAAATAAAGAAGATACAAAGAGAACAAGGAGAAAAAGGGTCAAGGCAGAAACGTCGGTTCTGTATCTTTGCCTTTGACCTGCTGAGCTTCTCCAGCATTTGTGCTGTTTACAAAAAGGTAAATATATAAATATATTTATATATATTCAAAGTTTTGAACTCAAGACAGATTTTTATTCCTAAAATTGAGGGGAGAGTTAAAAAAAATAGAAAGGTGCCCCTGAATTACCAGTGTAACGTTTAGGGCAGATTTCATGATTCATTTTTTTGTGAATTCGATTCTCATCCATTGAGAAGAAAGTTGAGGTGGTTTTGTGATACCAATCAAATGCACCATTGTTTGAGACACCTGCTAATCCTGCTTTACAAAATGAACTGCAATTACAATGTCACGGAAAGCCCGTCAGTTAAATACTGTATATCCGGCTGAGCCGCAGAATAATTAAATTGCTTTCGCAAAGGGTAATTTTCAAATGGAAGCCCTTTTTTCTTTCCCTGCGCAAGACTCAGATTGTTAATAGAAACCTGAGACGAAGTTCACTCAGTCAGATACCGATCAGTGAGCAGAAGTCTGCCTCTGCACTCCAGAAGCACCTATCTTTGCCAGACGCACTGTGCTCCCCTCAGAGTGTTGACATTCTATCGTCTGGCAGTAGGACGGGAAGGCAGGTATGTCCAGCCAGCAGAGGAAGGGAATTAATGCTGGAGTTAACTAAGTAGAACCCAGGGCACTAAAGCCTCGGTCCCTTTAATTGACGGTAGAAAGAAGAGGAGTATGTACAACAGTTGGGAAATGCAGTAACTTCAACAACAACATCAATTTGTATAGCAGGAAGTCCCAAGGTGCTTCACAGGAGTAGCAAGAAAGCAACATGTAACCAACCACAGGCTTCAACAGGAGAGTGGAGTGGTTGGCGCGACGCAATTACAGCGCCAGCGACTCGGGTTCGGATCCCTAGACAGCAAAGATGCCGACATCAGAATGTTCTTTATTGACTACAGTTCGGCATTCAACACCATCAACCCCTCAAAACGAATCAACAAACTCCAAGACCCAGGACTCAACACCCCACTGTGTAATTGGATCATGGATTTCCTCACCTCCAGACCACAATCAGTGAAGATTGGTAAGAACTTCTCCTCCACAATCTCTATCAGTATCGGAGCACCACAGAGCTCTCAGCTCCCTGTTCTACACATTTTACACCTACGTCTCTGTGCCTTGATATGACAATAACACCATCTAAACTTTGCCGATGATACCACACTAGTGGGTTGTTTAAAAGAAGGGGATGAGTCAGGTTGGAGATTGGAAACTTGGCTGAACAACAACCACCTTTTACTCAATGTCACCAAAATTAAGGAACTGATCGTTGACTTCAGGAAAGGAAAGCCAGAGGTTTACATTCCATTGATCATTGGGGGATCTGAGGTGGAGAGGGTGAGCAAGTTTAAGTTCTTGGGAGTCACTCTCTTGGAGGATTTTTCCTGGACCCAACACATGAAGAAAGCACGTCAGCGCCTCTACTTCCTCAGGAGTTTGCGGAGGTTTGGTATGACATCAAAAACCCTGGCAGAGGTGTGGTGGAAAATGTGCTGACCGTCTGGTATGGGAACACCAATGCCCCTGAGCGTAAAGCCCTCCAACAAGTAGCTGTTCTCACTGCTGCCGTGAGGAAAGAGATGTAGGTTCCACAAGACTCGGACCACCAGGTTCAGGAACAGCTGCTACCCTGACCCCTCCACCTGTGAAGGAAATTTACTGCCAACCTTCTGGAAGAGCCCTCAGGAAAAGAAAACTTAGATTGCTCCCTTTATAGCTCATGAAAGCTCCTGCGACCTTTACAGAGATGAAATAGATAGAACTTGCCTCTTTTGCCATGTATAAACTCTTCTCTGAAGATGGGCATAAAATTTAATCAAGTCCCAACAACGTTCAGAGAGCTGCTGGAAACACGGTGTAATCAAGATAGAATTAATTTCCTCCCTCAACCAAAAGTTTACCACTTTCCAAAATAACATGTCCAAATCAGAATCCAAATGTGTGCCATGAAATCCAGTGCTTTGCGTCAGCATTACTGCCCAAATATTGCTATAAATTACATTTTAAAAAAGAATAAATAGGAGAGAGTGTGAAAGAGTTTGAGGTTCATTGTCCATTCAATAATTCAATAGCAGAGGGGAAGAAGCTGTCCTTGTGCTGCTGGGTGTCCGCTTTCAGGCTCTTGTACCTGATGGGAGGCGTGTGAAGAGGGCATGGCCTGGGTGGTGGGGGTCCTTGAGGATAGAGGCACCATCTCCTGTAGGTGTCATTGATAGGGCGAAGACCAGTATTCATTGATATCGCTGGCCAAATTAAAAACTGTCTGGAGTTTTTTTCTGCCCTATGTATTAGCATCTCATACTAGATAATTTAGCAAGAGTGAACAAAACCTTAGAAATGTTACAGGCTACTGTTGAAAATATTCTTCCCATTTCTTTCCCCGTTAAGAGTGGGAAAAGAATTTCATACTTAAAATGCTCAGTTTCCTCAGAGACATATACTTTGGGAGGTGTCCGAGGAGATTCGCTGTCACCAAAGACTCTCGTAAACTTCTCCAGGAGTACTGTGGCGAGCATTCTGACTGGTTGCCTCACTGCCCGGTACGGAGGTGCAAACTCTCTGAACCTGAATAAATTCCAGAGGGTTGTTAACTCGGCCTGTGACATCACAGGCGCCAGACTTCACTCCGTCGAGCACATCTACATGAGAGAGTGTCTTTAAAAAAAGCAGCCTCTATCCTCAAAGACCCCCCCACCCCACCACTACCCAAGCCACGCCCTCTTCACTCTGCTACCATCAGGAAAAAGTACAAGAGCCTAATGATGAGCACTCAGCGGCACAAGGACGGCTTCTTCCCCTCCGCCATCAGATTCCTGAATAATCAAGGAACCAAAGACGCACAATTAATTTAATTTTTTTTGCTGTAATTGTCATCAGATGGTTCATAATATGAATGTTTGCTCTACGATGCTGCCACAAAACTCCGAGTTTCATGGCGATAAATTCTGATTCTGAGTCTGATTCTCTATAACCATCCCACTACCATTTTACTGCAATAAATTGTTTACATTAAGTATGATTCATTGCTAATAAGTTGGCAGTGTTACAAAAACATTATGATTTGAGAATGATTATTTGCAATTTCATGTTGGATTACTGTTGAGGGCAGGATTTACTGGGTTAACGTGATCGAATAATGGATTGTCTCTGCGTTCATCCAGAGGTCCAAACGTCACATAAACACTACCATTTTGTCTCTCTTAATGCTAATTTACCATCACTTTGTAAGGTGAGAGGTAAATGACCATCATCTGTGAAAGCCACAGCAATTAACACGCTGCTTAATCATCTACTAAGGAACGGGATCAGAGAAGGATTTAGATGAGATGGGTATCTCTTGGCTCATAATTTCCCTGCCATCTCTTCAATGCTATCCATTTAATTCCACTGCCTTACTCTTCATGACCTTTCAAAGACTTTCCCATCAAGTTATTATTTGATTCTTCTATTGAATAAACTTCCATTAGATCTTAAAACAGCATATTCTGCATCAACTCATATCAAGTAGAGATGGGGAAGTGCAGAGAGACCTAGGGGTACTTGTACACCAGTCTCTGAAGGCGAGCGTGCAGGTACAGCAGGCGGTTCAAAAGGCAAATGGTATGTTGGCCTTCATATCAAGAGGGTTTGAGTCTAGGAACAAGGATACCTTACTGCTGCTGTACCGGGCCTGGTTGAGATCACTCCTGGAGTATTGTGTGCAGTTTTGGTCACCTTATCGAAGGAAGGATGTTCTTGCAATGGAGGGAGTGCAGAGGCGATTCACCAGGCTGATACCTGGAATGGCAGGAATGACTTAGGAGGAAAGATTGCGCAAATTGGGATTGTACTCGCTGGAGTTTAGAAGATTGAGAGGGGATCTCATAGAGACATATAAAATTCTGGCAGGACTGGACAGAATGGATGCAGATGGGATGTTTCCAATGGTGGGAAAATCCAGAACCCGGGGCCATGGTTTGAGGATAATAGGCAAACCATTTAGGACCGAGATGAGGAGGAATTTCTTGACCCAGAGGGTGGTGAATCTGTGGAATTCATTGCCACAGAGGGCAGTGGAGGCAGGTTCATTAAATATATTTAAGAGAGAATTAGATATATTTCTTCAGTATAAGGGTATTAAAGGTTATGGAGAGAAGGTGGGGACAGGGTACTGAACTTTAAGATCAGCCATCATCTCGTTGAATGGCGGAGCAGGCTCGAAGGGTCGAATGACCTACTCCTGCTCCTATCTTCTATGTTTCTATGTAAGTATGTGCCCATGTTGTCAATGGTTGCAGTTATATACAACCAGAGAGAACAATTTCTCCCAAATGACTCTTATCAAAAACGTGGCCACTTTTTTTCCCCAAGCTGTGATCACACCACAGCAAATCTCAGCCTGACTCCCGGCAAACCCTTGACACTGTTGGAAAATGGGATTCAAATTGGGAGATACAACACAACAATCCTTCCGGTCCAGGAGTCCAAATACCACGACGCCAGACGACATAGGACTAGAAGTAGGCTATTCAGCCCATCGAGTCTGCCCCGCAATTTAATCATGAACTGAACCATTTTCCCACTCGGCCCTCCTGCCCGGCCTTCTCCCCGTAACCTTTGATGCCAGGGCTAATCAAGATCCTGTCAATCTCTGCCTTAAATAAACCCAATGACCTGGGACCAAATTCCACGGATTCACCACTCTCTGGCTGAAGAAATCCACCCACATCTCCAGTTCTAAGCAAAAGCCCTTCAATCCCATCTAACCTCATCCGTTGCTGGAGCGTGGGAGGAAAACGAAGCGCGCTGAGGAAATCGACGCAATCACAAACTCTTCACGGACATGTTTGAACTCGATTGCAGCGAGACACGTCGCTGTCCTACTTTTAACGCAGATTCGGCCTTGCAGCTTGGACCAAGAAGGAGCGTTTACACAATTATAATTCCACACAACGTTATCTCTTAACTTGAGTGAAACATGAACATCTGCAGATGCTGTGATTCTAGTAAAGGCACAAAAATACAGGAGGAGTTGCAGCACCCATAAGAGATAAAGATATGTCAAGTTTATCATCATCTGATTGCACAAGTACAAAGCAGCGTTCTCCAGTCCTCGGTGCAAATCGCACAACCAGACATAACACAGATACAGACAAACTATACATACGTAGGACAAGTATTCATCCATACAAATGAATACATAAATATTGATTCCTAAATATGAAAGTCCCGAATAGTTAGTCTGCACAGTTCTTTTGGTTGTTTCGAATTCCCAGTTCCAGTGGGAAGTAACCAACGTTTCAGGGACCTGAGCCTTCAAGGAATGGACGCTGCGAGACCTGCCGACTTCCTCCGCTGTTATTATTTCTTGACTTCTCGAGCATCAACCGTGTCCAGGGTTCTACCAGCATCAGGGGAACTCCCGACGTCTTCAGACTCTCGGAGGTAAATGAGAAATCATCTGCCAATTTTAGATGAGCTCTCTCTTTTCTCTGATCCCTTTTATTTCTGGGACTGGTGTGAACCCAGCCCAATCCTGAAACTCTAATCTGAGCATTTTGATCTCTTCCCCTGCCCTCTGCCCCCCACCCCCACTCCCCGCCGATTGACCGAGCTCTGAAAGCCAGTAGCCATCCCATCAGTTCATGATGCCTATTTTATTTGATGGAGCAGCAATGTGACTGCAGAATCTTTCCTTTCATCTTCAGGGGAATTCCTTACAGCATTCTGCCATGTGCTCAAGTTACCTCTCTCTTCACCGCTCTTCAGAAGTTAAACAAGAAAGTTTTCAGACGCTGGGGGCGAGTGCAAAGCAGCAACCTGCTGGATAAACTCAGCAGGTCACGTAGGATCCATGGGAAGAAAATGGGGTAAACAATGCTTTTGGCCTGTGAAACACGCACATTCATTATGCTACTCAAACAGCCTAACTGCAGGCAATGAAGATGAATCCGACACTGTGGTGGTATACCGCTGGCCTACTGCAGGGGGAAACCTCTGTACCTGCAGGAGTGTACCGCCGGCCTACTGCAGGGGCAGCCTCTGTACCTGCAGGAGTGCACCACCGGCCTTCTGCAGGGGGCAGCCTCTGTACCTGCAGGAGTGTACCGCCGGCCTACTGCAGGGGGCAGCCTCTGTACCTGCAGGAGTGCACCACCAGCCTACTGCAGGGGCAGCCTCTGTACCTGCAGGAGTGTACCGCCGGCCTACTGCAGGGGCAGCCTCTGTACCTGCAGGAGTGTACCGCCGGCCTACTGCAGGGGGAAACCTCTGTGCCTGCAGGAGTGCACCACCGGCCTACTGCAGGGGCAGCCTCTGTACCTGCAGGAGTGCACCACCAGCCTTCTGCAGGGGGCAGCCTCTGTACCTGCAGGAGTGTACCGCCGGCCTACTGCAGGGGGAAACCTCTGTACCTGCAGGAGTGTACCGCTGGCCTACTGCAGGGGGCAGCCTCTGTACCTGCAGGAGTGCACCACCGGCCTACTGCAGGGGCAGCCTCTGTACCTGCAGGAGTGTACCGCCGGCCTACTGCAGGGGGAAACCTCTGTACCTGCAGGAGTGTACCGCTGGCCTACTGCAGGGGGCAGCCTCTGTACCTGCAGGAGTGCACCACCGGCCTACTGCAGGGGCAGCCTCTGTACCTGCAGGAGTGTACCGCCGGCCTACTGCAGGGGAAACCTCTGTACCTGCAGGAGTGTACCGCCAGCCTACTGCAGGGGGCAGCCTCTGTACCTGCAGGAGTGTACCGCCGGCCTACTGCAGGGGGCAGCCTCTGTACCTGCAGGAGTGCACCACCGGCCTACTGCAGGGGCAGCCTCTGTACCTGCAGGAGTGTACCGCCGGCCTACTGCAGGGGAAACCTCTGTACCTGCAGGAGTGTACCGCCGGCCTACTGCAGGGGGCAGCCTCAGTACCTGCAGGAGTGTACCGCCGGCCTACTGCAGGGGGAAACCTCTGTACCTGCAGGAGTGTACCGCCGGCCTACTGCAGGGGGCAGCCTCTGTACCTGCAGGAGTGCACCACCGGCCTACTGCAGGGGCAGCCTCTGTACCTGCAGGAGTGTACCGCCGGCCTACTGCAGGGGAAACCTCTGTACCTGCAGGAGTGTATCGCCGGCCTACTGCAGGGGGCAGCCTCAGTACCTGCAGGAGTGTACCGCCGGCCTACTGCAGGGGGAAACCTCTGTACCTGCAGGAGTGCACCACCGGCCTACTGCAGGGGCAGCCTCTGTACCTGCAGGAGTGTACCGCCGGCCTACTGCAGGGGGAAACCTCTGTACCTGCAGGAGTGTACCGCCGGCCTACTGCAGGGGAAACCTCTGTACCTGCAGGAGTGTATCGCCGGCCTACTGCAGGGGGCAACCTCAGTACCTGCAGGAGTGTACCGCCGGCCTACTGCAGGGGGAAACCTCTGTACCTGCAGGAGTGCACCACCGGCCTACTGCAGGGGCAGCCTCTGTACCTGCAGGAGTGCACCACCGGCCTTCTGCAGGGGGCAGCCTCTGTACCTGCAGGAGTGTACCGCCGGCCTACTGCAGGGGGAAACCTCTGTACCTGCAGGAGTGTACCGCCGGCCTACTGCAGGGGGCAGCCTCTGTACCTGCAGGAGTGCACCACCGGCCTACTGCAGGGGCAGCCTCTGTACCTGCAGGAGTGTACCGCCGGCCTACTGCAGGGGAAACCTCTGTACCTGCAGGAGTGTACCGCCGGCCTACTGCAGGGGGCAGCCTCTGTACCTGCAGGAGTGCACCACCGGCCTTCTGCAGGGGGCAGCCTCTGTACCTGCAGGAGTGTACCGCCGGCCTACTACAGGGGGCAGCCTCTGTACCTGCAGGAGTGCACCACCGGCCTACTGCAGGGGCAGCCTCTGTACCTGCAGGAGTGTACCGCCGGCCTACTGCAGGGGCAGCCTCTGTACCTGCAGGAGTGTACCGCCGGCCTACTGCAGGGGGAAACCTCTGTGCCTGCAGGAGTGCACCACCGGCCTACTGCAGGGGCAGCCTCTGTACCTGCAGGAGTGCACCACCAGCCTTCTGCAGGGGGCAGCCTCTGTACCTGCAGGAGTGTACCGCCGGCCTACTGCAGGGGGAAACCTCTGTACCTGCAGGAGTGTACCGCTGGCCTACTGCAGGGGGCAGACTCTGTACCTGCAGGAGTGCACCACCGGCCTACTGCAGGGGCAGCCTCTGTACCTGCAGGAGTGTACCGCCGGCCTACTGCAGGGGGAAACCTCTGTACCTGCAGGAGTGTACCGCTGGCCTACTGCAGGGGGCAGCCTCTGTACCTGCAGGAGTGCACCACCGGCCTACTGCAGGGGCAGCCTCTGTACCTGCAGGAGTGTACCGCCGGCCTACTGCAGGGGAAACCTCTGTACCTGCAGGAGTGTACCGCCAGCCTACTGCAGGGGGCAGCCTCTGTACCTGCAGGAGTGTACCGCCGGCCTACTGCAGGGGGCAGCCTCTGTACCTGCAGGAGTGCACCACCGGCCTACTGCAGGGGCAGCCTCTGTACCTGCAGGAGTGTACCGCCGGCCTACTGCAGGGGAAACCTCTGTACCTGCAGGAGTGTACCGCCGGCCTACTGCAGGGGGCAGCCTCAGTACCTGCAGGAGTGTACCGCCGGCCTACTGCAGGGGGAAACCTCTGTACCTGCAGGAGTGTACCGCCGGCCTACTGCAGGGGGCAGCCTCTGTACCTGCAGGAGTGCACCACCGGCCTACTGCAGGGGCAGCCTCTGTACCTGCAGGAGTGTACCGCCGGCCTACTGCAGGGGAAACCTCTGTACCTGCAGGAGTGTATCGCCGGCCTACTGCAGGGGGCAGCCTCAGTACCTGCAGGAGTGTACCGCCGGCCTACTGCAGGGGGAAACCTCTGTACCTGCAGGAGTGCACCACCGGCCTACTGCAGGGGCAGCCTCTGTACCTGCAGGAGTGCACCACCGGCCTTCTGCAGGGGGCAGCCTCTGTACCTGCAGGAGTGTACCGCCGGCCTACTGCAGGGGGAAACCTCTGTACCTGCAGGAGTGTACCGCCGGCCTACTGCAGGGGAAACCTCTGTACCTGCAGGAGTGTATCGCCGGCCTACTGCAGGGGGCAGCCTCAGTACCTGCAGGAGTGTACCGCCGGCCTACTGCAGGGGGAAACCTCTGTACCTGCAGGAGTGCACCACCGGCCTACTGCAGGGGCAGCCTCTGTACCTGCAGGAGTGCACCACCGGCCTTCTGCAGGGGGCAGCCTCTGTACCTGCAGGAGTGTACCGCTGGCCTACTGCAGGGGGAAACCTCTGTACCTGCAGGAGTGTACCGCCGGCCTACTGCAGGGGGCAGCCTCTGTACCTGCAGGAGTGCACCACCGGCCTACTGCAGGGGCAGCCTCTGTACCTGCAGGAGTGTACCGCCGGCCTACTGCAGGGGAAACCTCTGTACCTGCAGGAGTGTACCGCCGGCCTACTGCAGGGGGCAGCCTCTGTACCTGCAGGAGTGTACCACCGGCCTACTGCAGGGGGCAGCCTCTGTACCTGCAGGAGTGCACCACCGGCCTACTGCAGGGGCAACCTCTGTACCTGCAGGAGTGTAAGGGGACAGGACAACACCTGGCCGGATGTCAATCAGCTGGCCTGAATGGATCAAGCCCCACCCGGTCGGGTGTCAATCACCCTCCGGGATATAAGCCTGCACCAGCCTCCTGAAGTCTCACTCAGAGTTACTGCAGCTACAGCCAGCCTGACTCTGTGGAAGTCTTTGTGGATTAAAGCCTGTTGTACAGTCTTTATCTTTGTGTGTGTCTGATTCTGGCTAACAGCGCACCACATACACGTAGTTCTTTCCTTACTGGGAATAAGCTACATAGATCCTTGTGGAAACACATTGCTGGAGAAACTCAGAGGGTCAAACAATGTTCTTTGCACTTCGAGCGACACCTACCATGAAGAGATTCTCCTACCCTCTGAGTTTCTCCAGCAAATTATGGGAAGGATATCGATAAGGTAGAGAGGGGGCGGAGAAGATACTGCCGGGATTGCATTATCTAGAATACAAGGAAAGTTTGAGTAGACTGGGTCTTTATTCATTGGAGCGTAGAAGGTTGAGGGGGGATTTGATAGAGGTATTTAAAATTATGAGGGGGTAGACAGAGTAGATGTGAATAGGCTCTTCCCCTTGAGGGTAGGTGAGATTGGAACGAGGGGTCATAAGTTAAGGGTTGGGGGCAAAAGTTTAAAAGTAACATGAGAGGGGGTTTCTTCACTCAGAGAGTGGCGACAGAGTGGAATGACCTTCCGGAAGAGGTGGTGGCCTGTTTCTGGACTGTAGTTGTTATATGGTTATATCACTCCGGTCACTACATCTGCAGACATTTGTGTTTTACTCCATCTTACGGCAAAAATCTCTTTGAGTAGTAAAGCAAACACCACGATTGAAGTAAAAAAATGATGCTGGAGATACTCAGCAGGTCAAACTGCACTTTACATAGAAAAGATATAGATACAGAACCAACCTTCAGGGCTGGAGTCCTTCTCGAGCAAAATGTAGGCAGCCACTTGAATAAAATGCTGAGGTGGAGGGGCAGGAGGTGAGAAAACAGGCCCACAGGCAGGAGGTAAAGTTAAAGGTTGCATTATTGTCACATAATATTACATTTAGAATGTAACATACATGAAATTCATTACCGTAAGGCAGCCAGAGAGTCGCCACTTTGTCCAGCGCCCCTCACAGAGGTGGATAAGGGAGCGAGACCACACCAAATAAGGGGAGGGGAGAGGCTCTGTGAATGGAGAGGGAAGGGGGCTGGAGTAAAGAAGGTAGACAGACGGGGAAGAGAGGGAGAACGGGGAGCGGACCAGCAGAAACCGGAGAAGTCGATGTTAATGCCGTCTGCTTCAAGAGTGCCCAGACGGAAAATTAGGAGTTGCTCCTCCAATTTATCGGTGTTCCTGGCTCGACAGTGCCCGAGACCATGGACTGATGTGTCAGCAAGATTGGGGGGGGGGGGGGGGGGAGGGTGGTGAGGAATGCCTAGCCTGACGAAGTTCTCCTCTGCTCTCCGAAGGGCATTCTGTGGGATTTCTTCTCACTGCTTTCTATCTGTAATCCCATATCATCGTCATGGCCCATCCCTTCACGAGCGAAGGTGGACACGGTGCCTTGTAGCTCTTCTGCCCTCACAGAACCTTTTGTAGTTGTTGGCACATTGCGGAGCACCACGCAGTGCGATATTTTGCGAGGCCCTCCCAGTCTGTGTGATTGGGTTGACAATGAATGACTGGAGATCGCGCTTGATTACGTCTTTGTAGCGAAGACGTAATAAGGAATGCTGAGTTTCTCCAGCATTTTTACTGGGTCTGCAAACTTTTGTGTTTTACTTTATATAGATCCTTATATGATCAGGATGAAGAGTGTGGGCTGAATATATATATATATATATATATATAGATAACTGGGCATTGAACTGGCCAGAATCTAACAATCCTGTTCCATTTGCCCAATTTGTGGGAAGTGGTTTTTGTTTTCTTTACCTTTATATTTATATTAAAAAAAAGAGAGAAAATTCAATTTCAGATAATGATCCAACCAAATCTAACTGGATGCTCCCGGTTATGGACGTCACACATTCGTGTAGCTTAGTGTCTACACACATCGCATTTAGATGCAGTCAGTTTCCAAGTTCCTGCGCCAGTCTGAACTAATAATGTGACCTGTGTGGTGACACCTTAGACACATATCGCAAGAGCCATGCCTTCATGTCTTAACTAATAGCAACACCGCAGCAGTCGCCTAACAAGGGGAAATTATGCAGCTGTGTGGGTTCAACCACGGCAGAGATCTTGGTGTCAGAACCCATCATATCAGTGGAAGCTCAGAACTCTTTCTTGCTGAAGGTTTGATGTGACAGTGTTGATTTTACTCGGGGAATCTGGTCTGCCCTTTTAAATGAAGACCTTGTTTCAGGACTGGGTAAATATGCTTGGACAGTGAGGTTAGGCAAAATGTACACAGCACCGAATGTGCTTTCTAATGAAGCCATGCGACTTTGAATGTGCTAGGGGATTGAGTAAAAGGAATTTTACTTTGTGAACGAATGCTTGCCTGTTGAAGACATGACGAATACTTAAAACGACACAAAATCCATTTGGACTCTAAGAAGTCCCATCCTATCGTTTCCATCCAGCCTTTCATTTCCTCGTCGGATTATCACAGTAGAGAAACGGGGTCTTTGTCTGCATCAACAATCGTTTACGGGCAATTGACTGTTCTAATGAAGCGTTTTCAACCTGAAAAAAAATCGCCCTCTCTTTCCACAGCTGCTGCCTGTCCTGCCAAGCTCCTCCTGACTTTATTTCACATTTCCAGCGCCCTCGGTTACCTTTTGCTATTTGTCCAAATCAAAGAGCGTGGCTTCTCCCTCTCTCCCATGCCTTTCAACACCTGTCGTTCTTTATTGCATTGTTTATATTTAAACATCTTTGAAACGGTTACTTTAATCTTTCGCAAGGTACATTTGAAATCAAATACAGAAACAATAGTTTTGTGCCATGCAAGTTCATAATACAGAATACATAAAATATTCAATAGTTATTCTTTGTTGTAATTGAACCAAAATGCTTGACATCTGAGTAATATTTACAGAAAACTACATGGATAAATGATAATGGGACCAAGACGTATTTTTAATATATGGCTACATTCTGAAATGTAAATTAATTTGAGCAGGCCGTACTAATGCCTAGATGTGGCAGAAATCGCCCAATTGTGACCACGTGAAGAATTCAGATACAAAGTCCAATAGGCTTTAATCAGCTTCAACTTGTACACGCCAGGGCTCAGTACGCACCTGGCCCCATGTGCCCGACCGCTCCCAAAGGGGCCGGCTCGAGTCTTTATACGGGCCGGTGATTGGCAGCCGGCAGGTGGAGCCAGCCTCCTAGGTCCTGCAAGTACAGTGGTTTCCCCCTGCAGTCGGCCAGTAGGAGTGCGGGCAGTGGAGTGGCTGTATCACACAAAAAGTCCATAATTTTTTTTTAGAATGAAAGTCGCTTTAACAGCGTGGATGAAGTTTGGTAGGTCGTCATACAAAGTGGGGAGAAAATAAAGTAACGTTCAGCGCTTTCTGACTGAAAGGACATTTGGCCTTGACCCTTGTATTATCCGCCATTTTGAATTGGAAAATGAACCACCAACACTTTTTCTCTTCTTTTCCACTAATTTATTTATTTTTTTTAAATGTAATTAATAGCAATTTTTGTAATGCTGCCAGGATGAAATTAATTTCGCAACACACGTTCATGACAATATATTCTGATTCATCCAACCTCGTTCTCTGCCAATCACTCACGTACTGTACCTATCCAGCTGGGTTTCTTCTCCTTTGCTTCACCTTTCCCTCCCCACCTATAAATTATTTTTAATTTTAGCGAGACAGGCCCTTCCGGGAGCCACCCATATACACCCAAATTACCCAGAGTGTCCAGAGGGTGCGCACGTTGTGCCGGAGCCAGGATTTTCTCAGTCGCCAAGGTCGAGATTGAATCCAGCTCCCTGGATTGCTGAGGCCTCGATAATTAATCCCTGCCCACCAATGAAATCAGCTCCCTGCCTGCAGTAAGTGAGAGGGTTTAGTTCGGAGCTCGTTCGAGGTAATGACAGCTTTGTCAAGCAGGCACCTGTTAAAGAGGTATGCCTCTGACAATAATGTCAAACTCCATTAATACCCTTGAGCAGAAGGCAATCAGAAACATGTTCAGAGAATTCTTGACTAAACCTGCAGAGTGGCTTTAATAATTACAAATCCATCATTCCTTCAAGATGTGTAAGAAAGCAGATTTGATTATTCTAAATTTCCATTCAATGCAACTCTGAGGAATTAAACTTTAAGGGCTGAGTTGTAACAGAAAATTGTTCAATTTGACTTTAATGGAAAATTTCTGAAGCAGATTGTTTTCTCCCCAATCAAGAACAAATGTGAGCTTTGCAGTAAGCATGCCTTGAGGTATTTCAGTTGACTTTCACCTTTGTAGAACATCACTATGAAGCATTCCTGGGTTATCCATGTTTTCATCGCACAGTGAAAGACTGGGAATCCACCGTTAATAACTTGTGGGCCATGGAACGCTGTGTCTCCCTAGGTACCAATAAATCTCTTGACTTCACCTTGAAACTCCATACCTCCATTATCATGACAGAATCCTACTGAGGCTTTGATTCTTCAAGGCCAAAATCCTCTAATGTCTTGTCATTGTAAATCTTCATCTTCTCGGCAACCGTTTATTGCTTTTGCTCTCATAGTTCCAATGAATTAGAGATTGTGGTGCACGAGCACATAAATCCCATGCAGCCACGAGGCATTGTGACTCAGCAGCACTGAGAAGCCCTGGCCTACTCAGTGTAGCTGCGCCATGAGGTCGTTAGCGCTTCGGACGCCAGGTCACATGGCCTGCATTCAACACCAACCTCTGTTGCCAACTGCCTGGAGTTTAAACATTCTCCCTGTGGCCCCGCAGAGTTCCCATCTCATCCCTTATCCCAAAGAAGCGTTAGACGGCCACTGAAAATTGCCCACAGTGAGTGGCCGAATAGTGGTTGGGAAAGGGTTAGTTGAGGGGAAAATGAAGCAGATCATATGGAATGTGTGAAGGATGAGTGTCAATAAGTGCTTGATGACACTGGACAATAATTTATTTCAAAAAGTTTGCTTCCTGAAAGAAAATTGGAGATTATGATAGACAGCTTCAAGCTGAACACAAAGATAATTTCAGATTTGTTGTATCACGTAGGATGTTGAAGAAGCGTTAACTTTACTTTCATTGAATTTATCATTTTTAATCGCATAATAAAGCTGACACATTGTGTTAGTTTAACTGCACATGTTGCACAACAAATACAAGGAACCCAGGGGTTTGTCTTGGTCACTTATTTTGCAACCGAAGTAGAGCTCATAGGCTTTCTTAATAAGTGCAGTCATGCTGTGTCTTTGAGCCTTAAGCGTATACTTGCCACAAATTTAACAAAACGTATCGTAGCTGTTGCAATATTGAGGAGACATTTCTTGCTGCACTGAATCTTCCCAAAGACAATAAATGCTATTGTTAAGTACACTCACTATACTATTGCCTGAAGAATCTGTGCATCAACTTACATTCAGTCTATGTCAAGTAATCCACAGCATTTGTACCTGTGGGCTGCTTTTATAACCTGTCTGCATCTATCCGGACAAAGTATTCCGAGGTTTAAAACAACATTTACATAGCACCTGCACTGGTAGACTTAAACTATGACAGGAAATCACAAAAAATAGATTATATCTAAAAAGAACAATCTATGATAGGAAAACTTTAAGTTGATTTCCAAGATCAGCAGCCAAAAATCCGTAAAACGCACACAAAAGTGTTCAGGAAGCGAAATTGTCCAGTGTGATCACCACAGACTTGGCCAGCAGGCAAGCTTGCTTTGGTGCTCTGCCACTGCAATCTGGCATGACTTTCTGTGTCCTCACTCCCCCAAATAACATAACATAACATAACAATTACAGCACAGAACAGGCCATTAGGCCCTTCTAGTCCGCACTGAACCAAACACCCCTCTCTAGTCCCACCTCCCTGCACAATGCCCGTAACCCTCCATCTTCTTCTCATCCATATACCTGTCCAACCTTTTCTTAAATAATACAATTGACTCCGCCGCCACTATTTCTCCCGGAAGCTCATTCCACACGGCTACCACTCTCTGAGTAAAGAAGTTCCCCCTCATGTTGCCTCTAAACCTCTGCCCCTTAATTCTTAACTCATGTCCTCTTGTTTTAATCTTTCCTCCTCTTAACGGAAATAGTCTATCCACATCCACTCTGTCTATCCCTTTCATAATCTGAAATACTTCTATCAAATCCCCTCTCAACCTTCTACGCTCCAAAGAATAAAGACCTAATCTGTCCAATCTCTCCCTATACTCTAGATGCTTAAACCCAGGCAACATTCTGGTAAACCTTCTCTGCACTCTCTCCACTCTGTTTATATCCTTCCTATAATTAGGCGACCAGAACTGCACACAGAACTCCAAATTAGGCCGCACCAACGTCTTATACAATCTCAACATCACCTCCCAACTCCTATATTCCATGCAATGATTGATAAAGGCCAGCATACTAAAAGCCTTCTTCACCACCCTATTCACGTGAGTTTCTACCTTCAGGGAACGATGTACCATTACTCCTAAATCTTTCTGCTCTTCTGTATTCCTCATTCCTCTCCCATTTACCACGTATGTCCTGTTCTGATTCTTCTTACCAAAATGAAGCACCTCACACTTATCAGCATTAAATTCCATCTGCCATTTTTCAGCCCACTTTTCTAAGCAGCCCAAATCCCTCTGCAATCCTTGAAAACCTTCTTCATTATCCACTATTCCACCTATCTTAGTATCGTCTGCATATTTACTAATCCAATTCACCACCCCATCATCTAGATCTGTTGAAATAGTTGCCGTCCAGAAACACGAACCATTTCCCCCCCACCACCCCCCACCCCCCACCGCACAGGTGATCCTTAACCTGCTGCAACTGTGGAGAGTGAAATTTAAGCACCTTCTGGTTTTCTTTCAGATCTCTAGAGTCTGCAGGGAAGTAAATGACCTTTTTGACAATTGTAACAGGAGCTAAAACTGCGGTCATACTTTACTTACCCAATACTGATTGCCAGTTATGCTTTTTTGAAATATTCCATTTGCAAGGCTCACGCATAAATTAATTATATCGCCTTTCCCATCTGCAGTAAAGCTGTTGGTCTTCCTGGGGCAGTTTGTAAATACCTTGCTCTAAGCCAAATGCAAGTCGCTACCAACACCACAGAAGCCATCTGATTAGCCTGCACTTTAAATGTCACACACAGACAGATAAAATAGAGCATTTCATCCATTGATTCCAATGTAAGTTATTGGACATATTCTAAGTTAATTGAATTTCTTTCTGTCACGCTGTTCACAATGGAGTCATCTATTGGCTTTAGTAATTTTTTTGACAATGCAACATGCAATTTAAAAGGCAGCGGGAGATGTAAAAGATTGTTTACTGATAGAATAATTCTTTGAATTTAGGGACAGGAGGAAGCTTCTGGCTTTCAGTGCATGGCAATAGTAACCATTACCCCATAATGTCTTCTGATAAAATACTATTTAAAATATACAAATACTGTATACAAGAATATATCCTCTGTAATTTGCTATAATTACACCATGCCTTAGCTTGTTTGCTGGGCTGCAATACAGCTGGATCGTTTGATTTGATGTGATATAGATCAGAAACTTCTGATCTGTGTGAGTACTGCATTGGCATTAGCTCCACAAGTTGTCCAGGCAGCAATACGGTTAATCAATCCGTTACGTGCTTCCTGGTTGGTAACAGGAGGATGTCCGGGCTCCGATAAGGTTATTCAATCCCTATTGAGGTTGGTATGATTGGTACCAAGTAGTTCCCAAGAAGATGAAAGAAATGATTGTGGACTTCAGGAGGACCAGGAATGGAGGACTCTCCACTGAACATCAACAACCATGTGGTAGGGAGAGTGGAGAGCGCCAGGTTCTTTTATTATTGACCTATTGTGGACACGGAACTTCTCCTCACTTGTCAAGAAGGTGCAAAAGCGACTGCGTTTCCTGAGAAGGCTGAAGCGGGCAAGGCTACTGGCCACCATTATGTCACCCTTCTGCAGGAGCTCTATCGAGAGGATCCTGGCTGGTTGCATCACAGTGTGGTACAGATGCTGCAGATAAATGGATTGGAGGTCAATCCACAGGACCGTAGAAGTGGCAGAGAGGATCAGTGGACTCCCCTTCCTCTCCCTCCCCTCCCCCCCCCCCACCCCATCAATGTGATCTACCGGGATTGTTGTCTGAAGAAGGCGCGCAAAATAATTGAGGGCCCCTTCCACCCTGCACACGGCATCTTTCAGCCGCTCCCATCAGGGAAGAGAAACAGGAGGATCAGAGCCAGCACCACCAGGCTGAGGAACAGCTTCTTCCCACGGGCAGTGAGAACGCTGAACGACCAAAGCAACTGCTCCCACTGACCCTCAAGGACCCCCACCACCCAGGCCGTGCCCTCTTCACTCTGCTGCCATTGGGGAAAAGGTCCAGGAGCCTAAAGACTCAGCGGCACAAGGGCAGCTTCTTCCCCACTGCCATCAGATTCCTGAATAATCAATGAACCAAAGACACTGCCTTAATTTTCATACACTATTATTTTTATTATAGATGGTTATAATATGAATGTTTGAACTATGACACGCTGTCTCAAAACATCAAATTGCATGACTCTACTGTTCATGGCAGTAAATCCTGATTCTGTTCCAAATGGTAGCGACATCTAGTGTTGGAACTAAGAAGTGTAATCTACATACAGTGTTCTAATGGGCCATGTGCCATTTTGTTTTTAAGATTCACCCTGGCTCACTTAAAATTGGACAATGAGCCGCACTTGGCCATGGGGGAGGGGAAGGGGAGTAATTTGGCCACCCCTGCCTTATATGGTTCCTGTTCAGTCCCATCATCAATGGTGCATTCTTCTTTCTGAGTGGACCAAAAAAAAAACCCCACTTTTCTTTGTATTTTGAAACTGTGGTGTCTGGCTGTTGTGGCCAGAAGTCTGTGATCGTAGCTGCTAAGGTAACTGAGTGCTTGGAGCGATCGCTGGCATGCCTGTCTTTTCTCTCTGTTTGCTTTGCATTGCTATTTTTCGGCTGTTTGTTAAGTTGATCTTATCTGTTTGCGAATTTAATATTTGGTAGACTTCTGTGTCCAGCAGTGATGCGCCTATTATTAGCTACTCTGTGTAGATGTGGTTTCCTTGCAACTGGACTCATAAGCCGAATTAAGGAGCCAAAAACTGAAGCATGTTTCATCGTTTTATGAGATTCAGACAAACATGCGAGATTATACGCTCCGAGATAGAGACAGAGCTATTTTTGTAATCCGATTGAAAAATCTCCAACTGTTTGATGTCAAACGTGACTGTGTCATGAATGTTCTCCCAGCCAGCTACTTGCTCTTCGTTCTCTGTAAACAATAGGACCCCCTAAACCGTACTTTCAATTCTCTGCCACTCTGCTCACAACCGCTTCTGACAGCTACCAGAGCCCAAATAACCTGCTCTTCCAAGTTCATCAAGAAACGCCGAAGACGCTGTGATTGAGGTACCACGCACAAAAGGAACTCAGCAGGCCACACCATTAAGGTGTTCCTTAATGTTGCAAATCTGGTGGGAGAGTCTCTCCTCTACGTCAGGGAGACAGGACGCAGACTGGGAGAGCGATTCGCTGAGCACTTTTGCTCTGACCGTTGCAGTAGTGGTAGTGTCCAACCATTTAAATTCTGCACCCCATTCCCACGCCAACATGTCCGTCCGTGGCCTCATGCAATGCCAAGCCAAGGCTCCCCCACAAATTGGATGAATAACACCTAATATTCCGTCTGGGACTCTCCAATCCAATGGCTTTAACTTTGATTCCCCTGTTGCTCTCTCTCTCTCCCTATCCCTCTGTCCCCTTTCCTCCAGTTCACATCCCCTTCCCTCTCTATACCCCCTCCTCCCACCCATATCTATCTATGACCACTTGCCAGTGGGACTGTGCTCCACCCCCTCACCATTTTATTCAGGTGCCTGCCTGCTTTTTGCTCATACCTTGACGAAAGTCTCCGGCCCGAAACGTTGGTTAGTGTCCTTGCTACGTAAAGAACGCTGAGTGACCTGCTGAGTTTCTCCGACACTTTTGTGTATTGAAACACTGAGCTCCAGACCAACATCTTGGACCTCCGTAATCATGGACTGCGCTAACACCGCTGTCACGAGTTCCTTTCTTTTATTCTCTCTGTATTTCACAGCCAGTGTGTTTACATTTCATTATCGCTTCACAGTTCTTTACTTGTTTACATGTGCACGTTGCGTACAGTTTTTTTTCCACACCACCAAGGAGTGGTAATTCTGCTTGGGCCTGCAGGAAAAAAAGAGTCTCAGGGTTGTATGTGAGGTCATGTGTGCAGCCTGACGATAAACCTGAAATCCGAATCTGGCTTTATTTTTGCACAAGGACTTCTGTGAATATTTGTCATCTACCGATGTATTTTTTAAAAAAAATAATTTAAACATACAACCCAGTAACAGGCCCTTTTGGCCCGTAAGCCCTTGCTCCCCATTTATACCCAATTGACCTACAGCCCCTGGTACGTTTTGAAACAATGGGAGGAAACTGAAGCCTCCGGGGGAAATCTACCCAAACACGCGGAGAATGTATAAACTCCTTACAGACAACTCAGGGTACGAATCGAGGTCGCTGGCTCTGTGATGGCATTGCACTAACCACTATGGTAACCAAGCCACCCTTTATTGTCTTTTAATTTAATTAGTAGTAATTAGTAATTGTTAGAGTTCATGCCAATATTAAACACTCATGAAAACTAATCCAACACCATGTTGCAACCCTACAAATCTCTGGTGCGACCACACTTAGAGGATTGCGTTCAGTTCTGATCACCTCATTATAGGAAGGATGTGGAAGCTACAGAGAGGGTGCAGAGGAATGTCGCCTGAATTGGGAAAGAAGTCTCATGACGCAAAGTTAGCAGAGCTGGGACTTTTCTATTTGGACCATAGAAGGATGAGAGGAGACTTGATAGAGGTTTATAAGGTTTTGAGTGGCGCCTGTTTCCCAGGGCAGGATCAGCAAACACCAAAGGAGATAAGGACAAAGTTAAGGGAGGGAAGTTTAAGGGAGACATCAGGGGTATGTTTATTACATGGAGAGATGTAGGTGTCTGCACTGCCTTGCCGGGGATGGTGATGGAGACTGAAACATGGACAGACACATAGATGAAAGTAAAATAGATGGTTATGGGGTGGGGAGGGTTTAGTACTATTTTTTGGAAGGCCTGAAGGGCCTGAACTGTGCTATATTGTTCTCTGGTCTCATCCACCTAGCTATCTATGTGTCCTTGAAGTCTCACTACATCTTCTCACAACCCACAATGTTCCATCAATAAACCTAGACGTGTTACAATTGGTCCAAAAGCACCAGTAAATCCATCCATTGAGTGATTGCTCAGAGGAACATCTTCGCAGAGATTTATTAGAGACTGTCCAACTCAAACATATCTCCACTCCTCAGAAATTATTCTTTGTTCTGTGAAGTGTCTGCAACCTGAAATATTAGCTCCGTCCATCTCTCCACAGAGACTGCTGGATATTTCATTTTTGAGATGCAGTGGGGTAACAGGCCCTTCCAGCCCGCGAGCCTGCGCCGGCCAAATACACCAATTAATCTACAAACCCATTTGGTTTTTCTTTTGGAAGGCGGGAGGAAACCGGTGCACCCGTACGGTCACAGGGAGAACATGCAAACTCCTTGCAGTCAGCGCTGGATTTGAACTGCATTGTCCGCAGTTATTTCAATTTTCAGTCATGTTTCAAACATTGCCTGGTATAATTGCGTTTGGAAATGTAATGAGAGTTTGGAACCATAGAACATTACAACACAGAAAGTAGGCCATTTGGCCTATCTAGTGTTGTCAAAATATCATTCTGCTTGTCCCATCTATCTGCACCCAGTCCATCCTCCAGTCCTCTCCCATCCATATACCTATCCAATTTATTCTTAAAACCTAAGAGTGAGCCCATGTTTACCATGTTCCACAACCCACCACTCTCTGAGTGAAGAGGTTCCACCTAAACTTTTCCCCTTACATCCTAAAGCCATGTCCTCTCATATTTATCTCTCCTTATCTGTGTAAAAAGCCTACTCACATTTGCTCTGTTTTTACCCCTCGTAATTTTGCAAACTTCCATCAAATCTACCCTCATTCTTCTTCACCCCAAGGGATAAAGTCCAAACCTGTTTAATCTTTCCCTGTTAACTCAACTCCAGCAACATCCAAGTAAAGCTTATTGTCATATTCATAAGTACAATGTACAGAAGTACTGAAATTCCTACTTACTGCAGCCAAACAGGTAGGTAAGATACATCAACTAACATGGTGGACAAATAAATGTCTACAGTAAACCAATATAGAAAGACATGGATAAATATAAAGGATAAATAAATGTCGACAGATGGAGCCTAGTGCAAGAAAAAGTGTCATTTTCTTTTTAGAATATTTTCGTTTCGATAGAGAAATATTACATATATCTATTGTTTAGATATTAATTAATTATATAGCCTTTAGATAGTGCATTGCAGAATATAAGTCACATATCAATTAAGCATTATCTTGTATAATTCCCAAAAAAGAAATATCCTTATGAGAATTTTGTCTCATGTACTGAGATATACATTGTTATTATCTAAAAAGACCGATCTTTTTGTTGTTGGAAAAAAAAGAACAAAAGAAAAAAGATAAGAAAAGAAAGGAGGAAACCCCCCCCCCCATGACTAATCTAACCCCTCCCATTAAGCACGGTCACCAGCAAATAAACCATAAAGAATCAAGTATCGGCTCTCGGTCATCGGACAGAAGCCCCCAGAGCCACCCCTGCCTCAGACATCAAATGACGATCATTCTCCATGAACGGGCCCCATATCTCGTCAAATTCAACCTCGATCTCTTTAACATTAGATCTAATTTTCTCCAAACTCCAGCAAGACTTAACATCCCGTCACCATCGGTGCTCCGCTGGCTCTCCATCTGATCCAAATTGTTCGTCCGGCCGTCAATGGAGTAAAAGCTGCTATTCTTTTTTGAGTTGAATTCAAGGAAATCCTTTCTTCCAGAGAATGACCAAACAAAGCAATAAAAGGACCTGATCTTAATTTAATCCGAAGTTTCAAAGAATTGTTCCCATAAGAATATGCTCAGGGACAGGAATCAAGAATGAATGGGAATGAGACTTGAATACATCAATTTTGGATAAAAATTGGGATAAACACACTTGATCTGATTAATATTTATTCATTCTATGCACGACATTGTTTAATACAATTTGAAGTTGTACATCGAATACATATTTCCAAAGTTAGATGATCTCGTTTTTATTCTGATGTTCATCCACTGGGACAAATGTAAAATTTTTGAGGCCTCTCTGATTCATGTGTTCCAGGAGTGTCCAAAACTACAAGAAAAAATGTAATTTTAATTGTGAAAACTGATCTTGTGATGGTCCCAGTTTGTAATTAGGGTTAGGGTCGTACACAGATGTTCAAGAGCCTGATAGATGCTGGATAAAAATAGCTCTAGAACTTTTATTAATTATTTAATATTGTGACAGTCCAGGGGTCCTGCCTCAGTTATTGCCACTGTCTGGCAAATTCAGGTACTTTTTGGCCTCTGACTAGAAAAATCTAAAGAAATACATGATTTTTCAGTCTACATGAAGAAATTGCAACCTATTAGGAATGTCAGTCGTGACATTTTCATTTTATACCTACACATTTTAAGCACGTTCCTTCCAGACATTAGCACTGATTAGTATTCTCCATGGTGCATCCACAAAAAAATTGCTTTTAGATAGCAGAGCGTTTTTTTTTTTGCAAAGGGTCTGCTTGACGTTATAAAATATGCTGATTTTGTCGGTGCGTCCAAAGACACACAAAATTCAGAGTTGGAGTTTGAGGGATTTCTTTAGCATAACTTCATGGGGGTGGCTCACTATTCCACAAGGTTATGGGATGACAGAGAACTCCACTTCTTTCCTTCCCCTTGCTTCAGAGGATGGGTCGCAAATTGAATGCATCAATCGCAGTTTGGAGATCTTTAATTGAAATCATGGATTATTAATCCAGGGACTTGGACAAAGACCAGAGATCAAAACTATACAGCTGTGGAATTTTAAACTTGCCTGTTTATCTGGTATTTTACTAAAAAAAAATGACCACATTATAACTGCATTGTCGTAAAAACAATGCTGAGTTACTGACGACCTTCAGTAGATGAAATCTGCTATTCTTACCCAGACCACAAAAACCCTCAATTCAATTCAAATTCAATTTGATTCAAAGGCAGTTAGGAATGAACATAAATGCAGATCTTCAGATTTCAGATTTATTGTTAGAGTACACACACGACAGCACATACAACCCTGAAATTCCTTTGCCCGCGTGCGAGGCAGAAATGCCACTTATTGGTAGTACAAAAAAAATGTACTTAAAGTACACATGTAAACAAATGTAGAAATGTAACCAATGTGACCATGCCTTACAGAGAGAGAAAAAAAACAATGGTCAAAATTAACAGTCCTTAAGCGAGTCCCTGATTGAATTTGTCATGGAGGAGTCTGATGGTGGAGGGGGAGCAGCTGTTCCTGAACATGGTGGTGGCGAGTCTTGTGGCACCGTCACCTCTTTCCTGATGGCATCAACGTGTGCCGGATGGTGTGGATCCTTGATTGCTGCTGCTCTCTGATGGCAGCGCTCCCCATAGATGGTCTCGATGGTGGGGAAGGTTTCTTGGGCTGTGTCCATTACCTTTTGCAGTACTTTTCACTCAGAGGGTATTGGTGTCCCCATACCACACCATGATGCAGGCCACCAGCACAATTTCCACCACATATCTGTAGAAATTTGCCAGGGTTTCCAATGTCATATCAAACTTCCACAAACTCCTGATGAAATCGAGGCAGTGACGTGGGGAGGGTTTTCACTTGTAAGGTCCTGGGCTGTGTCCACTACCTTTTGCAGGGCTTTCCGCTCAGGGGTATTGGTGTTCCCCATACCAGACCGTGATGCAGCTGGACTTCCAGTGTCATACTAAACCTCCGCAAACTCCTGAGGAAGTAGAGACGCTGACGTGCTTTCTTCACGCTGCCATTAGCATGTTAGCTCTAGGAAAGATCCCCCGAGATAGTGTCTCCCAAGAACTTAAATTTGCTCACCCTTTCCACCTCTCCGCCCACAATGCTCACTGGATCGTATACCTCTGGTTTTCCCTTCCTGAAGTCAATAATCAGCTCCATGGTTTTGGTGACATTGAGTGCGAGGTTGTTGTTGTTGCACCATTCAGCCATGTTTTCAATCTCCCTCCTGTCTGCCGACTCATCGCCCCTTTATATACAACCCATGACCGTGGCATCAACAGCAGGTTTTGTTTAAGTAACCATTTGTTGGTGAATTTTTGTTCCTGCTGGGTTTTGGGGTCCTCTGGGCTCGTAACAGTGTCGTTGCCGTACCAAGCAAAATAGTCGTAGGTGTAAAGCGAGTAGAGCTGGGGGGCTAAGAACGCAGCCCTGTGGTGGTCCGGTACTGATGGAGAATGTGGAGGAGATGTTCCCACCAATCCTCACTAACTGTGGTCTGTATGTATGGAAATCAAGGATCCATGACACAGAGGGCTGTTGAATCCCAGGTCTTGGAGTTTGCCACTGCGGACTCGAAAGGCCGACATGGCCTGTTTCTGGTCCATAAATGGTTATATGGTTATATGGGATGATGTTTAATGCCCAAGTCTTTCATCAATGACTGGATCTCGCAAAATGCATTCAAAATAAAAAAAGAGAGTTGGATTTCCTTCTGGGTGAAGACACCATACCTGATCAGCCATCTTTTTGGAGTGATTCTGACTTAGAGTCCTTTAGTCATAATCCCACTGATGGGTGATTTACATTTTTGTCTCCTCAGTCAACCACGCACGCAAAGTTTCCCCACGAACTGAACAGAGTTATTATTGCATCAACACCCACCATCAGTAGGGTACTGTTATGAGCCCAGAGGACCCCAAAACCCAGCAGCAATAGATATTTACCAAGACAAATGGTTACTAAATCAAAAGTTGCTTTTGATTATCTTTAAACATGAAAATAGAATCAAACTTTAACTTATCTCTATTGACTTACTTAACCTAACTCAACCCCCTTCTAATTCTAAGTGCACGTGTATGTAATGTGGGTGTATATTCAGAAAAATTCTTTGGTTCACAGTCCAATCTCACTTCTAATTCCTCCAAGTTCACTGGTTGCAGGCAAGTCCTATACGGTGCACAGAATTTAACATTTATAGAGTTCACCATGCTTTGATGCTTGAAAGGTCAATGGTTACTGCTCAGGAAGGTTCTTGTCAGTTTACAGAGAGATTTGTTGTTCCAGGATATCCACAACTGATTCCTTTTTAATCAGCCACTCCAGAGCCTTGTTGACAAAACCTACCCCTTCAGTATTCTCCAGATGATAACCTCTTTCTTTCAGGTCACCACCGAGTTCCTTTTTGTTTCTCTTATTCCAAGTGAAATATTAGACAGCGAGTCCTCTCCTCTTGCATGAACCACAAGGGCTTTGACCAGGCTGTCTTCCAAATGGGGCTTTCCACATGCTTGCCAGCTTGTCCTGTTCCAGTCCCAGCTGTCTCTGCTGGCTGTAACACTATAGAAGTGATCTCTGTGTGTGTGTGTGTGTCTCTCTCTCTCTCTCTCTCTCTCTCTCTCTCTCTGAGAGAAAGCCTATTTGACTCTCTCTGCTTGCAAAACCACATGATCCTCTTAGAACAGCAAGCTCTCTTCCAGAAAGAAGGTGGCTCCAACAAGATCTTTCAACTGTTGCCTTTTTGTGCACAAAAATCCATTAGTGAAGTCTCTTGGGCTCTCTCTTGCAAAAACTGTTGAGCCGATGTCTTGTTATTGGGCAGAGCTCCAGTATTTCAAATGAGATCTGTTGTAAAGTGTTTGTATGTAGCCTACTCTAACAAACCTTTCCCAATTTATCTCCCAAAAACACATCTATATACTATGTCACAGTACAACTGAACTAGCTTCATGAGCAAATGTTGGTATCTCATTGACCATTGATATCTATTTCTGCATTTAACAAATTCAGCTGTGATTTCATTGTGTGCATGGCCAAGTGATTGGGTGTATTTAAGGAAGAGATTGATAGGTTCTAGATTAGTCAGGGCAACAAAGGTTATGGGGAGAAGGTCAGGCAGTAAGGCTGAGTGGGAAAATGGATCAGCTCATGAGTAAATGGCAGGGCAGCCTTGATGGGCTGAATAGCCTGTTTCTGCACCTATATCTTAATTCCAATGGATTTCTACACAGTTTTAATTGTTTATGATCTGCGCTATTCGCACACAGATGTCAACTTGATTTAAAAAAAGATTAAGTTGGCAATTGTGTTCAAACAGTGCAAGCAGGAATTTAACTAGGGTGCTGCAAACAAGAGGCATCGCTCTATTCCAGTCAACCATGGTGTCAACGTTGGGTGAAATGATTGCATTCCTTGTTCAAGCTTAACCTGACGAGCGCTAACATGTCACAATTCACAGTGTCGGTGCTAAGGTTAACACCAAGCCTTCTGTTTAAGTGTGGATTGAAACCATCACTTATCCCTGACATAATTACAACAAAAAGAATAAAATGACTTGCAAAGCTGAGACGAGCAATATGCCCAAAGTGTGTAATAATTATGTCAGTCTAAGAATCCATCACACAGCAGAATTGATCCTACTGTGACCCAAATTAAGCCCCTCGATGTCACTTGATGAATGCTGTAATTTTCTTCCCGAGTAGCAAACTCTTGAAAGGTTCAGCATATCCTGCAGTAGCGGTGGGGTAACTCGATCTGCAGGCTTCATAAATGCAAGGAGATGGTGTTTTGTCTCCTTTCTGTAGTCTGTGATAGGCGGGTAGGTGTGTGTGTGTGTGTGTGTGTGGGTGTGTATGGGTGTAGTGTGCGGGTGCCTGTGGTGTGTGTGGGTGTGGGTGTGCTAGTGCAGGTGTGTGCGTGTGCGTGGTGTGGGTGTGGAGCTTGTGTGTATGTGTGGCATTGGTGTGTGTGATGGAATTTGTGTCTGTGAGGGGAGGATTGTGTGTGTGTGTGTGATGGAGTGTGTATTGAGTGAGGTTTGTGTGTGTGTTTATGTGTGTGGGCACGTGTGTGTGATGGAGTGTGTATTGAGTGGAGTTTGTGCACGCGCGTGTGCGTGCGTGCGTGCGCGTGTGTGCGTGTGTGCGTGTGTGCGTGTGTGCGTGTGTGTGTGTGTGTGTGTGTGTGTGTGTGTTGCGAGGGTGTATGGGTTGTTTGTGTTTGTGCCAGCTGTTCATCCTGCGAGCATTCTGTCGGTTGCTTTGAGCTGAACACGTGTGTTTGACTTAGTGCATTTTTGCATTGAAGTTTCTGGTTTTAGTTTGAGACCTACTGTCTGCGTCTGTACATGTTTAATTGTTTCATTGTCATGTGTATTGAGATACTGCAAAAGGCTTCTTTTTGCATGCTATCCAGACAAGCCAGCTGATAGAGCAGTTATAACAAACAGCCTAACAATTAAAGTATCAACAGGGTTGGGAGTCATGTTGAAAAGACATTAGAAGCAGTTTATAAAGAAATGTATGGTAAAAATAAAACATTTTTTTTTCTCCCAGCATCAATAAGAGTCTGAGAGCAGTAAGAAAGTATTTTTTGAAGTTGGAGCTTTGTGTTTTCAAGAGCGTGTAACTTCCAACCAGCAGCAGGGGAAGAAGGGAGGGTGACCTGGGGTGGGACGGGTTTTATAATGTTATAGCAGCTTTCCTAAGAGTAATCGATGGAGGGAGGTTGGTTCGTGTGATGCCATGAGTAACCTTCGCCACAGTCTTGTGACGTTGAGCAGAGCAGATCACATCCCAATGTGCGATGCATCCGGGCAGGATCCTTTCCGCGATGCTTGTGTACTAGTTGGTCGGAGACCTCGGGAACATGCCGAATTCCCTGGGGCTCCTGAGAAACTCGAGTCATTGCTGTACTTTCATGATTAAAGTATCGACGTGCTTTGACCAGGAAGGTTGTTGGTGAGACAAGGAAAAATTGATTGAGGTAAAAACCCAACGCTGGAGAAACGCAGCAGGTCAAACAGAATACTTTATGTTGCAAAGATAAAGATACATAACCAATGGATTTCTACACAGTTTTAATTGTTTATGATCTGCGCTATTCGCACACAGATGTCAACTTGATTTAAAAAAAGATTAAGTTGGCAATTGTGTTCAAACAGTGCAAGCAGGAATTTAACTAGGGTGCTGCAAACAAGAGGCATCGCTCTATTCCAGTCAACCATGGTGTCAACATTCCGGCTTGAGCCCTTCATCAAGCTATGAGCCAAATATAGGTAAGAGCCCGAGCAAATTGGTGGGAGGAGGGGGGTGGGCAGGGGGAGGAGCACAATCTCGGCAGGAGATAATAGATGCGCATGGGAGGGTGGACGCACCAGCAAACAGGGGGAGGGGGGATGGCTCTGTGAATGGAGAGGGAAAGGGGTGGAGAGCTGGAGGAAGGAAGGCAGAGGGAGGGGGAAGGGAAGAGAATGGGGAGTTGGTTATGTATCTTTATCTTTATCTGTTTGACCTGCTGAGTTTCTCCAGCATTGGGTTTTTACCTCAATCAATCTTCCTTTTTAACTCGTCTCACCAACAACCTTCCTGGTCAAAGCACAGCAATGACTTGAGTTTCTCAGGAGCCCCAGGGAATTTGGCGTGTCCCCGAGGTCTCCGACCAACTTGTACAGAGAAGTTGGCATTACTGCCATCTGGTTGGAGAGCGCCCGGACGGAATATTGGGTGCTGCTCCTCCAATTTATCCATGGCCTTGATTTGGCAGCACGTGAGGCCATGGACAGACATGTCAGTAGGGGAGTGGGCTGCGGAATTGAAATGATATTGAGGTTGGGGAAATGTACTCTTAAGAACTTGAGGTTCTGCACCATCTCCACCACCAGACTGTAGTAAATGATCAATTCCTTTATATGTTGATATTGATGGACAGGTTGATATCTTGATAGCATGAACATGCCATCAGACTCCCTATCTCCTTCCTATGTGCCATGTTTTGTGTATCTGAGGGCTTAAGAGCTTCTTTGTGGAAGCACTCAAAGAGTGGGACGATTTCAGATTTTCAGATTTATTGTCGGAGTACATACATGACATCACCTGCAAGCCTAAGATTCCTTTTTCCCGCAGGGCGAGGCTGGATTACCACTAATTGGTAGAGCAAAAATAAAACTGTACACCACGTAAACATGTAAACAAACAAAGAACTGTAAACAGATAACAAATGTGAACAAACTGACTGTGCCATACAGAGAGAACAAAAAGAAAATCAATAAAGTGCGCAAGTCCTTAAATGAGTCCCTGATTGAGTTTGTCGTTGAGGAGTCTGATGGTGGAGGGGGAGCAGCTGTTCCTGAACCTGGTGGTGTGAGTCTTGTGGCACCGATACCTCTTTCCTGATGGCAGCAGTGAGAACAGACCATGTGCTGGTTGGTGAAGGTCCTTGGTGATCCCTGATGCTCTCCCACAGCAGATGTGCTCATTAATGGGGAGGGTTTTGCCTGTGATGTCCTGGGCTGTGTCCACTACATTTTGGCAGGGTTTTACGCTCAGGGGGTATTGGTGTCCCCACGCTGGACCGTGATGTAGCCAGTCAGCACATTTTCCACCACACATCTGTAGAAATTAGCCAGGTGTCGTACCAAAGCTTCACAAACACTGAAGAAGTAGAGGCGCTGATGTGCTCTCTTCACGATGAACAGCAGAAGGATATCAATGTCGCAAAAGGCAGAACAGGAAGGGGGTGGCCTGTTCCTGTGACGGTACAGATTCTATCACCAATGTGAGATGGTCATGTAGGGTGACTGTGTTTGGCTGAGAGTGTAGCACCACCTACTGGCAGGTCTTAAAGGATTGCTCCTAGCCAGACCAGGTCAATCTGGACTAGTCGACCTACTTGTGATGTGCTCTAGTCTTTTAGTTAATAAAAGCCTTGGTTTGGATCAACAAGTCTTTGGTTCTTTCGACGCACATTACAGTCACGTCCTCCACTCCCACAGAAACCAGCTGGGTAAATAATCACAGATGGACAAATGGTACAGATGGAGGAATAATTGGTAATTTTTATGCCCTTGGCCTTGCAATCATAAATTCTACCCACACCCCCCCCCCCATCACTATCGTATTGTCAGTTTTATTGGGCCTGCTGAATATAATTTCTCATTGCAAGGCATAATTGCCCAGTTTTATGTCTGAGATGGATGGAATGGAATGCAGTTTTCTGGTAAGCAAAGACTCTGTCAGAAAGAAACGGTGATGTGACCACAGGGACTGTCGAGCATGAAAGGCTGTGAACCCCCTCTTGCAATTTGGAGGTGACCTTGCTTTCACTGGGCGATGAAGCTGAATTAGCCTTCAATGTCACTCGGAAGGAAGCAGAACGGAACAAAATCTGGCAAAAACTGTCCTGGAAAGAAACTAATCATCTTTTGTTTTGGGACGGGGGGGCAGTTCCTTCCCAGCAAGATAAACAGAACTGGTGTCACTTCAACTGCTGCAGGAGATTTGGTCCTGTTTCACACAGGAGTCAATAATTAGTCCCTAAGCCCTGAGACATGGGTTTGTCTTGCTGCCAACCGGCTGTGAAATGGTTTATGTCCATCTGCTCTTCCACTAAATAAATGAGCACAACCCATGACGGAGAAAACCAGAACTTCCTAGAGCAAGGGCATTGTGGTAATGACCCACACTATTAACAAGGTGCAAGTTTTAATGAAGATGAATTGCTCTCTTCGAGGCCAATCTCACCGGTTACCTGATACCATGGGCAGTGTTTACTTTGTACAAAGTACAACCCTCCATGGGCTTGATATCTGAAGTTTAAGCAGAAATTGTGTGAACTAAAGCAACAGTGGCATCACTAGGTTCGGTGTTGCCAACTGATGATGTCACCTTCCTCCCACCACCACCCTCCCATGGACATTCCCCCATACCAGACCATACAGAATCTTTAATAATGTTTTTGTACTAATGTTACTGGTAAATCCTAATTCCTGTATATCGCTGAATGTAACGGCAATAGCAGTGAGATAAACAACCAGCAAAAATTCAAATTACACCTTTAAAATACAGTATCATATACATAACCTAAATGTATATATAACCATATAACTCCACTAGTCCCATCTCCTCGCTCCCTGCCCATAACCCTCCAACCCCCTCCCATCCATGCACTTAAATGACAAAATTGACCCTGGTGCAACCACCTCTTCCGGAAGGTCGTTCCATTCAGCCGCCACTCTCTGAGTGAAGAAGCTTCCTCTCATGTAACTTCTAAAGTTTCCCCCCCCCCAACCCTTAACTTATTACCCCTCGTTCCAATCTCTCCTACCCTCAAGGGGTACATATAATATATAGTTGTAAAGATATAGAATAATATGTGATAAATATAGTTATAACTTACTTAAATGTGATATTTTTTAGATTGTATCAATACTAACAACAAAATTGTTTTGTGAAATCTTTCTACGTTGAATCACAACATTATTAGTAACGGACCGGAAACCTTTTCTCCTTCTTTTCCTTTAATTCCTACTTCGTTCTCAAAAAAAGTTACTGATACAAGTTCACAAATACTAATGATATTGTAGCTAAAACACCAGAAAATGTGACAAAACAGCGGCTATAAAAAAGCCGGCAGCAATGAAAACAACAGTGCGTGTCTGTAGCGCGTGCGCGGACGAAACCACGTGATTCGAAGTGCCGTGGTCATTGGGGAATGACTACAGAACATTAGAAGGTTCAAAAAGTAAATGAATATCAAGTTTTAGCCTTGTAGGTATACTGATACTAAAGTACAAAAGTAAACGTCCTTAAATGAGTCCCTGATTGAGTTTGTCTGATGGTGGTAGCTGTTCCTGAACCTGGTGGCATGAGTCGTGTGGCACCAACACCTCTTTCCTGATGGTCACAGTGAGGACAGAGTGTGCACTGGGTGATATGGATCCTTGATGATTGCTGCTGCCCTTCAATTCCCTGTAGATGTTCTTGATGATGGGGAGAATTTTGCCTGTGATGTCCTGGGCTGTCCTTTTGCAGGGCTTTACACTCAAGGCTTTTGGTGTCCCCGTATCAGACCTTGATGCAACCAGACAGCGCACTTTCCATCGCACATCTGTAGAAATTTTCCAGGGTTTACAATGTCATACCAAACCTCCGTCAACACCTGAGGAAGTAAAGGTGCTGACGTGCTTTCTTCACGATGCCAATTGTGTGTTAGGTCCAGGAAAGATCATCTGAGATAGTAGGCCTTTTCACACCGCCAGCCAAGTGGTGACCCTACTTGGACCTGGTGAAATTCCCAGAAATGCAGGACCTCCCAGGCCTTTCGCACCATGGTCTAAATTCCTGGGAATTTGCCCTCCCCAGCAATTTATGGGGGGGGAGGGGTCCCGCTCCCCCAATCGATGTCACATTACACACTCACAGTAAATTCCCCCCGCCGCCCTCCATCGATCGCTCAGCTGCCCAGCCCCCTCCCTCCCTCCCTCCCACCTTCCCGGCCATCCACTCCTTCCCCCACCCAGATGTTTGTCGGTCGATCCCCTTTCCGCTTTATGCCTCACCCCCACGCTTTTTTCTTTTCTTTGGCTTGGCTTCGCGGACGAAGATTTATGGAGGGGGTAAAAAGTCCACGTCAGCTGCAGGCTCGTTTGTGGCTGACCAGTCCGATGTGGGACAGGCAGACACGATTGCAGCGGTTGCAAGGGAAAATTGGTTGGTTGGGGTTGGGTGTTGGGTTTTTCCTCCTTTGCCTTTTGTCAGTGAGGTGGGCTCTGCGGTCTTCTTCAAAGGAGGCTGCTGCCCGCCAAACTGTGAGGCGCCAAGATGCACGGTTTGAGGCGTTATCAGCCCACTGGCGGTGGTCAATGTGGCAGGCACCAAGAGATTTCTTTAGGCAGTCCTTGTACCTTTTCTTTGGTGCACCTCTGTCACGGTGGCCAGTGGAGAGCTCGCCATATAATACGATCTTGGGAAGGCGATGGTCCTCCATTCTGGAGACGTGACCCATCCAGCGCAGCTGGATCTTCAGCAGCGTGGACTCGATGCTGTCGACCTCTGCCATCTCGAGTACCTCGACGTTAGGGGTGTGAGCGCTCCAATGGATGTTGAGGATGGAGCGGAGACAACGCTGGTGGAAGCGTTCTAGGAGCCGTAGGTGGTGCCGGTAGAGGACCCATGATTCGGAGCCGAACAGGAGTGTGGGTATGACAACGGCTCTGTATACGCTTATCTTTGTGAGGTTTTTCAGTTGGTTGTTTTTCCAGACTCTTTTGTGTAGTCTTCCAAAGGCGCTATTTGCCTTGGCGAGTCTGTTGTCTATCTCATTGTCGATCCTTGCATCTGATGAAATGGTGCAGCCGAGATAGGTAAACTGGTTGACCGTTTTGAGTTTTGTGTGCCCGATGGAGATGTGGGGGGGCTGGTAGTCATGGTGGGGAGCTGGCTGATGGAGGACCTCAGTTTTCTTCAGGCTGACTTCCAGGCCAAACATTTTGGCAGTTTCCGCAAAGCAGGACGTCAAGCGCTGAAGAGCTGGCTCTGAATGGGCAACTAAAGCGGCATCATCTGCAAAGAGTAGTTCACGGACAAGTTTCTCTTGTGTCTTGGTGTGAGCTTGCAGGCGCCTCAGATTGAAGAGACTGCCATCCGTGCGGTACCGGATGTAAACAGCGTCTTCATTGTTGGGGTCTTTCATGGCTTGGTTCAGCATCATGCTGAAGAAGATTGAAAAGAGGGTTGGTGCGAGAACACAGCCTTGCTTCACGCCATTGTTAATGGAGAAGGGTTCAGAGAGCTCATTGCTGTATCTGACCCGACCTTGTTGGTTTTCGTGCAGTTGGATAATCATGTTGAGGAACTTTGGGGGACATCCGATGCGCTCTAGTATTTGCCAAAGCCCTTTCCTGCTCACGGTGTCGAAGGCTTTGGTGAGGTCAACAAAGGTGATGTAGAGTCCTTTGTTTTGTTCTCTGCACTTTTCTTGGAGCTGTCTGAGGGCAAAGACCATGTCAGTGGTTCCTCTGTTTGCGCGAAAGCCGCACTGTGATTCTGGGAGAATATTCTCAGCGACACTAGGTATTGGAGCCACTTTGGAATGTCGCAATGGTGGCACAATGCAGGATGAAAGGCCAGCTTCATTTCCCATAATCCCTCATGCACCTGGAACCGCTCTGGGAAATACACAGCCCTACCTACGAGGTAGGGCTGCAGACCCGTTTAAAATTCCCGAGTTGACCTTTCCACACCGCAGGAGGGTTCCCTGAAAAATTTCCCAGGAATCTTCATTTTACACTGTGATGAAGAGAAGCCCGTAGGTTCCCAAGAACTTAAATTTACTCGCTCTCTCCATCAATGATTACTGGATTGTACACCCCTGGTTTCCCTCTGACCCTCAGAATCAGCAACTCTGGTTCAATCCTGACCTTGTGGATTCTGCGCCTTCTCCCATGGGTTTCCCCTGAGGGCTCTGGTTTCCTCCCACATCCCCTTAAAGAAGAGCAGGTAGTCTAGCTGGCCACTGTCAGTTGCCCCAAGCATGTCGGTTAGTTCTAGAATATGGGTAGTTAAATTTTAATTTAAAATTAATTTTAAATTTAGATCTAAAGGAATCAAGAAAATAGAAGATTGCTTTTTGGGAAATAACTTATCAACATTTGAGCAATTAAAAGATAAATATGGTATAACACAAAGTACAATATTTACATATTGCCAATTGAAAACTTACCTCAAAGATATATTGGCAAATAGCTTGAAAGTAGCAACTATGAATATTTAATCACAGACGCAGATAATTAAAAATATTATTACAAACTTGTACATCAAACTACAATATAAAGAAGAAGATGAAATAAAGTATAAACCGAAAAAAAGTTGGGAAAAAGATTTAAACACAGAGATAAAGAACGAAACATGGGAGAAGATATGTATAGGAACACGATACCAATTGTATGTTAGGTCCAGGAAAGATCATCCGAGATAGTAGGCCTTTTCACACCGCCAGCCAAGTGGTGACCCTACTTGGACCTGGTGAAATTCCCAGAAATGCAATATAATTCAATATAACGGGCGACATTACTCTCCTCAGAAATTAAAAGAATGGTACCCAACAGCTTCGGATAGATGTTAAAGAGATTGGAACAACGTTACATCCAATTTGGACACGCTCAAAAGTAAAAACTTTCTGGCAATTATATAAACAAAATCAGAAAAAAGAAATATACCAAGAGATTCAAAAAAATTTCTGTTAAATAATATAAGAGACAAAAAATTAGGACTAAAATTAGACAAAGCCCAAATAAAATTTATTATGGTAGCGCGAGCAGTAGCCCAAAAAATGTATTATGACAGTCTGGAAATTGGAAACAAACAGTGGTAAACAGAAATAAACGAGTGTATTCCATTAGAAAAAAATTACGTACAATCTGAAAGACAAGTGTACATTATTCGAACAAATTTGGGAACCATACATAAAATATGTCGAGGAGCGCCGACCACAAACCTCCATCACATAAAACAACATTATTATGAGCACCAAAAGATTTAAATATGTGAAAGTGGACGATACAATTTTTTCCCCTTTTTTTCCCCCTTTTACTTGTATCAGTAACATTTTTTGAGAATGAAGTAGGAATTAAAGGAAAAGAAGGAGAAAAGGTTTCCGCTCCGTTACTAATAAACGTAGAAAGATTTCACAGAACAATTTTTAGTACTGATATAATCTAAAAAATATTATGCTTTAGTAAGTTATAACTATATTTATCACATATTATTCTATATCTTTGCAACTCTCTATTTCTATGTTTTAAGTGTTTTATCATTTATTGATTTTTGATGAGAGTAGGGAAGGGGAGAGAGGAAGGGGGAAAAAGAAAAAATGTCTCTGTATATATTGTTGATCATTTGTGGATGTTATCATTGATCTGACTTAATAGTGCAAAAATTTTCTTAAAAATAAAAAAATTTAGACCTAGAGCACAGTAACTTGTGCATTACCAGCTCTTACAACGGATTTACGCTTTGGAGGCATGGTTACAAGGGTAAAGAAGTGGAAAAAGTTAAGCCAAGTACAAAGTTACTTAACACAGTTGTTAATGGCAGCGTGATCCGACTCAAAATGGTGGACGGTGTTCTTCTTCCTCCGGCCGACTCACTACTGAAGCCATGTGTAGTCCATTCATAAGTGCGAGTTGTCTGTAAGTCGGATGCTCTTGGATTCCAATGTCCAAGATTAATTTTTCTTATGACCGCCTTATGCAGGTACACCCTGCTTCCCGAGAAACCGTTCGTAAACCAAAAATTCGTAAAGCGAAGATCCATTGACTACTAATGGAGGCCATTTTCATAAAAACGAAAACCCAATGTAATTTCTTCATAAAAGTGAACACAGGTGTTTCTTTATACAAGCCATTCTTCACAATTCGAGTGTTGGTAAAGCGGGGTTTACTTGTATTCCACCAACTCTGCCAGCGCTATTTCTCAAATGCTATTTATCTCAAACAAGCTCCAGGCCTGTTATTTGGCTCCAGGAGTTCCGCTTGAATTCCCTGTTAGAATGATCCCAGACAATATCTCATAATTGAGGCTATTCTGGCTACCTGCCTAATTTGGTATTGATCTATAATTGGGACTATCCTCATGGGGATGGTATACGACACAACCCTTTTGTAGCCTTAAAGACTGTTACTAGAATGTAATAAGTCAGCGTCTCTCATCCCTCTCATTATAAGCTTGAGATCTTCAGCTGCCTTGGTCATGTTGCACAGCTAGTCGTAAGAACGTAAGTACCAGGATCAGGGTAGATCATCAGGCCCCATCTAACCTACTCTACCATTCAAAACGATCATGGCTAACCTGGACATGGTCTCAGCTCCATGTACGTGCTTGTTCCCCTCCAATCTAACAAAGCAATAAAGCCGCTGGTGTCCGGAATTCAAACAACCAGCAGCCTCAAGCAACCAGAAAAAACAAACCGAGGAAAATAAATTAAAAAAAAACAAAATAAATAGTAGGTAAAAATATGCACGTTTAAAATTACTTGAGCCACTATTATTTTGTCTGGTCACTCCCTGTGAAAAGCTGTAGGTTGCCCTTGCCACATTAATATATAAATGGAAATAGTTATTAAAAAGCCTCCCAGTGGCCAGCGATAAATATTTATTGGCCATTTTTAAGAATAACTCGAGAAAGAGAATGCACACCCCTATGGTTTAAAGGGCAGCGACAGACTCTCAAATGATGTGCGCAAGCAATGTCAGTTTCAAGCTCCTTCTCTGGAGACTTCAGATATTCCGGTGAAAAATTATGCAATTACAATTTAATAAATGAAGGTAATTCTCATGCATAATAATGTAAAATTACCAACAAGTTGCATGTCTTCAAAGACCAAGCAGATCTGAATCTGAAACACAGTAATTAAATCTGGCAACACTTTGCAATGTACAGAAACCTTTCTTTTTCTGGATTATTAATGGAGAATAATGGAAGTGTTTACCAGAATATAATGCAAAATAGTGATTTTTTTTTGGAGAGAAATTGCTTTCACTGTTTTCAAGGGAAATAGCAAAGCTTGAACATTAATTAAAGAAGGTCTGATGAATGCTATTGATACGTTGAGAGGTTTATTTTTAACTCTCTCTAAGTGGTTGGTGTCAAGAATTGCAGGCGCTCAATTGTTGACATGGGCGCATAATGGTGTCAGAACATTATTTGCTGTTTCCCCCCCCCCCCCAGAGATTGTACTGGGAAGGATACCTACCAGTGTAGACAGAGAAAATGCATTCAGATTTGGCCAGATTGATGGCTGTTGATGAATTAGGAATGAAGGAGCTTGGGTCTAAGGCTTCTAATCCTGACTTCTAGACTCCTATTCGACATTAAAACCATGGAACATTGTGGTACAGAAACAGGCCCTTCAGCCTTTCCAGTCTGTGGCAAATTATTATTCTGCCTAGTCCCAGTCCATAGTCCTCATGCCCCCTCCCAACCATGTATCTGTCCACATTTTTCTCAGAGGTTGAAATTGAGCCTGCCTTCACCACTTCAGCTGGCAGCTCATTCCACACTCCCTAATGTAGCCCTTAACCCTTTCCCCTTTCACCCTTAACCCATGTTTGTTACTCCCTCAGTGGAAAAAGCCTATCTACTCTATCCATAACACATATGATTTTGTATAGATGTATATAAATTTAAATGTCTATGCCCAGAGTTGGAAAAAATATAAAGACAAATAAATATCTCCATTGATATATATTTATCTTTATCTATATCTATCTCTCTCTCGCATACACAAACACAGACATACCCCACACGTCCGATCAAGTAACGTCCAATCTCAGATACGTCCGAGGTCACCATAAGGGTTTGATTGTTTTTTGAGTATTTTATTCAGTTTTCATCCATGTGAATGAAATTTTACACAGTCAATACTTAAAGTTTGAGAATTGCAGTGATTTACATGGTATTAACCCCTTCTCCTTACCCGTCCTCCCCTCCTTCTTATCCCCAACCACTCTAAAGATAATTTAAAGAGTAGACATAATATAATTATATAAAAGAGTAAAAAAGCGTAAAGAAAAAGTAATATCAATCTGGATTGCACGGAGGGTTGGCTCACGCACTGTGATCTTACAGTGTTTATATTAAATGACTTCAGGACAGAAGATTGTTACAGGTCTTAAGAGGCTGGAAGTACATCCTTTCATATTTAGCCCTAAACTTTGCATATTCCAGCTACCATAAGGGCTTAATAAAAACCTTAAAATTTACACCGCATTCGACGTGAGGGCTCAAAAGCCAAAACAAAGTGATTGTTCCACCAGTTGTAAATGGTACACAATATACACCTAACCTTTAGTACAGTACATATATGGAATTGAAATCTATGATACATGTATGTATATGTACATAGGTAAATGTGTATGTGTGCCATGGTACCTTATGTTGTGCAGTATATTTCACCTATAATGACTGATTTACGCCCAAGTCAATTTGGGCTCCCACTTCCAGAATGTAACCCAGATGGAAGTCAATGAATGCCTCTGTGTGTGTGTGTGTGTGTGTGTGTGTGTGTGTGTGTGTGTGTGTGTGTGTGTGTGTGTGTGTGTGTGTGTGTGTGTGTGTGTAAATGCATATGCAATATGTGTGAGGGAGTCTGTGCCTACATGCATGTGTGTACACATGTTGTGCAGTGTGTGTGTGTATGTAAATCTATTTAAACACATACTACGTGCATGAGGTAATCTAATTATTGCATGTGTGTGCTTGTTGTGTGCGCATGTGCGTGCCCGCGCCCTCGCGAGTGCGCCTGGGTTGAGCAGTTTGTGAAAAAAGCAACTCGACAGCTGCTCTGTTATTCCCATTATTCCTCAAGAAAGCAAATGGCCTTGTCAGTTTCCCCTCGAAGCCAGTGGACAATCATTTAACTGTGTTGACTAACTCCTACAGGAGATGCTCATATGTCGTGTTTTGATGCTCTGGTTAAAAACAAAAGCCCCTGGCTACAATTTTGAAAGTGTTTGTACAAATGATTTGTCAACTGTTAAGACTCAGTCAGATCAATAAAGAGTTGCTTCGGCGGAAGATTGCCCTGGAATTTTAACATCATCAAGAGTTGCCCTTTAAAACCTTGCTTTTCTAAATGTCATAAAAAGTGAAAGGAGAGCTTGAATTTTTATCCTTCTATTGTCATTCCTCACAGGATGACTCCAAGGATTCTAAAAGCAATTAAATAACTTTTGAAGTACAATTGTTGTTGAAATATGATAGCTAGTTTGCATAGACAAGGTCCAATAAATACCGCACTGATAACAGGACAAAAATTGACCACAACACCATCAAATAACTGTACCTGATTCCTCTACCTCCTCAACCTGAGACAGAATCAGAATTTATTGCCATGAACAAGTCATGAAATTCGGTGTTTTGTGGCAGTGTCATATTATAAACTGAAAAACCTCACAAAGATAAGCGTATACAGAGCCGTTGTCATACCCACACTCCTGTTCGGCTCCGAATCATGGGTCCTCTACCGGCATCACCTACGGCTCCTAGAACGCTTCCACCAGCGTTGTCTCCGCTCCATCCTCAACATCCATTGGAGCGCTTTCATCCCTAACGTCGAAGTACTCGAGATGGCAGGGGTCGACAGCATCGAGTCCACGCTGCTGAAGATCCAGCTGCGCTGGATGGGTCACGTCTCCAGAATGGAGGACCATCGCCTTCCCAAGATCGTGTTATATGGCGAGCTCTCCACTGGCCACCGTGACAGAGGTGCACCAAAGAAAAGGTACAAGGACTGCCTAAAGAAATCTCTTGGTGCCTGCCACATTGACCACCGCCAGTGGGCTGATATCGCCTCAAACCGTGCATCTTGGCGCCTCACAGTTTGGCGGGCAGCAACCTCCTTTGAAGAAGACCACAGAGCCCACCTCACTGACAAAAGGCAAAGGAGGAAAAACCCAACACCCAACCCCAACCAACCAATTTTCCCCTGCAGCCGCTGCAACCGTGTCTGCCTGTCCCGCATCGGACTTGTCAGCCACAAACGAGCCTGCAGCTGACGTGGACTTTTACCCCCTCCATAAATCTTCGTCTGCGAAGCCAAGCCAAAGAAGATATTATAACCATCTTACGACACCATTATAATTATTTTTAAATAGTGCACGTAAGTAAGGCAGTGTCTTTGGTTCAGAGCGGAAGAAGTTGTCCTTGTGCCGCTGAGTGCTCGCCTTCAGGCTCCTTTTCCTCGATGGCAGCAGAGTGAAGAAGGCCCGGCCTGGGCGGTGTCTTTGAGGATAGAGGCTGCTTTTCTAAGACACTGCCTCATGTCGACGTCCCTGATGGAGGGAAGCCTGGTGCCTGTGATGGCGCAGGCTGAGTTAATAACCCTCTGGAGTTAATTCTTGTCCTGAGAGTTGGCGCCTCCGTACCAGGCAGTGATGCAACCAGCCAGAATGCTCTCCGTGGTACACCTGTAGAAGTTTTCAAGAATATTTTGGTGACCTAACAAATCTCCTCATACATGTCACAGAGTATAAGTTGTCGTTACACCATTCAATGAACTGATCGATCTCCCTCCAGTACATATTCTCGCTGCCGTTTGTGATTTTGCCGACATCTGTGGTATCATCGGCCAACTTTAAGATGGCGTTGGAATTGTGCCTGGCCACACAGTCATGGGTATATAATGAGTAGAGCAGTGGGCTAAGGACGCATCCTTGGGGTGCGCCTGTGCTGATAATCAGTGAGGAGGAGACGCTGTTTCCAATTTGTCCTGATGAGAAAGTCAAGGATCCAATTGCAGAGGGGGCTACAGAGGCCTAGAGTTTGTAGCTTCTTGACCAGCACCATGGCAACTCAGTGTCTCATCTTTAAAATTGTCCCTTCTGTTTCACTTCACCATCACGCTTATCAATCTTTTTCTGAGATTTCATTGTTGCCTTCATTTTGTTTAGTGAAATGCATTGCCCTCACAAATTGGAGGAACAACCCCTCGTATACCATCTGGGTACTTTCCAACATCAATTTCTCCAGTTTCTGCTAGCCCATTCTCCCATTTCCACCCCACATGACACCTTCCCTGTAGCTCAATCTCTCTCTCTCTCCTCCCTTTTCCCTCTGTCCCCAACTCTGGATTCACAGAGCCAAAACGTGCTCCCTCCGTCAATTCCTCTCTCCTGCCCTCTTCTCCATTTTGTCCGTTGCCCCCCCCCCAACCCCGCCGCCCCATTGCCATTTGTTATATTCAAGATCTGCCAGTTTTTTACTTTGAAGAAGGGCTCAGGCCTGACATGTCAAAGTGATATATCTTTACCTCCTATACACACTGTGAGACTGGCTGAGTCCCTCCAGCATTTCTGTGTTTTTACTGCAATCCCAGCGTCTGCAATCTTCTTTGTTTCACTCTCTTCTTGACGGCTCGACTCCAACTTTAAGGCAGCATTTCCCTCATTTTTCTTGGTCCCTTCCATCAGAAGAATGAGTTCCTCTGTGTTCCTCGTCGAGGTGTTGGAATCTAGGGGTTAAAACATTATGGAAGAAATGATTAATTAATAAGTTTATATGTACTGCACGAGTCAGGGAAAAAGAGGAATGTGTTTAAGTGGCAATCACAGCATGGAGCAAAGTTGGCTGACTGAGACTACCTGCAAATTGGAGGAACAACACCTCATCTCCTGTTTGGGCACCCACCAACTGGATGGCAATAAAATACAGGGAGAGGAAATGCATAAAACGATTTAGGAGGAGTGCTCAAACTGAAGGAGGTGGTGAGTAGCACAGGAGACACAGGCCAGACCAGAACAAAGAATGGCCTGCAAGAAACAAAGGGAATGGAAAACCAGTCTAGGAGGAAGATTAAGGCATGAGGAGGTGTTAAAGAGAACAGCAGAGATTGGCCAGACAGGGACAGAATGGGGATTAGAAATATCTGGGGATGAATTAATTTCTGATCCAATCAACAGGATAGTCTGGCCTGGAGGATTAAGATGGGAGTGCTACACCCCAGATATCTGCAAAACAGGAGATGACTTGTGATAACCCTTATGCAAAAAGATCTAGCAAAGGAAGCCAACTTTTGTTCTGTATGATAAGGTTGATCTATATAAACAAATATAAACAAAAGGCAAAGGAGGAAAAACCCAACACCCAACCCCAACCAACCAATTTTCCCCTGCAACCGCTGCAACCATGTCTGCCTGTCCCGCATCGGACTTGTCAGCCACAAACGAGCCTGCAGCTGACGTGGACATTTACCCCCTCCATAAATCTTTGTCCGCGAAGCCAAGCCAAAGAAAGAAAGAAATATAAACTGAGCCAACTGGACAATAGGGGTCAGTCTTGGGGAATAGCTCACTGTGCAGGTGACCTATGAACTAACGACTGACCCAGAGCTCTGTTAAGTTTTATTCTTGTGCTGTGTAATAAACCGACTGTTGAACCGAATACCTTCTCCTATCACTTCATTCAAAGAACACGCTGGACTCAGACCACACATAGACTAAATTAAGAGTAAGGTAAAGCCAGAGTCCGACAGAGGCATCCCTCTATATACTCAGAGAGAGGTTTAGTGTGCTCGATACCCACCATGCAGATTGGAAATATAAGCGTGTGCATCAGGATCAGGATGCATTGTCATAAGCAAGTCATGAAATTCAGTGTTCTGCCACAGGATCATAGTGGAAACATTCATAATATAACCGTCTTAAGACATTATTATATATATTAAAAAAAATTAACAATTATAGTGAATGAAAAGTAAGGCAGTGCCTTTATTCAGGAATCTGATGGCAGCAGGGAAGAAGCCGTCCTTGTGCCGTTGAGTGCTCGTCTTTAGGCTCCTGGACCTTTTCCCCCTCAGTAGCAGAGCGGCACGGCCTGGGTGGTGGGGGGTCTTTGAGGATAGCGGCTGCTTTGTTTTTAAGACACCGCCTCATGTACTGTGCCCCGATTATGGCCACAAGTGCCTAGACCTTGGCTCGCCACTGCTTTCAAGGCCTGCTGAGCGGGTGGACAGAAAACCTAATGATAGCATCGGCAGTCGCCTAGGCGAACCATTTCTGAAACATTGCGAGGGCTTCGGTGGAAACCGCTGATAAGAATGAGTGAATTTTCTTTTCAAAATGTAAGAAATGTATAGCAGTAAAGCAAAAAAAACTTTTTTTTTGAAGAAATGCATGTTTTCTGCTCCAGAAGACAGTCGCAACAAATTAATCCTGTTATCTATCTTGGTCAACGAACCATCAGGTTCTTTAAACAAATACATTTTGTACTTGTATATAGCTTGTCAATGAATGAAGGAAAGCTTAAAGATTGACTGCCAGCAGGAAATACAATGGAAATGTTTCAGTCTTTGAAGATAAAATGTATGATTTAGGAAACTCTACAGATGATTTGCTGTTGATACAATATGTACCTATTCTTCTCATGCCTGTATTGTCATGGCAACTAATGTACGATGTTGGACAATTGACTGGTTAAAAGAAGGACTACTAAATATAGCATTCAAAACCAGTGCAAGTAGGAGAAGAATACCTTTCCAACTTTGTATTCAAGACATAAGCTTCCTTTGTTGCCATGTAATAATACACCAAATTTGTCTGCCGAAAAGGTGCACAAAGAGATGCTATTAGCCTAGCCAAATTTCCCTGACGATAAGAGAAAGAGAAACAACAGAGAGTCTCTTCAGAGACACCGAGTGTCCGTGGAATCATTCACTCCCACAATCTAAACAGTCGCTGGTACTGTAACAAATCTGATCCATTGGTGAACCTGGGCTCCCAGATCCAATCCTCTGATTCGATCAGGAAGCTTTCACCTTCATGCCCTCAGCACCCTCCTGAATCCCAGTTCCTTGTACCCACGAGCCAGTCCCCAGCAGCTCGCAGCCGGTGTGGGTCCTTCAGCTGAGGAGCCCCTTGCAGGTTTGCTGCCTTGGTCACCGTCTCTGTAGGGTCATCTCCCAGACTTCTCCTCTTCAGCGTGGGGGTATGGGCAGTGGGGGAAGGGTATTCTGATTATGATGCCCTGCACCAGATCCCCTTGTATCTGCCACTCTTTGTTGTCCACTGCCAAGCTTGGGCAAGGTCATCCATGGGTACAAGAGGTCCCAGTAGTAGTGGTGGGAGTGCAGAACAAGCGGGCCAGAGGAAGGGGTGAATGTGGCTCAATATTCACATTTTAAAAAAAATTGGACAGTTACATAAATGGGAGGGGTATGGAGTCTACAAAATAAGTACAGGTCAGGGAGACTGTTCATCACAGACTAGAAAGGGCGAAGGGCCTGTTTTCTTTGCTGTAATTTCCATGGTTCTATAGTTCGAGATGTCAAACAGTAACCAACCTGGGCCATCAAAGCATGTGTGGCCCACATTGTCTGGGTCCTTAACTCAAGCATAGCAATGGGGCAAGAGGCTGAGTAAATGGTAGAAGGAGGGCTCCACTGCACAAACTACCTCATGAGGGACCTCCTGCCTCAAGAGTGAAGTTCCCCCATTAGCCTCATCAACTCTCTGCACATCCATCGAAGCAGCCTGGAAGTATTATTCACTCGATTGTGGGAACGCTGATGAAGAATGGTTTGTTAAAGCGATTAAAGTGAGATATTTATTATTCTCAAGCACAGGGCACACAAGTGGAACTAAAGATTTGGAATAGCTGACCTCATAAAACTTTATTTTCATTTTCTTAACTCTTCTCACTGGCCTACGAATGAAATCAACTATTTTCGACATGCTTCTCACATGCTTCCAATTAGCTTGTTGAATTGCCAAGGAGTAGTGAAGATCTTGATCATAATACCACACACCATCTTCACCTTTCCCCACTGTCTAGTTTATAATTCTGTTCACAAATACATTGTAGTCCATAAACCTTCTTAGTCCATAAACTCCAATATCTATGGCTTGAGACAGTTGAAATTTATCTGGACATAAAGTTGTATTCACTCCAAGAAGAATGCCTCATTATTGTCTAAGGTCCATCAAGCTTTCTGGCAGAGTACACAAATCAACCCACTAAGTATCTCCAGATAATACAATATATATGTAGGGTTTGAATCATATCTACTAAATAATCACATCGAACAAATCAATCTGTTTCTATTCTGTCCACCAAAAGAAATTCATAACTTCCCAATGTACACACAGACACTACTGAAGAGCTACCTCCTGCCTCGCGGGGCGGCCCGGTTAGTATAGCGGTCAGCGCAACCCTGTTACAGTACCAGCGACCGGGATTCAAACCTGGCGCTGCCTGTAAAGAACTTGTAAGTTCTCTTTGCAACTGTGTGGATTTCCTCCGGGTGTTAGGTGTTTTTTTCCACGGTTCAAAACACATGGGGGTGGGCGGGTTGTAGGACAGTTGGATGTAATCGGGTGGCTCGGGCTTGTGGGCTGAAAGGGCCAGTTACTGTGTTGTATGTTTACATTTAATTTAAATTTATACAGTTCCCAGATTATCAGGTGCTCAGAACCCATAAAATGAAATGGGACTGTCATCGATAATTTTGAGGGGCTGTATAAAAAAAACCTGAGTAGCACTATCCAGATACTCTGCCGAGGAACTGTGATCTACAAGGGATCACAGGACAAAAAAGATCCACGCGAACGAGAGCATTTTGTCATACACATAAGTAGAATTGTAGAGATACATTAAAATTCTTGTTAGCTGTGGCCACACAGTATGGAAGATACACTGAAAAACAACACTCCAAGACTGCAAAAAGCCACTAGGTTCAGGTCCACCATCAGACCCTCAACAACAAACTCACTCCGGCACTCATTTAAGGTATTTGCAATTTATTCATTGTTTCTCTCTCTCTCTCTCTCTCTCTCTCTCTCTCTCTCCCCCTGTATTGCACAGTCAGTTTGTTTACATTTCTTTATTTATTTACATGCATATGTTAAGTACAGTTTTTGTTTTGCACTGCCAATAAGTGGTAATTCTGCCTGGAATTGAAATAATAGGAGAACTAGGTAATTCAGTTCATTGATCAGGGTCGGGCAACTTTTTTTCTTAAAACTCGCCATCCCACTTTAAGTAATCCCTAGGCCATCGGTGCTCTGTGATTAGTAAGGGATTGTTTAAGGTGGGATGTGAATGGAAAAAAAAAGTTTGAAAACCACTGTTTTAATCGTACCTCATTGACTCATTATGTGCACGGTTTCAGAGCTCCAAAGGAATTGGGATAATTTTTCTCAAGCAAAATATTTCAGTAACAATTTGGTATAGACTAGTGATTCCCAACCTTCTCTTCCCACTCACATCCCACCATACTAATCACGGAGCACCTATGGCATAGGGTTGGATTGTGAGCTTGGTGGGGGGGAGGGGTGGTGTGATGAGTGGGGTGGGGGTGGGAAACAGTTTGAAAGCCACTGTGAGGGGTTGCTGCATTGCTCTAAGTTCAATTTTATTCAGGATGGCAATAATGCCATTTAGGAAGCAAATCTTCCCTTTACTGCCACGGTTTAAATGGATCTCATGTTATTTGTTCTGATGAATTGTCATCCCTCCCCTTCTCTTGGCACCTACCTCTGTGACCACAGGAGATGCTCCACTTGCCCCCACACCTCCTCCCTCACCACTATTCGGGGTGCCAAATACTCCTTCCAAGTGAAGCAACATTTCACTTGTGAACCTTTGTGGTCTCCTCAATGGAGGAGAGACTGGACGCAGGCTGGGAGATCACTTTGTTAGACACCTCGTCACTGTCTTCTGCAATAGTGTGAATCTCCGAGTGGCCACCCATTAAATTCCCCGTCCCAATCCCTTACTGACATTTCTGACAATAGTCTCATGAAATGGCACACTGAACCATCTTCTGTCTGGGCACCCTCCAACCAGATGGCATTAACATCAGCTTCTCCAGTTCCCTTTAAACACCCACTTCTTCTTCCCCCGTTGCCTTTCTCCTGACTCTGTCTCCCTTTTCACTCTGTCCCCTTTCACAGAGCCAAAATCAATCATATCCAATTAACATCTTTTGTTGGTCTAGACTCCTCCCCCCCGGCCGGTCTTCAGTCTCTTTATTCCAACACCTTCCTGTTCTTTGCCTCGTCCTTGAAGAAGGGCTCAGGCCCAAATCGTTGGTAATATATTTTTCACCTCCTCTGGACACTACAAGACCGGCTGAGATCCTCCAGAATTTCTGTGTGGTTTTTCTACAGTTGCAACATTTTATAGACTTTTGAGTTTTACTGATGAATTTTTAGAGCACTTGATGTTATGCAGACTGAAAATGATGAGGGAGGAACTTCATCAGGGATTTCAAGGAGGAACTGATTGCATGCCAGAAGGTTAACAGTTCCATCTGAGCTTTAGTGGAATAAACTCCAGAGGGAAACTAAGATGAGCTGACACCAATATCTATGGCATTAACCAACTGGGGTAAATTTCCAAGAATTTTGCACCATATGGTGTAGATGGACACTAAGGGCAAGACAGCATCCATGCAGAGAAATAGCTTGTCATCATTTCAAGTTGGGATCCTTTATCGAGACGCTTCCTCACACTAGTTTATGGAAACTTGCTGTTCAGATTTCCTGCATCACTCAATCACCATGTACCCCATCTATGAACAAGTCTGGGGGGGGGGGGGTGGGGGTTTGATGCATTTTAAACAGTAGCAAACTCAGAATCAACAAGATCTGAATGGAACCAAGTCACCTCGATGCAGAGTTTCAGTCTGAGAAAAAGAAGAATTTCCTACATCACCACCGTTTACCCTCCAAATGTATCCCTTTGATGTGGTGGGGTAGGTTTGAGTGGCCCAGAGACCTACAACTAAGTAGAGCATAAGAAATGGGAGCAAGAGTAGATCATCTGACCCGTCAAGCCTATTCCGCCATTTAATGAAATCATGGCTGATCTGATGAGAGGCTCATCTCCACCTACCTGCCTTTTCTCCATATGCCTTAATTCCCCAACTATGTAAAAATCTATCCAACCCTATCTTAAATATATTTACTGGGGTCGCCTCCACTGCTTCAATGGGCAGTGAATTCCACAGATTCACCCCCCTCTGGGAAATGCAGTTTCTCCACATCTCTGTCCTAAATCTACTCCCCTGGATCTTGAGGATATGTTCCCTAGTTCTGGTCTCCCCCACCAATGGGAATAACTTACCTACCTCTACCTTATTTATGCCTTTCATAATTTTATACGATTCCATAAGATCCCCTCTCATTCTAAATTTCAGCGAGTACAGTCCCACTAATCTCTCCTCATGGGCTAACCCTGTCATCTCTGGAATCCACCTGGTGAAGCTCCTCTGGACTGCCACCAAAGCCAGTTCATCCTTCCTCAAGAAAGGAGGCCAGAACTGCATGCACTACTCCAGATGTACCTGGACCAATTGCTGCAAAACCTCCCTGCTCTTAAATTCAATCCCTCCAGCAATGAAGGCCACCATTCCATTTGCCTTCTTGATCACCTGCTGCACCTGCAAACCAGCCTTTCTTCCCAGCACTGACCTACATATGAATAGAGTCATCAAGTCAAATTTATTGTCATCTGATTGAACACGTACAACCCTTTGAAACACCATTCTCCGGCCCTCAGTGAAAAAACACACAGATATACAACCAGACATAACTCAGGAATAAAAGAGTCTCGATATGTGAGCAAGTTCCTTTTTTTCGCTCAGTGGTCTTGCTGTTTAACTCTTTCCCAATGGGAACAGCCAAAAGATGCTGTGTGTGTGTGTGTGTGTGTGTGTGTGTGTGTGTGTGTGTGTGTGTGTGTGTGTGTGTGTGTGTGTGTGTGTGTGTGTGGGGGGGGGGGCGCAAGGGGTCCCCAATGATTTTGTGCGCCCTCCTCGGACAACGATCCCAGTAGATTACGTCGATGAGGGGGAGGATCCTCTCTGTGGAGTGACCTCAGATCCATTTGACTGCAGCAACTGTACCGCATTGTGATTTAGCCGGCCAGGACACTCTCAATAGAGCTCCTGTTGACATAATGGTGGCCAGTAACCTTCCCGCCTCAGTCTTCCTGACAAGTAAGGAGATGTTGTGAAGTGAACTCCAAGGAACCTGGTACTCTCCACCCTCTCCTCTACAGAGTTGTTGATATGCAATGGAGGGCGGTCACTTCTGGTCCTCCTGATGTCCACGATCATCTCCTTCATTTTGTCCTCGCTGAGATTCAGGTTGTTCCTCTCGCACCAGATCACACGATTTTCCACCTCTTCTCTGTAGTGCAACTCATCGTTGTTGCCGAAGAGGCCGACTATCAACTAGAGAGGCAGAGACCGAGCGCTGGCTCCACCCCCAGACTCCAGGCGACAAAACAATGCAATAAATGTCTCACATCTCAACCATGCAGGCAATAATGCGCTTCTGAGCATGACCACAAGGTCGAAGCTCAACTGAGCAATTCAAATGGCATATTAAAGCAGGAAAGGTTGTTTATAGATATGGCCTGGTAGTTGATTACAACCATAAAATTATATATTAGAGCCTGTTATAATTTGCACAATATTCCATTTGAGTTTTATGTTCTGAATATTAGTTAATTTGGTCACAGTGTAGATCCTGGCAGCTATTATATGCCATGTTCTCTGTTTAATGATGGAGTGGGGAGACAAATATAATCTTTCAAGCTTCACCTCTTCCACTTCAGATCCAAATCATACTCGCTCGTCACCCAATTTTATTCTTCTGTTGCATCTTTGATTAATCCCATCTCCACAAACTCCTTTTCCTCATTGATCCCCTGCGTTTAAGGTTGCATGGGGAGACGCCATCGCAGGTTAGCACTGTAAAGAATTCACTGATCATCCAAAGCAATGTTTGAAGTTCATCTGAAGCAGATGCTTTTTATTTACCTGTCCTGCACTCAGTGCATTTTTCTACAAAACTAACTGTGTTTTGTTAGGGGAGGTGGCTGCCGTCGGTGGTGGCTTTGTTCTGTTTTCTGAGCTTTGTTTACCATGCAATGGGCAATTTCTAACTCTTCTCCAATCTTGGAATATGTGTCCCAGTTGTTAATGAACATTTGTGAAAGTCAAAAGCCTCCAGTAAGGTTCAAATGCACCAATGTTACTGTGTCGCTTTTCTTGATCTCTGTCTCCATTACGAAGGAAAACTCTCAACAGACATCTTCTACAAACCACCCTACTCCCACAGCTACCTTGACAGCACCTCTTCCCACCTTGTCCCCTGTAAAGATTCCCTTCCTTTCCCTCAGTTCCTCCATCTCCATCGCATTTGCTCCCAGGATGAGGACTTCCATGCCAGATCATCGGATATCTCCTCCTTCTTCTACCACCATCAACTCAACCCTCAGCTGCATATTCTCCATTTCCCGCACATCCGCCCTGGCCACCTCCATCCCCTATGCACAAGGACAGGATTCCCCTTGTCCTCACCTACCACCCTACCAGCCTCCACATCCTCCTCCACCATTTCCTCCCACGAACTACGTGATCCCACCACCAGACACATGTTCTCCCCTCTCCTCCTTCTGCTGGAACTTCTCCCTCTGTGACTCCCTTGTCCACTCCTCCCTTCCCACCAATTGTTCCTTTGACCCGTGTGACCACAGGAGATGCTCCACGTGCGCCCACACCTCCTCCCTCACCACCATTTGGGGCCCCAAACAGTCCTTCCAAGTGAAGCAACATTTCACTTGTGAATCTACAAAAGTCATCTCCTGCCTCCGGTGCACCCGTTGTGGTCTTCTCAACGTCGGAGAGAATGGGTGATCATTTAGTTGAGCACCTCGGCTCTGTCCGCCGCAATAGCAAGGATCTCCCAGTGGCCACTCATTTCTATTCACTATCCCATTCCCTTGATGACATGTCTGTCCATGGTCTCATGTACGGCCAGACTGAGACCCCCTGCAAGTTGGAGGAACAATACCTCATCTTCCATCTGGGCTCCCTCCAACCAGAGGGTGTTAACATCAACTTCTCCAGTGTCCATTAAAACCCCCTCCACCAATGTTCATCCTACTGGCTCCCTATATCTCTGACTCTCTCTTTTTCCCTCTGTCTCCTTTTATGGAGCCAAAATCAATCCCCCCCCCCCCTTCCCTCTTATCATATCCAATTAACACCTGTTGGCTGTTGGTCTGGGCTTCTTCCCCTCCCATTCTCCCCCCTTAATCTGGTCAAGCACTCCTATTGGCCAGTTGTACTTGTGGCCCCTCCCCACAGGCTCCTGTATAAAGGTGACTGTTGCACAGCCCCCTACAACTCAGTGCAGGACAACCAAACAGTAGGACTATGCTATGTTCTCAGGAGAATTAAAGCCTATTGCTTTCTACACAGTAGTCTCCTGAGCGATTGATGGTACATCACTCTAGTCTTTAATATAGATGCTTGCTTAATTTTTGCTTATTCCTTGAAGAAAGGCTCAGACCCAAAATGTCGGTAATATATCTTTACCTACGATGAACACTTCGAGACGGGCTTAGTCCTCCAGCATTTCTGTATGTTTTTATGCCAATCTTCTGGTGAAGCTGACAGGTGTATTATGGGTGAGCAGGTCCCTCCCAATGCAAAGGCGCTTGTGATTGTTTGGGGATTGGCAAAAGGCTGAGAGCTATGCCCCTCCCAGGAGAGAGGGGAAGCTCCTCAGTGAATCACAAGTAGGCCGATCTACTCGCTGAGATTCAAATAAAATGAGGCATCCTCAATGTAAGGAAGTCATCGATAACCCTAACAGGGAACTCTGTAAAAACCCCAGCCAGTCTAAATCTGAATACAATATGGTGTTGCTTCACGCACAGGATTTCCTAGCCCTGAGTGTTTGCAGCTGTCATTATAAGATTAATTATTTTGGACAGAGAAACAAGGGATTTGGAAAGTGGCTGGAAACTGCATTTCATTAACACTGGACAATGAAGATTTTGTTTTCTGAATATTTTTGGGTGTATTTTTGACGGTTGATCACAAATATCACCTCAAAAATTTCCTATCATGTACCATTTTTTAAAAAATATAACCTGTTTTTTGTGATATTTTAAGTCAACTTCACACATGAAAAGCCACACATCACTGGAAATTCATTTTCTGCATTCGCACTGGGACTCCTTCCCTGTTGATCTTGGTGCCGTCAGTGACGACCATGGTGAAAGGTTTTACCAGGACTTTGTGACCATGGAAAAGTGGTATCAGGGCAATTGGAATCCATCGATGCTGGCCGACTATTGTTGGACACTGGCACGAGAGGCATCAGATGCTGAGTACAGACGAAAATCGGCGGCAAAACACTTGTAGGTCATTTGAATTAACGCAATCATGACGCGATTGAACATGCGAAATTCAATATAAGTTTGTTTAAATGATTTTTCAACTCCCTATGTGATACAGCAAATCTGAAATGATTTTCGTCTTCACCTTGAATTTGTCTGTTATAATCCCCAATTTCTCTTCAGGAAGCAAACCTGAAAAAAAAAATTATTGTCCAGTGTAAACAAGGATCTTATTGAACAGAGCATCACACTTTAACGGCGTATTGAAGCTGTGTTTCTGATGTTCTTCTTCCACCCAAATGTAATAGCTGAAAATCTTCCATTACCTGACCTTTAAAACAAATGGATTAATTACATTTATAACTAATAACTTAACAATCAAGCTGATTTGATTTCCATTTTTACAGAAATGTGCTCATAATCAGAGAAATCAACATGAAACAAAATGCCAGCAGGTCTGGAATAATAATTTAAAAAATCATTTTCTATCAGTTAATCTTTATAGATCAGTGATCCTGACAATCAGTTAACATTGATGAACATTAGATTCTAAGGTCCATTAATCATATAATCATATAACCATTTACGGAGCGGAAACAGGCCATGTCGACCTTTCAAGTCCACACCGGTTCACTAGAACAACTCCACTACTTCAAACCTCCTTCTCTCCGCCAATAACCCTCCAACCCCCTCACCTCCATGTACACATCCAACCTTCTCTTAAATGCAGAAGGGACCCTGACGCAACTATCTCATTCAGAAGTTCATTCCATTCTGCCACCACTCGCTGAGTGAAAAAACATCCTCTAATATTTCTCCTAAAGTGTTACCCCCTTACCCTTAACTCATGGCCTCTTGTTCCAACCTCCTTGCCCTCAGGGGAAAGAGTCTGTTTATGTCTAGTCTATCTATTCCTTTCATAATTTTAAATACCTCTATCAAGTCCCCTCTCAGTCGTCTACGTTCCAATGAATAAAGTCCCAGTCTCCTTAATCTCTCCCAGTAATCCAGATGCTGTAAGCCAGGCAGCATTCTGGTAAACCTTCTCTGCCCCCTCTCCACCTTATCTATATCCTTTCTGTAATTTGGAGACCAGAACTGAGCACAGTACTCCAAACCTGGCCTCACCAATGCTTTAAACAGCTGCAGTATCACCTCCCAGCTCCTATACTCTACGCTATGATTTATGAAGGCCAGTATACCATATGCCTTCTTAACCACCCATCTACATGGGAATCCACCTTCAGTGAACTCTGTACCATAACCCCCAGGTTCCTTTGCTCCTCTGCGTGCCTCAATGCCCTCCCCTTAACTGTATATGTCCTATTCTGGTTATTTTTACCGAAATGCAACACCTCGCACTTGTCTACATTGAATTCCATCTGCCATCTTTCAGCCCACTCTTCCAAACAAACCAAATCCCTCTGTAATTCAAGAAAATCTATTTCACTATCCTTGTTTTCGTATCAGCTGCATATTTGCTTACCCAGTTAACCACCCCCTCCTCCAAATCATTAATATAAATGATAAACAACAAGGGACCCAGCACCGATCCCTGAGGCACCCCGCTTGTCACAGGCTTCCAACCTGACATACAGTTGTCCACCATGACTCTCTGCTGTCTATCTCCCAGCCATCTCTGAACCCATGCTACAATCTCTCTACTAATTCCTAGTGAATGAACTTTCCTTATTAACCTTCCATGTGGAACCTTATCAAAAGCCTTACTAAAATCCAAATAGATCACATCTCTACCTTCATCCACCTTTTTGTCATTTCCTCAAAAAACTCAACAAGGTTCGTCAAACATGACTTTCCCTTTTACAAGCCCATCCTGAGTGCCTCTAATCGATCCCTGCCTATCCAGATATACGTATATACTATCTCGAAGAATACCCTCCATAACCTTCCCCACCACCGAAGTCAAACATACTGGCTGATAATTACTTGGCTGACACCTCATGTCTTTTTTAAACAACAGAACTACATTTGCAACCCTCCAATCCTGTGGTACCACCCCCTCCTCCAGTAATCATTGAAAAATCACTGTCAGTGCCCCCGCTATTTGTTCCCTGACCTCCCTTAAAGTCCTGGGAAAAATCCCATCAGGACCCTAGAAGCTCCAAAACTCTCACTTTACTAATTGACCCTAGAAGCTCCAAAACTCTCACTTTACTAACCCCTATCCTTTCCATAACTAAGCCCTTTGCCTCTCTTATCTTGTATAGCCCAATGTCCCTTTCCCTCGTGAATATAGTCGAGAAAAAATTGTTCAATATTTCTCCCATCTCATAAGGTTCCTTACATAGTTCACCGGTCCCATCATCCAGTGGACCGATTCTATCCTTAACCCTCCTTTTACTGTTAACATATCTGTAAAAACCCTCAGGATTCATCTTCGGCTTATTAGCTATGGACTCCTCATACCTTCTTTGTGCCTTTCTAATTTCCCTCTTAAGGTTCTTCCTGCAATTGAAGTAACGACCCTACATCTCCTCAATCACTTGTTTTTTTATATTTGGTATAGGCCTCCCTCTTGTCTCGAACCAACTCCTTAATTTCACCAGAAAATCACAGCTCCCTCGAACCTTTAGTCTTCCCCTTCAGCCTGACTGGAACATAAAGATCCTGTACTCTCAAAATCTCACCCCTAAATGCCCCCTAAATTTTCTCTTCATCCTTTCCGGAAAAAAGTTCAGCCACACAACTCTCTGCAAATCCCCTTTCATTTCTCCAAATCTGGCCTTCCCCCACTCGAAGATCTTCAACCTTGGTCCCGACTTATCCCTTTCCATCATTAAGCTAAAGCTAATGGACCCATGATCACTGGATCCGAAGTCCTCCCAAATGCTCACCTCTGTCACCTGCCCCATTGCATTCCCAAATAACAGATCTAACACTGCTTCCCCTCTAGTTGGCGTCTCAACATATTGTTGCAAAAAGCAATCCTGAACACAATGCATAAATACTAAGCCATCCTGCCCTTTTACTGACTGCGTTTCCCAATCTATGTTTGGAAAATTGAAATCCCCAACCAACACCATCCTATTTCTCCTGCACATCTCACCTATTTCCTTGCACATTTGCTCTCCTAGTTCCCTTTTCCCATTTGGAGACCTATAATGTACCCCATAATAGTAACCTCACCCTTCTTATTTTTCAATTCTACCCACACTGCCTGCCTTAATGAGCCCTCCAGTCTACCTTGCCTCAGCACTGCTGTAATATCCTCCCTGACAAGTAATGCCTCACCTCCCCCTCTTAATCCACCAACTCTGTCACATCTCAAGGAGCAAAACATTCAACTGCCAGTCACAACCTTCCTTCAACCACGTCTCGCTAATGGCCACAACATCATAATGCCACACGTCAATCCACACCTTTAGCTCATCCAGCTTCCTTACTACGCTCCTCGCGTTAAAATAAATACATCTCAGGGATCTCCTACCTCCTACCTTCTGCATATCCTCCTCTCTTCCATTCTCACAATTTTCACTACAACATCTTTTTACTACTTCCTGCTTTTCCTCCCTCAAATTATTCAAACTTGTCTTTTTCCTTAGCCTACTAACCTTCACCCTGCTGTCCTGCCTAACTTGAAACCCTGTCCCCAACCATACTAGTTTAAACCCCCCAACAGCCCTAGCAAATGCCCCCACCAGGAGCCTGGTCCCTCTGTGATTAAGATGTAACCCATCATTATGGTATAGGTCCCATCTTCCCCAAAAAAGGTCCCAGTGGTCCAAGAATTTGAAATCCTGTCTCTAACTCCTCCCCTTTAACCACGCATTTAACCTCCACCTAATTCTATTTCTCCCCTCACTGTCACATGGCACAGGAAGCAATCCAGAGATTACCCCCCTTAGTGGTCCTCCTTTTAAGCTCCCTACCCAACTCCCTATACTCATTCTGCAGGACCACTTCCTCCTTCCTTCCAACATCATTGGTACCAACATGTACCTCAAGCTCCTCACCCTCCCCTTTTAGGATGTTCTGAACACACATAGTCACATCCTGGACCCTGGCACCAAGGAGGCAAACCACCATCCAGTTTTCCTTATCGCGTCCACAAAAACCTCTATCTGTCCTCCTAACCATTGAATCCCCTATAACTATTGCCCTTTTCCTTTTATCCCTACCTTTCTGGGTCACAGAGGTTGACACCACACCTCTGCCCACCATAGTCTGACTATCCCACTCCTCAGTACTCAAGGTGGAGGACCGGTTTCTGAAGATTACAGACTTGGGTGCTTGCACATGAACCTGACCCCTCCCTTTCCTCCTCCTAATGGTAACCCACTGCCCCTCCTCCCATGGCTCCTGTGCGACCATCTGCCTGTAGCTCTTGTCTACGGTAGCCTCATTCTCCCTAACCAGAGCGAGGTCATCGAGCTGTAGCTCAAGTTCCTTGACCCGGTCCTTCAGGCAACGCTCCTTGTCCGTGTTGGCCTCACTCTCCCTAACTAGAGCGAGGTCATCGAGCTGCAGCTCAAGTTCCCGGACTTGGTCCCTTAGACACTGGAGCTCAGCCCACTTTGTGCACATGTGGACGTCCGGGAGACATGAAGACTCCATGACTTCCCACATGTGACACTGAGAGCAGAAAACTGCCCTCACACTCAAGCACAAGTCCAAATCCTAATAATCATAACAGCACATAAGAAAGTGAAAAAAAATAACACAGGAGAAAGGGGTGGAGGAGCACGAGGAAAGTTGTCATTGCATTTAGCAGAAAAAATACACAGGGATGCTCTAGGAACTTAGCCGGCCTCACAGCGTCCATTGGAGGTAAAGATATATTAGCGATGTTTTGGGCCAGAGCCTTTATTCAAGTGCCGTGTTAATGTCGTCCGGATGGAGATGAAGTGTGAGACCGGCTGAGTTCCTTCACCATTTCTGTGCAACACCTCATCTTTTATATGGGCCCCCTCCAACCAGATGCCATTAACATCGACCTCCAGTTTCCATTACCCCTCCTCTTCCCTTTCCCCCTGTCGCCTTTCACCCAGCTCTCTCTCTCTCTCTCTCTCGTCTCTCTCTCTCTCCCTCTCTCTCCTCTCTCTCTCTCTCTCGCTCTCTCTCTCTCGTCTCTCTCCTCTCTCTCTCTCTCTCCTCTCTCTCTCTCTCTCCTCTCTCTCTCTCTCTCTCATCTCTCTCTCCTCTCTCTCTCCCTCTCTCTGTCTCTCTCTCGTCTCTCTCTCTCTCCTCTCTCTCTCTCTCTCATCTCTTTCTCTCTCTCTCTCCTCTCTCTCTCTCTCTCTCTCTCTCTCTCTCTCTCTCTCTCTCTGTCTCTTCCCTTTTCCATCTGTCTTCTTTCACATACCCAAAATCAATTCTCACCTTTCCTCTTATCATATCCAATTAACTCCAATTAACACCTTTTGTTGGTGTGGACTTCCCCCCCCCCCCCCCCCCACCACACCCCTCTCCCCTTCCCTGGCCACCCCTCCGTCTTTATTGTTGACGCCTTCCTGCTCTTTGTGTCTTCCTTGAAGAAGGGCTCAGGCCCGAAACGTTGGTAATATATCTTCACCTCCTATGGACGCTGTGAGACCGGTTGAGTTGCTTCTCCAGAATCTCTGTGTGTTTTTGCTACAATCGCAGCATCTGCAGACTTCAGTGTTTCACCTGTTCCCACCTCATTACAATTAGCAAAACCCTGCTGTACAACAGAACAATTCTGTCAATCATGCATATTCGGTGAGGTATGTCAAGAAGACATGCGGGATGGAAGCATTCCTGGGATGAGAGGGTTGACCTATCGAGAAAGGCTGGAGAGCTTGGAGTTTGGAAGAGTGAGGATAGATCTAATTGAAATTGACATTGTAAATGCTGTGATGTTTTCACTAGTTTGGGAGTCACTGGGGAACAAAGCAACAACAATGTTTGCAAGCACTTGTAGCTTGACCGAGGGTATGGAGCTGGGGTTTGGAGGTTATATCTAAAAAACGGTACGTGATTTGAAAGTTTTCAAGTGATCAGTATCCCAACATCCATAAAATACACCCAAAAGGGTTCAGGCAGCAAAAGTGTAATTATATCTGTATTTAAATATTGTTTACAAGTGTCTCCTAAAAATGTTGGTTTTGAATTTCCGTCCCTAAAGTGTGTTAAGGTATAGCATAATCCCACCTACGGCTCCTAGAACGCTTCCACCAGCGTTGTCTCCGCTCCATCCTCAACATCCATTGGAGCGCTCACACCCCTAACGTCGAGGTACTCGAGATGGCAGAGGTCGACAGCATCGAGTCCACGCTGCTGAAGATCCAGCTGCGCTGGATGGGTCACGTCTCCAGAATGGAAGACCATCGCCTTCCCAAGATCGTATTATATGGCGAGCTCTCCACTGGCCACCGTGACAGAGGTGCACCAAAGAAAAGGTACAAGGACTGCCTAAAGAAATCTCTTGGTGCCTGCCACATTGACCACCGCCAGTGGGCTGATAACGCCTCAAACCGTGCATCTTGGCGCCTCACAGTTTGGCGGGCAGCAGCCTCCTTTGAAGAAGACCGCAGAGCCCACCTCACTGACAAAAGGCAAAGGAGGAAAAACCCAACACCCAACCCCAACCAACCAATTTTCCCTTGCAACCGCTGCAATCGTGTCTGCCTGTCCCGCATCGGACTGGTCAGCCACAAACGAGCCTGCAGCTGACGTGGACTTTTTACCCCCTCCATAAATCTTCGTCCGCGAAGCCAAGCCAAAGAATCCCACAAGCAGCAACGAGCAGGTTAAGCACCAGAGCCAAACCTTTCTGAGGCTGAACGGATTATCTGGAACCTATGTTCCTCTCTCAGATTACTTCAGGGCTTGGCTTGGAACATGCACCAACCCACATTCTCGTACCCAGGCCCTCATTTACCTGCACAGGTTCATAGATCTCGTGCACTACCCCCTATTAAAGTCAAATCCCTCCATAGATTTGCACACTCTCGCTCACTCTCTTTCTCTCTCTCCTGTTGTCCCGTACCTGCCCATCAATCTTTACCCCTTCCCTGGCTCCCCAATTCCCCGTCCAAACCCTCCAGCCCTTCCTCATGAAACTGGCTATTACTCTCGGAGAAGCGACCCACCCTGAAACGTCACCCATTCTCTTTCTCCCTCTGATGCTACTCAAACCTGCTGAGATCTTCCAGCAGGCAGTTTGGTTTTTGGCTTCAGGTTCACCGGCTGTGAGGGAGGAAAGGGCTAGAGTGTTCCGGAGGAAGTTAATGCCAAAGGGCCCATACTGTGCTGTTGTGTTCTCTGCTCTTTCATCAAGGTGGTGTGGGGGGGATGGGGGGGGGTGGGGGCGGTAATGCTGTTGTAACTGAGAAGAGATTACTGCCATCTAGTGGGTTGAAAGAAAGTTCACGTCCATAACTGTGAGGACATCTCACCAAGCAAGTACAGGTCATCCCCGACTTACGATGGGGTTCCGTTCCGGCACTCCCATTAAATCTCAAAAAAATTGTAACTCGTAAGAGAATACCGCACTTCCCATTTTTATAATTAAATGTTGAACATGCCATGTTGAATGTTGATTACCGAGTCTGCAAGCATCATTGAGCCAGCATCACGAGAGAGTACGCTGTACACCACTCCCATGCCATGCTGTCATCACTCAGAATCACGTGAGAGTAACGTGCCGCCTATCGCAAGCACGGGGACACATCAGAACTCGAAATCAAAAGTACGGATTTGAACCATCGTAACTTCGAATATTCGTAAGTCGGACCATCGTAAATTGGGGACTATCTGTAGCAGTATTGGGAGTAGTCTGGACTGAAGGAACCCAATCAAATTACAATGAGACTTAACACTGAGATCCCAACTCTTAACAACTGTGTTTGTGTTTATATTAGTTAATCTATTGTCAAAGTACATACATGACATCACATACAACCCTGAGATTCTATTTCCTGCGGGCGAGGCAAAATAAAACTGACCACAATGTACACATGTAAACAGATAAATAAAATGTAAACAAACTGATTGCACAAATACAGAGATAGATAAAAATATAAGCACGAAGGTAAACATCCTTAAATGATTCTCTGATTAAGTTTGCTGTTGAGGAGTCTAATAGTGGAGGGGGAGCAGCTGTTCCTGAACCTGGCGGTGTGAGTCTTGTGGCACCGACACCTCTTTCCTGATGGCAGCAGCGAGAACAGAGAATGTGCTGGGTGGTATGACTCCTTGATGATTGCTGCTGCTCTCCGACGACAGCGCTCCCTGTAGATGCTCTCAATGGTTGCAAGGGTTTTACCTGTGATGTCCTGGGCTGTGTCCACTACCTTTTGTAGGGCTTTACGCTCAAAGTTATTGGTGTCATCCATACCAGGCCGTAATCTAGCCGATCGGCACACTTTCCACTACACATTTTTAGAAAGTTGCCAGGGTTTCCGATGTCGTTCCAAACCTCCAACAAACTCATGAAGAAAGTAGAGGCACGGACATGCTTTCTTCACAATGCCCATCGGTGTGTCAGGTCCAGGAAAGATCCTCCAGGATAGTGACTCTCAGGAATTTAAATTTGCTCACCTTCTCCCCTTCCCTTTGATCCCCACCTGATCGTATACCTCTGGTCTTCCTATTCTGAGTCAACAATCAGGTCCTTGTTTATGGTGGCATTGAGTACAAGGTTGTTGTTGGTGCACCATTGAGCCAAGTTTTCGATCTCCATTGGAAGTAGGACCAAACAGAGCCCCTTCAAAGGTAGAGGGGACGAAAGGGTACAGGAGGTCGCCAGGAGTGCAAAGGTTGCAATCAGATCTCGCTGAATGGCAGAGCAGACAGCTGGCCTCCTCCGGCTTCCCATACACATGCTCGTATGGAAAGAAGGATAAAGAAACCAGGTGTTTCCTGTTGCTCCCTTTTCAACTTCAGAAACAAAAAAGAGAATCACTTTCATACCAGCTTGATTTTGTTTCAATTCAAAGTTCCAGCATGGTAACAAGCCCTGCCAAATACACCCATGTGACCAATTAACCTACTAACCCTGTATGCCTTTGGAATGCGGGAGGAAACTAACGTGGTCTCGAGGGAGATGTACAAGCTCCTTAATGGTATTCTTGCACTGATGTTACAAGAAAGAAAGGACAATGTGAGACGCAGTCATCGGACCTCACTCACTCTCAGCTCTGTGAGGTTCGAGACCAGGGGTGGCCAAATTTATGGTTGTGGGCCACCCGCTGAAAAATACAAGGAGTCACGGGCCAAACAATATTAAGCCTGGCAGCATTCATCCACTCACTCTGCAAGAAAAACAATGCTTTTCGACCAGAAAACCACTGTGCCATCAAAAATTCATTTCTATCAAAATAACCACAGGACACCATTGAACAATTTAACTATTGACATAGTTTATCGATGTCCTCACATATTACAGTAGGAATTTCTGTATCTACTGCTCTTAAATTTGATTTAAATGTAAAACTCCCATTCAAGAGATAAAAAGCTGGATTCAAAATAAAAACAGGAGAAAAGATCAAGGCCGTCTCCTACATTTCTCCACAAGTGGCCAAAGTATCCACCTTAATGATTTATGTAAATCCGAATCATGGGTCCTCTACCGGCATCACCTACGGCTCCTAGAACGCTTCCATCAGCGCTGTCTCCGCTCCATCCTCAACATTCATTGGAATGACTTCATCACCAACATCGAAGTACTCGAGCTGGCAGAGTCCGCAAGCATCAAATCCATGCTGCTGAAGACCCAACTGCGCTGGGTGGGTCACATCTCCAGAATGGAGGACCGTCGCCTTCCCAAGATCGTGTTATATGGCGAGCTCTCCACTGGCCACTGAGACAGTGGTGCACCAAAGAAGAGGTACAAGGACTATTTAAAGAAATCTCTTGGTGCCTGCCACATTGACCACCGCCAGTGGGCTGATATCGCCTCCAACCGTGCATCTTGGCGCCTCACAGTTCGGCGGGCAGCAGCCTCCTTTGAAGAAGACCGCAGAGTCCACCTCACTGACAAATGCAAAGGAGGAAAAACCCAACACCCAACCCCAACCAACCAATTTTCCCCTGCAGCCGCTGCAACCGTGCCTGCCTGTCCCCCATCGGACTTGTCAGTCACCAACGAGCCTGCAGGAGACGTGGACATACCCCTCCATAAATCTTCGTCCGCGAAGCCAAGCCAAAGAAAGAAGATAGGCTAATAAAGTTAACAGATTCCTTGCAAATCAAACAAGCGCACTTCCCCCTGTCTTCTGCGAAAAAGTATTCATTTTCCCACCGTGTCTGAAATCTTGGGCACTCCCTTGATTTTTTCCATCTTTTCGGTCCTGCCATGTTTAATCAACCAAGATCATCTTTTTTCTTAAACTGAGGTAAACATTTTTTTAACAGAGGTAAACATTTTCATCGATGTGTAACAGTGCAATGGACAGGCGCGTAGTTGGTCAAGCTGCCAGCGACACCTTATGTACTCACAGTGCAATTTATCGATAGAGGTCATCTTCTAACAGGCCATATTCCATTTTATTGTTGAAATTTCTCCCTGGGCCACTTAAAAATGGACAACGGCCCACATTTTGCCCAGGGGCCATAGTTTGGCCACCCCTGATCTAGTCGCATGGCAAAGATGACGACACCTCTGCGTTATCCACAGCCTGTCAACTGCTCGCTTCAGAGACAATTAAGGATGAGTAATGAGCTGAGTGATGTCAAAGTCTCTCCCCATAGGATTCCTTGAATTCTCAACGTTGTACTGCTCTTCCTATTGATAGTGCACTCCACATCCCTTTCAGGTTACACGTGCCCAAAGCACTGCCCGCCTGAGTACAAAAGCGGTGGAGGAATTCAGCAGGTCACACGGCCTCGATAGGAAGCAAAGGGCGACTGATGTTTTGAGTCCCTGAGCTCGTCGTCAAGGTATGAGCAAAAAAGCCGACGGGCACTTGCGCATAGATGCTGCATGGCCTGCTGAGTTTCTCCAGCGATACTGTGAATTGCACTACAATCCCAGCATCTGCAGTGTGTGGTGATACGACCACCAGCCGGCTGCAGGGGGTGATCTTGGTACCTGCAGGAAGACCACCTACGGGGCTGACTCCACCTGGCCAGCTGTCATTCAGCCGACCCGAATATAAACCTGAGCCGGCCCCTCCTGAGTCAGTCACATGGGGAGCCACCAAAGCATGAACTGGTGTTCAGACTTTTACCTGCATAAAGCCTGTTGTATAGTCTTTGAGTTTTGTGCTTGCTTGCTACTATCTCACAGTGGAGGCTACCTCAGTACATATATTTAAGACAAGAATGGATAGATTTTTACATAGTAGGAGAATTAAGGGATATGAGAGGGTTGACCTATGAGGAGAAATTGAATTGTCTGGGACTGTACTCACTGGATTTTAGAAGATAGAGAGAGAATCTTACAGAAAACTATGAAAGGCATAGATAAGATAGAGGTAGGTAAGTTGTTTCCATTGGTGTGGGAAAATTAGCGCAAGGGGACGTGGTCTCAGGATTCGGGGTAGTAAACTTAGGACGGAGATGAGGAGGAATTGGTTTTCCCAGAGGCTGATGAATCTGTGAAATTCTCTGCCCATTGAAGCAGTGGAGGTGACCTCAGCGAATATATTCAAGACAAGGTTCGATGGATTTTTACACAATAGGGGAATTAAGGGATATGGGAAAAGGCAGGCCAGTGGAGATGAGACCATTGAATGGCGGAGCAGGCCCGACGGGCCGGATGGCCGACTCCTGCTCCTATTTCTTCTCCTTTTTAACACTCACATTTAAACATTTAACAACTAAATATGCCTGCTGTAAACTCAGTGGATAAATCTAGGGAGTGAATGGGAATCCGGGGAGACTGTGAACAGGTGCTAAAGAGTCTGATGGGTGGAAGATCCTGTTTGGGTGCAATGACTTCGACTAAAAATAGTTAAATGTGTACTTAATTTTTTTTTTTTAACTTAGACCTACAGTAAGGTAACAGGCCCTTTCCACCCACGAGTCTGCGCTGCCCAATTACACTCAATTGACCTATGACCCCGGTTCATTTTGTACAGTGGGAGGAAACCGGAGTGCCCCCCCCCCAGGGGAAAACCCACACAGACACGGGGAGAACATCCAAACTCCTTACAGACAGCGCGGAATTCGAACCCCGGTCCCCATCACTAGCCTTCTAACAGAGTGGCGCTAACCGCTACGTCAACCGTGCTGCCATTATTAGTTTATTATTACATTTATCAGCTATTATTAGTTGACCTCAACTTCTACAAAAACTCCAAAATCCAATTTTAATCATCGGTTTGGAGAAAAAGAGTGCAACTGTTCAAGTACCTTCAGCCGTTTTGTGCTCGAGGTCACACTAAGCAAGAAAATATGAAACATCAAAAAAACTGTTAAGAGATAATCTAAAGATCGCCCTGTACCTGGAAGGCACACAGATGATCGAAATGCTGAGGACTTCTTTAAAAGCAATAACAACAGAATGAGTTCATTTGTCCCTGCTGAGATGAGAAATGGGAATTAAATGGTGGAATTGGGGCGGGATTTGATCAGCCCATAACAATAGCACGCACCTTTCTATGAGCCAACGATACTTAAAATGGCAGGCAATTGTCTCTGGGTGTGAGGCTGCAAAGGCTTGAGGCTGTTCCTGGTGTCATCCCAAAGTACCAGGAATATCTTCATCCACAGAGAGGAGGTGCAGGAAGTCCAAGATACTGGAGGGGCACAGCAGTCCAGACAGCATTTGTGGAAATAGGACTGAATGAGGCCTTTTAATTTAACCAGCGTCGCAGACACTTTATCTGATTAGTATGCGATGCAGAAATTAGCAGCTGTAGTTCCTGCATTTATAGAGTTGTTATGTGATTTAATCTTGCTGGATCACAAGTTCCATCAGCCAGCACTAACGTCAACACAGTGGCACGGAAAATAGAGGCCATGCCTCATGGCTCTAGAGACCGGAGTTGTTCACTCTTAACCTAAACCACTATCTGCCCATTCCCCCTGTGACTGGATGTGTGTGTGTGTGTGTGTGTGTGTGTGTGTGTGTGTGTGTGTGTGTGTGTGTGTGTGTGTGTGTGTGTGTGAGAGAGAGAGAGTGTGTGAGAGAGAGAGAGAGTGTGTGTCTATGAGTGTGTGTGAGAGAAAGTGTGTGTGTGGGTGAATATGAGAGGATATGTGTGTGCATGTGTGTGTGTGAGAGAGAGAGAGTGTGTGTGGGTGTGTGTGAGAGAGGAAGTGTGTGTCTATGAGTGTGTGTGAGAGAAAGTGTGTGTGTAAGTGTGTGTGGGTGAATGTGAGAGGATATGTGTGTGCATGTGTGTGTGTGGGAGAGAGAATCTGGAGCAGTTGATGAGAAAAGTAAAAGTGAGGTTACGCTCGATGGGTTGATGTGGACATAATAGATCAAAGGGCTTGTTTCCACCTTGCATCTCTTAGTGACTCCACAACGGAGAACGGGGAAAGAAGAGAAAAGCTCCATTAATCTGTCGTGCACAGGACTTTGAACGGCTGGATTAGCAGATTTCACTGAGTATTGAAAGTTATTTTATATACAGTCCACCACAATTTTATTTTACCTTTATAATGTTACATGGTTTTGCACAGACTTGACGAGCTGAAGGACCTCTTCTGTGCTGTAGTGTTCTTGGGTAACATTGAAGTGCTGGCAAATTAAAATATGTCTCAGAGTCATCGTTTCTTGGTACATTTCAATGACTGCACTGAATTCTATGATTCATAGAGTCATACAGCACAGAACAGGTCCAGCTCATTATGCCTGACCAAGTTGGCGTTCTAGACTCGGCCCATCTGTCTGTATTTGGCCCATATTTTCCTTGCCCTCCTTATCCATTTATCTGTTCACATGTCTTCTGCATATTAAGATTGTGTCACCTCTTGTATAAAAATGGCTCCTTTTTATTAAAATATCAAATTTGTCAGCCAGCATCTAATCTGAGTGAAACCTGAAAGTCTGCGAATGCTGCGATTGTAGTAAAAAGGCACCAAAATACTGGAGGAACTCAGCCGGTCTTTTCAGCGTCCATAAAAAGCAAAGATATGTTGCTGATGTTTCGGGCCTGAGCCCTTCTTCAAGGAATAAACAGAACGAGCTAGAAGAAAGTCTCTGAATTCAGACAATGGGGGAAGAATTGGATATGATAAGGGAAGGTTGGGAGGGGCGGGGGGTGGGGGGAAGAAGTGAGGTGGGGCTGGTGTTTAACGAAAGTCAGAGAAGTCGATATTAATGCCGTCTGGTTGGAGGGTGCCCAGTCGGAAGACTGTTCCTCCGATTTGCCGATGGTCTCAGTCTGGCAGTGCACTAGACCGTGTCATAGGTCAGCAAGGGAATCGGAATGTGTGGCCACTGGGAAATCCACTCTACTGCAGCGGACAGAGCCGACAAAGCTCAACAAGGCGATCTCCCCGTCTGCGTCCAGTCTCTCCGACATAGCGGAGACGAGACCTAAATTCAAATCACTTTTTACAACTCTAGGTCTAAATTTAAATTTAAATATCCTGTCGTAGGGAGTATGTCTCCACCTGGTCATTCTCCATCCAGATGACATTCTCCGATTTCCTTTCAACCCCTCTCCCGAGCCTCTCTCTTTCCCTATCCTTCTGTTTCCTTTCAAAACGTTTACAGCACGGTAACAGGGCATTTCAGCCCATGGTGCCCAGTTACACCCAATTAATCTACAGCCTTGGTACATTTTTGAACGGTGGGAGGAATCCGGAGACTCCGGGAGGTGGAGGAAACCACCCCACACGGACACAGGGAGAACGCACAGATTCCTTACGGACAGCACGGGATTCGAACCCCTGTCTGGTCCCGATCGCCGGCGCTGTAAAGGTGTTGCGCCAACAGTGCCACTGTCCGCTTTGCCCACCGGACCTTTCATCCAGAGTTACCCTCTCCTCCTATCACATCTCAGGAATTTTTTCTGCCCTCCCACCTGTAGCCACCCAGGTTGGCCTGTGCTCCTCACCTGCCCCTCCCTCCCTCCCCCCACCTCTTTATTCAGATGCCTGCTTGTTTTTTTTTGTTTATACTTGACAAAGGGTCCGGGCCCTAAATGTTCCTTCCTATGGAAGCTGCGTGACCGGTTTTTGTGCGTTGTGTTCACCTCCAGCATCTGCTGATTTTCTTGTCTAACAGGAGTATTTTTCCCTTGTCTTGCTTGCAGTCGACGCCAGCCTCCTGGCTCAATCCAGTCATCAGGTTCCATCAGGCCACGCGCGAAAGGATAATTGGTCTGATCATTGGAAACTATTCAGCCGCTGACTGACTTGTTCAATCTTTCCCTGTAACTGTTGTTCTCCATCAGGTACCTCCCGCGTAGCTCAAAGTTAGATCTGCCTCCCCTTTCCTGTCAAGCCGGGAATCCAAAACCTTGGTCAGGCCTTTAATTCTCTGTGACTCCACGCCAAGTGTCGTGGGAAAGTGCTTTTCATGGCTTTTTCAGCTGAAGTGGTGATTGCGGGCTCAATTTTAACACTTAAGAAGCATGCACATGGATGGCAGGGATAAGGAATGGATAGGACTAGGCACAGATGAGAAGGGCTGAAGGGCCTGATTCTGTGCTGTAATGTTCCATGCTTCTTTACGAGGCCTATAACATTAAGAGCGTTGTAACGGAAGCACCAAGCCCGCACAAATAGTAACCAGATCAATTTTCTACCAAAACCACGATTCTGTGACCTCAGGGCTGTTGTTGGCAAGATGGATGTTCGGAAACGGCTGCATTTTAATTCAGAGTCAAGACCTGAGAGTCCCTACAGCCCCACTGAGCATCCGCGGATTCACCTCCAGCGCTCCCGCAACCTCCGCAGCCGCGCAGACTTCAATCCATCGGCAAACCCCAGATCCAGATCCAAGCCTCCGAAGCGATCCATATCAGGCGTGGCTGAGAAAACATTCTGTTCCAGAATTAAACTCGGGAGCAATATATGAATGTCTCAATTTCATCCTGAAGTCAAGAGATTTTTCTGATTAAAGTGGAACTTTTTCTTTTGTACTAAGAACACAACCAACAAACTATAATTGAGTTTTTCACAGTGTGACAGCCCAAAGATTTCCATCAAACATTCTGCATAGAAAATATTGGAAAGGAACACAAGGTGTATGTTGTAAATACAAAATAAACATCAGAGCAGATAAATAAAAAACTCATTTTTTATTGGGAAATATACGGTTGAATGCTCTGGATGCAGATAAATCTATTACCTGTTTTCTTCCTCAACCACAAATAATTTGTAATGTATTTTGCAATAAAATAATTTACCTGTCTATCAGAAGT